>NW_009259482.1:338967-354718 GCF_000687185.1 Egretta garzetta | reverse complement strand
AGGCTCTAACCCAGGCAGCTGAGCAGTTCACATGGTTTTGCCAATGCAGTAACTAGCTTCCCACACAGTAACTTATTCACGTAGTCATACATCCTGAAAATTCAGTCACCTCAGAGCAGTAGAAAACGTCAGGCTCTTACTCAGTGTCTCAAATACTGAATGCAGTATCTGAAAAATGTAACTGGATAGAAGACAGCGCTAGTAAATTAATAATTTATAGAAAAATAATTGCAAGTTGAATAATTTGGATTGAACTAAAAATATTGCTTCTTATGTCAATATTGCTTCCTTCTCAATTTCAACAGGGCCTTCCTATTCACCAGGAAAAAGCTACAGTGTTTAACACTGGCTGAAAATAGCAAGATGACAGTGACGTTCAACAGCACGGAGGCAGTTCTTTATGAGAAGAAAAGTATGTATCTAGTAAGGTGGTACACATTTTCACGGTAAGCCTATTTTAACTGCATCCTTGCATTCTCTGCTGCAGTGCTGGAGCAAAGCACTGCAGGTGGTGGCAGTTGCAGTGAGGTGGGCCTGCACCCATTAACACCTGGGCTGAACCTGCCAGACAATTTCACATGTAGCATCAAGGGTCCTTGTGTTTGAACTTATATTTCATTCTTTTACGCATGTGTTATTGGGACCAGGCAGAATAAACATACTCCGAAGCAAAAATTATGTATTTCTCTGCGCTTTCAGTATTTGCAGTCCTCTTCTTCATGGAGCTAGTGGAGTCCTTGTTCATACAAATTTTCAAGACTACAGGATTAGCTACTTCAACATACCCACTGCTCTAATTTTCTGTGTAATAACTGAGTCAATAATTACGTGACTGAAGTATTGTACTGACTTATAATTGTTGGGGTTTTAAATTATAATCAAATATGCATGTCTTTTAAGGTGTTTTGTTTATGTTTAATTCTTGTGGTATGCCAGGCTGAGACAAGTGGCTTGGTTTAAGATTATTTTTTTTATTTAATGAATTTATGCTTTTCTAAGTTTTGAATAGATGCTACACAGCTGGAAAAATAAGTATTTTTTAACTAGACTATCTTCCTAATTTTTGTGGGAACATAGATAATGCAGTCACAAACACTAACTTCAATGAGTCTTCTGGGAAAAAGAAAGCTGCTATTACTAACTGGACATTTCTTGTAAGAACATTTCAGTTTGTTTGAAAAGACGGTTATTTTCAGTATCTTTACAGTTCTGAAGCATTTGAAACATACACAGAGAACTGAAACCTCATGAACAATCATGGTGCAGGTCCCCTTTGCCATGTCAAAGTTTTAAAGAGAAAGCAGTTCATGTCCGAATTCCCAGCAGTATAAATGGATACAGTTCTGCTGCATTCATTAACTTCTGCTGAATATCTGTCCCAAACATAACGAAAAGCTAGAATGTTAACATTTCAACAGCTACATCCTAATTCTCCTGCTACTAGACTGGATAATGTGTTGCCAGGTTCACAGCACCGGGTGCAACTCAGTTTGTAACAGCTATCTTAAGTAAGTACCATCTTAACCTCCAGCTGATTACCAGCCAGTGATATTTTGTTCTTATGGTGCAATATATGTTCCTTCATGCCTCCTTTCTATGCTAATGGAAGGGGATTTTCTCACCAGTTTTCCCAAACTTGCAGTTTATGTTTAGTTCAGATGGATTACTAAAGCCTTAAAAGCTAGAATTTGAAGCATACTGCTTGATTCTTGAGTGTTATTATGGTCATATTCCTCCCTGTTTTAAAAGGCAAAACCACCATTACAGTTGTTTTGATCAAAAGGCTTTAGCTCTACAGTCATGTCCTCCCCCGCCCCAGTGACTGACCTTGGACAGTAGGTCATCGATACCAAATCCCTTCATGTGGAATATTTTTCTTCTTTCTCTATTTTATCCTTGTGCTAACAGTGGTGGTTCTTTGAAACTACCCAACACATATACCCAAGCTTAAGGCAGTTGGATACGAGCAGGAACAAAAAAGCATCTGCCTTACAGACTCTTCATTTTCATCTAATGAGTTGTCAGGCATCATTTGTTCATCATCCATCATTCTTATGATCTACAGCAATTTGGGGACTGCCCATCTCATCCTCATGTCCTATCACCTTCTGCGCTCTAGGAGACCCACCTTTGACACCTGGGACACACACTGCCTCCCTTGGCTATGCCATTCAACTCCTGTGCTGCCGCAATGGAACACACTAACTCTGGGAGTTTTAGTAGGTAAACTGTGTAAATGGCAGCTTGGTTACATTTCAGGCCAGGAAACTGGTTCCTTTTTTTTTTTTTTTTCAGGGGACAGTTTTACTGTGCCCGTTTTATCAGAGGATGCAGAGTCATCTTCCTTCTATTTTTCACTAGCAGGGATACAAGACAATCTTGTTCCTTCTGAAACTCACACACTGTGATGACAGTAACTATTGCAAGGTGTCCAAACAAGGCTCCACTTTTCCTATCAGATTGGTCTCCTGTTCTTGCTCTAACATCTCCATTTTGTATCTGAGGGCTCAGGGGGATTCTTATTGTGCAAAGAAACTGCTGGAAGGGGAAATGAGGATCACTCTCCCCAATAACTGGAGATTTTTCAGTGTCAGATGCAATAAAAGCATCATCAACATGCTTTGCATTCTCATAGAATCATAGAATCATTAAGGTTGGAAAAGACTTCCAAGATCATCAAGTCCAACCATCAACCCAACACCACCGTGCCCACTAAACCATTTCCTGAAGTGCCACATCTACATGTTCTGCATCTACACATCTACACCCCCAGAGATGGTGACTCCATCACCGTTCTGGGCAGCCTGTTCCAATGCTTGGCCATCCTTTCAGTAAAGAAATTTTTCCTAATATCCAATTAAGACCCCCCTGACACAACTGGAGGCCATTTCCTCTTGTCCTATCGCTTGTTACTTGGGAGTAGAGACCAACACCCTCCTTGCTACAGCCTCTTTTAAGGCAGTTGTAGAGAGTGGCAAGACTCCTCTTCTCCAGACTAATGGAGTTCCCTCAGTGTCTCCTCATAAAACTTGTGTTCCAGACCCTTCACCAGCTTCATTGCCCTTCTCTGGACACGCTCCAGCAACTCCATGTCTTTCTTGTAGTGAGGGGCCCAAAACCAAACACAGTATTTGAGGTGCAGCTTCGCCAGGGCCAAGTACAGGGGAACAATCACTTCCCTACTCCTGCTGGTCACACTATTCCTGACAGAAGCCAGGATGCTGTTGGCCTTTTTGAATTAACACTGCCGGCTCATATTCAGCCATCTGTCAGCCAGTACCCCCAGGTCTTTTTCCACTGGGAGTTTTCCAGCCACTCTTCCCCAAGCCTGTAGCGTTGCATGGGGTTGTTGTGACCCAAGTGCAGGACCTAGCACTTGGCCTTGTTGAACCTCATATAACTGGCCGTAGCCCATTGATCCAGCCTGCCCAGATCCCTCTGCAGAGCCTTCCTACCCTCAAGCAGATCAACACTCCCATCCAGCTTAGTGTCATCTGCAAACTTACTGAGGGTGCACTCAATACCCTCATCCAGATCCCACTAGAAAGTACCTGGGAGTCTGAAGATAAGAGGAATCAAAGGTGTGTGGGGCGCTTATGTGACAAGCATATTCTGATAAATAAAAATTCTCTGGTTTGAAGGAATAGTTGCATAATATCCATACTGTGAGTGTGCTTATGAACAATAAATTTCAAAGAATCTCCAGCTGTTGGTGAAAGGCCTTCCTTTTTATGCCAGTAGTATAGCAATATAAACATGCATTTTATACATGTCAAAACCAATTGCAACTTGCTATATCTGTTTTCTTAACTTGATTTTATTAGCTTTATAAAAATGCTTCAGGAATTTTCCTCTGTAGTTGCCTAGCAGTTGCTAACTAATTTGTTTTAAAATACCTCTCTCTTTGCATGCACAACAGGTTCAAAACATGAGTAAAGCATGGTTCATCACCTTATGTCTGCAGATTCTCAATTTCAAGAGATGCAGTGTTGTAATGCCATTGAATTAACAAAACCAATTCCATTTCAGTTTACCTTCTACAGTGTAAAAAAGGGATTGGGATGGACTACAGAGGAATGGAAGCCAAAACTCGAAGGGGTATTCCGTGCCAGAAGTGGGCAGGAAAAACACCTCACAACCCAAAGTATGGCCTTATTTATATTTGTCTTCATGTTGTTTTGAACCTTTTCCAAGCTTCCCAGACTTCATGTGTGTAGACAGATTTATAGTGCATGTTATCAAAGCCAGTTATCAGATGACTTAAAAACAATCTGAGCTTCATCTGTCCTGTTACTTTTGACTCTACTGGCAGAGAACTGCAGTGATCTGGGTAAGGGAAGGGTACATTGTCAGCTAGAGAAGTTTTGTCGAAATGCTGGGCCTCTTAAGAAGTTGAAATACTCCCTCTATCAATGCATGATGAAAATTTTGCTATTGGTGACAGTGAGGCCATGATTTCTCTCTTCTGTATGAGGAAAAAAAATAAGTAGTATCTGTCCAGCTCTATGACCTCCTGCCTGCCATCCAGAGACAGTCAAGAAGAAACATCTAGCAAAGTATCTTAGTGCCTAAGGGACCTGCCGAGACAGTTTTCCCAGGTCTGGCTTCCACTGGCCTCACTGAAGCAAGTGTGGAAGCAGAGGGGTTTTTTTTATTTTCTCTGATCTATGTTGGAGTTTTATCTGTTTAAAAAGGGTTTTTTTGTTGTTATTCTGATGAAACATGGATGTGCTTGTTTCAATTTTTTGCTTAAAAGCCATTTAGTCTTCTCTGGGAGGATTGCTATAGGAAGAAACCTAGGGTCACTTGCTTCAAAATCTCTTCAAATTAGGATCCAGTTGTGTTTGGTGAATAGTCTCTAGAAATACTCCACTTTTAAAGTAGCTGCATCAAGAAAAATACATGACAGAGCTACAGGCCATAGTGAGCTGACTGAATCAGCCAGATGCAAGTATTAAAGAAAATAATTGTCCTTTGAGACTGTCATAGTCCTTACAGGCTGTAAGCTCACTCATCACTGGCAACTGGGACATAGGGAGAAGCTACTAATAATGGTAGTTACAGGATGTTTTTCAGATTTCAGTTATGCGTTACAATGGGAAACCTGTTTGTCTCATTTTTACTGTGAATGAATAGAGTCCACAGCTGCCTGAGCAAGTTGGACATTTCCCTTCTGCTCCACTAAATTACTGGAATTAAAATGTAATTTTGATACTATTACAGGTATACACCTGAAAAATACCCCAATGCAGGGTTGGATGAAAACTACTGCAGAAATCCTGATGGGGATGAAAGTGGACCCTGGTGTTACACAATGGATCCTGCTACCAGATTTGATTACTGTAACATCCCAGAGTGTGAGGGCCAGGTCCTGTACACTGGAGAAGGTATATTTATTTTTCAGAGAAGGAGTGCTTGAGTAGGTAATATTATTCCTGCTATTTGTTCTTGTTTTATTATTGCAAATTGGTTTCAACTGTGAATTTAGATAAAGCTGGAACTTAAGAAGTTCCCAACACAAAGGTTGTTTTCCTAATTGGCTCCAGTTATCAAAGTAATTTTGTAAATATATAGGAACTGAAATTTTTTAATAATTTGTTGATATTGTCCTGCTCTTACCGCTAGCAATTTGTTTAATCGTAACAAGAGTAAAGATTGACCCAAGTGCTGTGTTACATACAGAACTCCCATTGCTATCAGTACATACAGATGTGTGACAATGTCCTCCCTCCAAATGGCACGTACCCCTAAAGTTTTATTCAACTGGCTAGGCTGTCATGCATGGTGTTCTGGATTCCTTTCATCATTAGATGGAACAAAACCCTCTTTTCTTTTCAGTGTAGTGTTCCATGAATAGATCAGGATCAGAATTCACGGGCTGGTGCGAACCTTGCTATGTTTTCCATTCTGCCTAGGCCCTACAGCAGAGTGCATGCAGTGTAATGGTGAAGACTACCATGGAGAAGTTTCCAGAACAGAGTCTGGGCTTGAGTGCCAGCGCTGGGATGCCCAAAAGCCTCATATGCATGCATTTATCCTGAAACAGTGAGTCAGGCTCAGCGCTGAATTCATCCCCCAGTGCCTGGGAGACCCTACCTGCAGACACCCTACATGCTACAGCTGGCCGTAGCTGACTCACAAGCTTCTCTTTCATTTTCAATGTGCAGCTTTCCAGAGAAGGATCTGAAGATGAATTATTGCCGTAATCCTGATGGTGAACCTTGGCCCTGGTGTTTCACTACCAGCCCAACTAAACGCTGGGAATATTGCAACATTCCTCGCTGCAGTGAGTCTAATTTCCTGAGAGCACTCCATAGGGTAGCTCTTCTCATTAAAATGATGCAGGAGGGGGAAAGACAAGAAATCACAGCTCTGAGTAATGTGAAGAAATCCTTGTGAACCAGGGAAAGTGCACATTGATAAGCAGAATCACTCACTAAATTTCTGTTACATAAAATCATGTAAGGTCAGTGAGGGTGCAGGTGTCACAAAGTGCAGTAATGCCAGAGATGTTATAGAAACCCTAATTTGTCTTCAACCACCTTACTTTTCAATTTACCTGAGAGGCAGGGAATTCAGGTTAAATCAGGTGGTGGTTTTCAACTGACCTGCTATCTCATGGAAAACACCTAAACCACCATGTGGCCATACTGTGATATCTTACCGGGGTCTGGCCAGCACAGACCCCACTGCCTTTTTCTTAGCAAGGGATGAATGCTGAGAAACAAGTTCAGGCCCCAGGAGAAAAACTTGCCTTATCAGTGAGCTAGCTTAATTCATTAAGTTGAGCACACTTAAATCTGGACATTTCCAAAGCACTGAATAATGAGGTTAGCATTGCCGTTTGTAGAACTGAACCGCACTTTGAGAAAAAAATTTGTGGTTTTATCTCTAGAACTTGCTTTCTCGTGCATCTGTACTTGCCAGTGTTCTAAGCAGCAGCACGTGTTTGCTAGATGCAGTTCACCTCTGCATGCTCAGTTGCAGGAAGAATGGCTATTTATAGACTTCTGAATGGTAAAGTAAATGGTGAAAGTTACCATAGAATCTCCACTTTGTGCTTAAAACTTAAAGAAAGTTTATGGAACAGACCAACCTTTTAGACCCATACTTGTCTCCTCAGGAAATTCCATATACAAAGTATATTTAATAGGTATGCACTGTAGATTCATTTTCTCTCTGCCCTCTTCAGGTTCTGTGCCTCTGATCGTTACTCTTATTTTCTTTGCTGTTCCCCACATGCCAAACCAACTCACTTTCTTTCACTCCTCCTCCTGCCCGACTTTCCCAATTCACTGACTCCATAGACTCAGCTCTGAAGGCTATTTTGCTTTCTCTTACAATTTCTTCTTGGCCCTTATCCTTTCTGCCCTTCCACCCTACCTGTGTGTATTAAATTAATGTGCTCCCTTCATCCCACTTGTTTTTACTAGACTACTTATAGCTTTTCCAGCCCTGCTTGTAGGGGACTGCAGGCACAAAGTCTGGCTCAACCCAGCAAAGTTATTTACTGACTGCTGTAAAGGGGTAGACACAGGGCATCTGTCTGGCAGCCCGACTGCTTGTGAAAATGCACACTTTGGTTTTGCCATGGTTTTCAACCAATGTCACCTCTGCTGAAAGAAAAAAAATGCATGTTCCACACTACAGAAAACAGAGGGGGGTTTAGTATATTTGAAAGCACTATCTAGCTGTGTTTTTTCTTTTATTTCCCTTTTTTGTTTGTTTTTTTTTTAAATCCTGTTACAGCTACACACCCACCAGTCTCTGGCCTGGGCTCCCAGTGTCTTTCGGGGAAAGGAGAAGACTATCGAGGCAGGATAGCCATCACCGAATCGGGGAATGCCTGCCAACACTGGAACATACAGTTTCCTCACAAACATGGCTGGATTCCTGACAGATATCCCTGCAAGTATGCTGTGCCTTGTCATTTTAACAAATACGAAAGAACATAATTACTCCTTATAGATCAAGATGCAGAGGCAAGAGTAGCACAGGTTTTCTGCAGCTATGCTGATAGGTTGTTTTCTTGCCTTTTGTCAGCTCTCATTAGTTCTGTTCAGGTCTTGCTCTTAATTTTTTTCAGCATTCCTTTTTTTACCAGCTACTTTATTCTCATGTACTTGTCTCATCCGTCTCCTCCACATTCCACTGCAGAGCTATAACTATTTACTACTTTTAAGTTAAAAATCCCCTGGCTGTGTTTTGGCACACTTTCAATGCATTACTCTTCTGAAGAGCAATGCTCCAAGGTCCAAGATGCTCCAATACATCCTTGTGCCCCAAGGTCAGAGGAGCTGGGTTTGCAGAGCATTATCAATGGGCAAAGGTAGCTGGGGCTGACCGGGCTTTTAACTTGGTACTTTGGTTCTGTAGGTTGTGAAATGGATCCTGCAAGTTTTCCTGGGCATGTGAAACCCTGTCCATTATGACAGGGCAGAGAGCAGTGTGCACCAATGGTCATATGCCCATGCTCCCAGGATGAGTCTGTGCCATCCAGCCTTGCCTGGTTCTTACTGTAACTGGCTTGTGTCTTAAAGTCAGCTTTTACTACTGTATCTTGGCCTCAAATAACAAAAGCAGAAAGTGTAAGAATTGGAAAAGTTCTTCACATATCATCAGCATTTAGACTGTAAATTCGAAGGCTGTTGATTAGTCCCAAAATAGTGGTGCATGAGGTAATCTCCAAAAAGAATAAATGTAACCACCTAGTTGTGTTCTGCATGCAGTAGTTGTTAATAGTCTTGCACACAACTCTTCTTGATTCCTATGAGTAGTTTAAAGCCACGGTTTCTGTTTCAGGGGCTTAGAGGAAAACTACTGTAGAAACCCAGATGGAGAGAAGAGGCCGTGGTGCTATACCATCAACAGCAGCGTTCGGTGGGAATATTGTGCAATTCCCCGCTGTGATGGGACGGAACAAGGGTTTGCTGGTATGACTAGTGAAGTGTACTTAAGAGAAGGACTTTAAAGCAGTGAATGACTTATTGTTTCTCATTGTAAATGTGTAAAATCTTTTTTCAGTCACTTTGTCATTGTTGATAATGTGTTTTTTCTGCTTGGCATGTTATAAAACCTGCCAAATATTGGGCTTTCAATGGTTAAGGAAACGCAGTGACGGATTTAAATCACCAGCTGACCCAAGAGAAGAAATGCAGGATGAAAGATGTTTATTTTTTTATATTCCCTTTTTTTCACCAAAGGTAGGGCACTAAAAAGCAAGCTAACTGAAAAATGAAAAATAATTTTAAAGGGATAAAAAAGTGCTTAAAAGGAAGCTCTCACCGGCTGCTGTCTGTATAAATGAGTCACTTCTTTTTATCATCCTGTGTGTTTGATGCTTTCTTGTGCCTACTCAGTAAGAACACAAAATTATGATACAAAAGACCAGTCTCTGTTGTTTGCTGCAGATGTGCTTGTGCAGGTTCCCCCGTCAGAGGAGTGCTACCGAGGCAAAGGCCAGAGTTATCGTGGCACAACCTCCATCACTGTGTCAGGAAAGAAATGCCAGGCCTGGAACTCCATGTTCCCACACAGTCATGAAAAAACCCCAGACAGGTTCCCAAACGCGTAAGTTTATCTCAACTTCTCTTGCTTTATCTGACAATAACCATTGGTGATTGTATTTGCACAACTGTGCTTTAAAACACTGCCCAGGGAACCGATCTATAAAAGAGAATTTTTCCAAGACACATAAACATTTTCTGTTAGTCTCATTTTTAAAAACTGTGTTTACTTGTTATTTAAATTCTGAATAGAATACAGCTGTGTCCCTTTACTCTTAAATCTGAGCTTCTGTAACCAGCACCAAAAGACTTGTATCCAGAGTATGGGCATCTGCTGAAATATGCATCTGTTTATGAATTTGAGACCTTTGTTGTGGTCTTTCTACTTATTTCGTCTGCAAAACACACAGTCAGATATATTATGATTTGAACTACAATTTAAATGTTCTTTGTAGTTGGAATTGAGCACCCAGAATTGCAAACAATGAATTTTCCCCCTTCATTTGTCTTCTTCAGGCTAACAAAACTAGACCAGTGATGATTTAGAGCTAATTGCTAATGTGCCAGTTGTTTATAAGGATAGGAAAGCAACAAGATGACAACTGCTAGGAAATCCATCATTGCTTGGTGGTTTACAAGTATAAGAAAGAAGGTTGATACTTTTCTATGGTTTTGCCTTTTTTATGATGTCACATTTAAAAAAAAATTGAAATCAAGCTGTGAAAATGTAGAGTTAATGTGTTCTGGCATAGTTGAAAAAAAAGCATTTCAGATTTTATATTCCATGACTGTGCTGTGATTCAGGATGGGGAAATACTGCAACTCTGCAAATTATTGAAGAGAGGAATTCTATTTCCCCCTGCCCCAGCAAGCACAGGCATGGGAGTGCTCACACTGAATTCAGTAGAAGTAGGTTTTTGGGGGATGGAGGGCATCATTTCAATAAGTATTTGTCATTTTTCTGAATATGAGAAAGAACCCTTTGACACTTAACAATAAAAAATTTGTTAAAGCATAATTGCCTACCAACAGTATGGATCTTCCTGCATATTTATTACTAATTCACACAATTGTGTATGCTTATACATATGTACTTAGAAATTAAATTATTGGTATATCAGACATTTATTTAGCTACTCAGCACATCGACATATTACAGCCAGAAATTAAGCCAGTAGTTGTATTATGTTTCCTTCTGCATAAATGTATTCATGACTCTGATGTATATGTGAAATATAACTCTCCACTTGTATCACAGCCATAAATGTGTTTGTTGGTAATAGGATATCTGGCAAGAAGTAAAAAAATTAATAAATGTGTTTATCTCTGCATAGTACAGATCCACATCTTTTTAGCAAGATATTCCTATGAATACTTTCAGACTAATACAGCATGACTATTGTACTTATTTTTGCAGGGATCTGAGGGACAACTATTGTAGAAACCCAGATGGTGACAACAGCCCATGGTGTTTCACCACTGACCCCAGCGTGATATGGGAGTACTGCAATCTCAAGAAGTGTGACGATCACACACCAGAGCCTGCAAAGATGGCACCAAATGTTGGCCCAACTGCACCCACCACATCTGGTAACAGCCGGCTATAAGTGTCACTTCCTGTAGCATCTGTGGGTAAAGAAAACAGTAATCTATCAAAATTATTGTTGAGCAGTGCTACAATATTAAGTCACATCCCTCCTCCAGCTTTCAGATCACAGAATCACAGAATGGCAAGGGTTGGAAGGGACTTTGGGAGATCATCTAGTCCAACCCTCCTGCTCAAGCAGGTTCACCTAGAGCAGGCTGCACAGGACATCGTCCAGGCGGGCTTTGAATATCTCCGGAGAGGGAGACTCCACTCCCCTGGGCAGCCTGTTCCAGTCAAACAAAGTCTGTCACCCTCAAAGTAAAGAAGTTCTTCCTCATGTTCAGCTGAAACCTCCTATGTTTCAGTTTGTGCCCATTGCCCCTTGTCCTGTCGCTGAACACCTCTGAGAAGAGTCTGGCTCCGTCCTCATGATGTCCACCCTTAAGATATTTGTACGTGTTGATGAGATCCCCCCTGTGCTGTTGAATTTTGCAGCGAGTACTCTTTAGTCAGTTCATATCCTGTAGCCTGTATAATTTTTCAGTGCATTCTGTAGTATATCTTTTTCATTTAGGGGAACAAGAGGAAAACAGACAAAATTTTCAGTGCTTCTGTAGCTGTGTGCTCTTGAAATACGATCACAGTGAATGTTTTTGCTGGTGCCATTCTTTACGCTTTCAGGAGGTTGACCTTAGCTTGTTGTATTGTCCGTAGGCAAACAAGTTTTGCAAAATGTAGGCACCAAGAGAAACAGGTTTTTGCTCTGTCCTGCTTCATTTCTTCCTTAATTAATAGTCCATGTTGGTCAAATTGGTGTGACTTTTCTGAATGTATAGTAGAGCTTTCCAGGGATTACTGACTTTGCAAAGGAAGGTGGCAGGGTTGGATAAAAGACACGTTCCAAAATGGAGCTGTGTACTTGTACTGTCAGGCAGCAGGAGAAACTACCTGAAGCAATGGCCTTGGAAGCAACAACTACTCTCTCAGTGTAATGGGCTGCTAACTCTGAAATGTGCTTCTCTCATGGAAGGTGCTTACTGATAGCAACTTAGCAAAAATCTTGAAACCTTTTCCAGTATTTGCAATATGTTACAGAAAATGTTTGACCTGAAATTCCTTGAGATTTTTTGCAATTCTATCACTCTGTACATCCAGAAAGACATCTGTCTTAACAAACCAAGACATCACATCACAGGGTACATTTTTGTCTTTCTTTCTGCTATAGGCACTAGAGAGTGTGCAAGTCCTAAAGGTACTTAATCTGCCTCGTTTCTGCTTACCATCACCACATACAGCTTCAACAGCTAACAATAATTTCCTTTTTCTCTTTTTTTCACAGACTGCATTAATGGTAATGGTAAAGACTATCGCGGCACAGTAGCAAAAACTGGAAGGGGCAGGACTTGTCAAGAGTGGAGTTCTCAGAAACCTCATAGCCACAAATATTTCACTCCTGTGACTCATCCAAGAGCAGGGCTGGATAAAAATGTAAACAGCCGCTAATGCCATTGGTGTCATTGAACATTGCCTTCCTTCTCCATGACCCCTCCGTAAACACTTCATGTTCAGTCTTTATAAACCAGGTTAAGCATATCTGGAAGTTATCACGTTGATAGCCCTGACCTAGAATAGTGTTGAAGAGGCAAGGATGCATTTTGTATTACCTAGGATGTTGGTACTTCAAGCACAGAGATACACCATAGGGTTGATGCTGACAGGCAAGCAGTGCAGAAGAAATCATACAGCGCTTCCCTGATTTCTGCAAACCTCACAGTGATGCCTTTTGCTGTTTGTCACAAACTAAGCCAGCTTCTAGCAAATTCTCGGAGCTGCCCTAACTTGCTCTCACTGACTTTAGGGGAAGAAGGATTAGGCCAATGGTAAATGTTTTAGTGCAAAGCACTTAGTCATCCTATGTCAAACTTTACTTCTCACAAGGCCATAAAAAGAATTAGAACTAGGGTCACTCTCGGTGGATGAAGAAAATTATAGCAATTTTGTCACATTTTTCTAATTTCACCTAATGGTTTTGAGATACAGGAAAGAAAGAATTCTGTGATCAGTGGAAATAGAAAGCATTTAACATCCAGTGGGAAAGTAGTTCAGGGAAATAATTCAAAGTATTAGTTTAACACTTTTTTTAAAAACATGCACTTCTTCATTCTGTGGCTAACATTTGGAGTCTTCTTTCTCTGTTTTTATAATTATTACAGTATTGCAGGAATCCTGATGGAGATGTAAATGGTGTTTGGTGCTTCACAACAGACCCAGAAAAAAAATGGGAGCACTGTGAAATCCCACGCTGCTGTAATTATCCTTAAAGACTTTTCTGTCCTCCCTTTCTACAACTCGTTATGGTAGTTACAAAATGTTTTCAATCCAGCCATTAAAAAACTGCAGTAGGCAGCAGCTTTAGATTTGAATTTAGGTTTGTATGGAAGTTTGGCACAACCAGGCGCCTGTAACAGTCAGCCAAAGTTTAGATAACCCGGTGCCAAGAATCATCAGTGAGATGTCATAGATAACCTGTGTGCTCTTTATCATCAGTGAAGCTAAGCACTCAGAGTTGCTAGCTGAACTTGAAAGACCCAGTGAAGCAGTAAAGAGAGGTATTCCTTCCCTGGGCTCCTCAAGCACAGGAGAGGATTTCCTTGATGTTCATGCTAGGCTTTCCATGCTCTTTGTGGCAGGACTAATGCCTTGAGAACCTGCTCATGCACTTTTCCTGTTAGTTGGGAGCACCAGAAATGACATCCCTTGAAACCCTTTTCACCCTCTGCTGACTTAATTTTTATTATGATCTGGATGTTAAAATAGTCTGTCCCTAGATATTTTGCCTTTCTTTTGGTGTAGGGAGTGAATTTGGTCCTGGATATTTTATGCAGATTTCTATTTTGGGATAGTAATCAGTACAGTGAGCAGATGTAGCGTTTGCTGAAAAATTCAGCAGTGAAAGAGATTTTACCTTCTGTGGTGCCCTGGAAGTGGGCATCAATAACAGCTATAAGGTACTGGGAATGTTGCTTGGCACAGCTGACAGTCATCTCGTTCGCTTTGCTCTTCCCTTCCTTGCCTGCATTTTGACAGAATTTTTTTTTTTTTAATATATCTGGCAGAGATGTGGAAATTCTATTTCTTCTTCATCTCATGCATTATTTTTACTACAGTAACATCTAGAGGCCAGGTCCCTGCTCTGTTGGTCAATGTAGCAATACAAAATAGTGAAGAGTGGTCTCTCCAGCAGGAGTATGTGATATTCTTCATGCTGGCCACCTAATCATAGAATCATAGAATTGTATGTGTACCTCTAAGCAGCAATGCGTTATGACTGTGCACATTAATTTTGTCAACCAAACCTAAGAGCTGTGCAGGTAAAAAGAATAAGGAATGGTATACAATCAACACGTACCACAGCTGTAAAAACCTGCTCCCTGAAACTGCTGTGGTGGAGCTTCACTTTGAGATCTGATCTCTTTTCAAAACAGCCCTTGAATGCTAGATTTTAAAATTAAGGTGTAGGGGAACCTACCAAGGTCTCTTGCCTTTGATTACTTTATTAATTTTCTCATACCGGAACCAACAAACTTAACATCCATAGCACCATGTGCAGGTCTGAAAAGAGTTACTTGGGTCCTTACCAAGCACCTAAGACCAATCTGTTTTAAAAAGTTCAGAGAGATACGGGTTAACAAGAAAGTAGAGTGAGCAGTGTGAGGGCAAAATTGGAATGTTTTATGACAAGGGGACAGTGACTCAATTTTATTTATAATCTAGGGATATATTTGAACTCAACCAAGGTGTACACTGTAATGTTTTAAAGAATTTGGAAATTTTTATTATTGTATTGGCAATAAACTCTTCCACTTTCTTTAGCTCTCTTTTCCCTTCAGCTTCTTCTACTTTCTTTAGCTCTCTTTTCCTTTCAAATTCCCTACAGATTTTCTTTTGGGGGTGGGGATCGTTGAGTTTTACTTACATTATCTGACTACAACCAACTAGTTGACATAGTTAACAATTTTTTTCCAGGTAAATTAATATTTTGTCATCTCAAATGTGATACATTAGCCCCAGGTTTAAATGCTCGAGGTAATGGTAATATAATGGAGTCTAAAGGTTCTGTTTACCCTTAGTTTCTATTAACCAACATCAAGATTTCTCTTCTCATCTGATTGCACTGTGGATGGCATTACAGAACTACTTTAAAATTCTCCACTGTGGCTTTTTTTATTCCGTAGCTTCTTCTGAGCATGACTGTGGAAAAGCCCCCATGAGGCGTGAGAGAGCCTGTGAGCACTATAGCATGTGTGACGCATCTCCAGGGTCTTGGCCTTGGCACGTCAGTCTCAGGATGAGGTACTAGCATCCCAGACTCTACCACCATCCGTGAGCATCAGGGTTTCACAGGCAACAGGTGTTAGAAAGAGACTGACAGGAAACAATTCATATGCTTCTGGAGACTGGCCTTGGTTTCTATATAAAATGCCTTAGCTTGTAAAACAAACTTTTTTTTTTTTTAAATCATACTGTCCACAGATAACTACTTATTGGGTTGTTAATCCCCAACTCCCCACTCTCCCCTGAATCTCTAGAGGGCAAACTTGAACTGCAAACATTAAGTACACCTTTATTTACTGAAATGGGGAAGAAATAATTCCTG
>NW_009259482.1:325320-338933 GCF_000687185.1 Egretta garzetta | reverse complement strand
CCTGCTGAGGATAATGACAGTTTATTGCAGTCTGCAGTAGGGGATTTCAACCCAGGAATATAGCCACCAACCTGCAATGTGTATGAATGGATTTTCACCCAGCATCTGATCTGGTTCAAATGTAAATTGATGCTGTGACCACCCTAGTTGTGTTAGAAGCCATAGGAATACCGTCATCTCTCAGTATAAAAAAACCAATTATGCATAGCATTTCCACAGCCACAATGAGAGTGGCTGAACAGGAGATGAAGTGCTTACAGAAAAGCTAATGAAAATTTCCACAGAGTTGTTGACAGTCACTATAATGCATATTATCCCAAGAAAAATTAAAAGTCCATAGTAGGGTTTATTTAAAGAACTAGTCCAATGCAACCTCACAAATCAGAAGAATGTATTCTTTTATTAATTGCTGATCAGGACAAACCCATTACATCACAAGTTACATTGTTAGGAAGTGTAATATTTTTTATTACATTCCTGAAAGCAAGAGTGCCCTGTTGCAAAAATCTCACCTGAGTGTCAAATTTCTTTTTGTGTCTCTCATGTTCTAGGGCAATTAAAACTTGTCCTTCGGAAATCTGCATTGATTTCTCGCACCATTGTCAAAAGACAAACTACAACTCATAAAAGCTTTGAATAAGAGGCATATTGCTAGCTTGTTAATAGTTCCCATTGTGCACAGCATGGATGGTGGAGGATTGACTATGCAGTCCGAAATGAATGTGATTGTCTTCCCTATTCTAGTACCAACGTGCACCGTTGTGCTGGCACTCTGATACATCCGCAGTGGGTCCTTACTGCAGCTCAGTGCTTGCAAGAGTGAGTATTTGCTAGAATGAGTGACAGGCATTTCCTAAATCTGTATGAGAAAATCAACAGAGGAGCAAGATATACCCAATAAGGCTTTACTCCTTATTTCCTGTCTTTCTTGCCAGCAAGCTGATTTTTGTCTTCTGCTCCTGTCTCAGTCAAACAACAGCAGAGCACAACAGAGGTTATTTCTGTTGTCCGCACTCTCTCCTACCCCAAAGCATGCTGAAAAAATGTGCTAATGATCTGCTGGTGGTAACTGTGCTTGGAAAAACTGTGACTAGCAGCTGACCCTTAGGACTTCAGGAGTTGTGAACACTGCAAGAAGGTGCCACATTATTTACAGCCCATGGGATTTTTCCATGATCATAAAAATAAAATTGTTTAAAAAACCACCACATTTTCGTCCTCCACAAGAATAAATGCAGACATCTATGGTCAGAAGCAGCAACCTGACCATCTTGCTGATTGCAATGCTCCAGGGAAATCACTGAATTTTGTAAGAGTGACATTCCTGATTACAAGCACAGATGTATAACTTTTCTGCTGTCATTTCTTCCAGGTCAACAGAGCCTTCTTCCTACAGGGTGTTTCTTGGGATACAGAATCTCAATGCAGCAGAGCCATCCCTTCAAATCCAAAGTGTTCAGAAAGTATTAAAGGAACCAAGTGGAGCAGATATTGCTTTGCTGAAGTTGAACAGGTACCATTTCAGTCCAAGTTTTCCATTCCTAACACAGAAGTTTTTCACTCTGAAGTCACGAGTTAGCTTAGTCTGGAGTTAGCTCTCACGGGTGGTTGTGGAATGGTATGAGAGAGTGTGAGGGTTCCTTTGAGTGTTAGTATAGGCATCTGTTCAAGGGTAAATGCTGAGCAGCTCTCCTGCTGAGCATCTCTCCCACTGGCAGAGGCCATGTAAGCTTCTACAGTTTAGGAAGGGTAAGGACCAGTTGGGATGGGAGGGATTGCCACCACTCAGTAAGTGGGCAGCTCCACTGAAGCAGGGAGGGTGGAGGCAAACCAAAGCAGAGTTGTGTCTGGAGGACCTGCTTGGAAGTTCTTCCTGCTCAGCCCTGAGGGTTGTGAGCTCCAGCTGAAGTTTTGGCCAGGATGCACCGCAGCTTCTGCATGGAGCAAGCAGAAGGGTCCAGTTTCCCTGGCAATGCTGCAGGTCAGGCCACATCCATGTTTCATGAGCTGCAGACTTGGCCAAGAACTCAGTAAAACCAGATCCTGCTTGTGATACAGTGAAAAACCCTGTGCATAACTGTAATTGCCTGAAGCCCTCTTTTGTATCTTGCTTACACGTCCAAGCAGTCTCCTCTGAAATGTGTGCAGTTGTTTCAAAGTTATTTGTTCCCTTTTGGAATGCTCCTGAAACTTTTCTACTCACTCATTGGTTTCCCTCTTTCTTACACTCACCACACATGGATTAAAGGTCATGAAAAGCTCATGCTTGACCTGAGAGGACATTTCTTTTTAAAATTTCACCATAGAGCATTAATGCACTTAGAACAATTTCACTTCAATTTCAACTCAGGTTCTCTGGTGCTTGATTAATCAAAATCCCACTGACAACAGGTGAGTAGAAGGAACTCATGCTCCACCAGTTTTACTCTTGCTGGTGCTTGTAACTGTGTCATTCAATTCCTCTTTCATGGGGTGCTCTATGCACATTTGCACCATAGATAAATGCATGCTATAGCACTGTAGTCAGTTCTGCATCAGCAGCACTCACAATCTGCACACACTCTGCATGTGAGGTACCATAAATAGCAGATATGGACATCATATCCCTCAGTTTCTCACTTAGATCAACTTTGTTTGTTTTCAACATCATTAAATTCCTTCTTTACATTTGTCTTCAGCTTTCTTTTACGGACTTTATTATTTCCAAATCTTCACTGTCTGTTCATAAAGCAGATCATCCAAGAAAATATGATGTGAGAAGACTCGTTGCTACTCATATACGTGCATTTTGTGGCAATAGACAAGACTTGTCAGAGAACTGATGCAGGTCTGTGAAGATCTTGATCAAATTCATCCCAAAGGAGGGCTGGTCTATTGAGAAGGACCACTGGTTTCAGTCGAAGTCTAGTCCCAGGTGAATTATGTGCCGTGCTCCTGAGCAGATGTGTGCTGTCTGGGACTTCATACTTCTGTTTCAATGTCATGTTGTCCATATTCAGGCATATCTTCTGAGGTCTTGTTCCCTGCTGTCTTGTTCATTTACCTACCCAGATATCAGAGGCCTCTGAGAAGGTGCCAGTGTC
Organism: Egretta garzetta; assembly: GCF_000687185.1. Taxonomy (NCBI): domain Eukaryota; kingdom Metazoa; phylum Chordata; class Aves; order Pelecaniformes; family Ardeidae; genus Egretta; species Egretta garzetta. Next base: position 335,850 of record NW_009259482.1, on the reverse strand, counting down.
CACCCTGTGTTCATTTCAATCCCTTTTGAAAGCCAGTTACTTCCATGCCAACAGGTTTTTTAGGTGTTGTCTCATCTTAGGATGGATGTAGAATTTTCTTGGTGGAGAATAGGAGCATAGATAGAAACAAAATTAACTTCCTGATATTGGGGAAGCAGAAGCAGAAGCTGCAATGCTATATTGCTGTAGTTCAAAAATGTTTGCCTGGCTACTGTCACACCAGCAGGCCAGACAGGAGCCAGAGTGGCTGTGAGGGCCATGCTACCAGTGGAATTAGACCTGAAGTGTGAAACACAACCTTGAAGATAAAGGTCCTAGAAGAACAGCACTAGAAACCTAGAAACCAAGAAACGCCCCCCACCAATCCAAGCTTTCTCAATTTAATGTCTTCTTGTCTATCAATTTTCAGGAATTCTTTTGATAAAAATGATCTTTATTGAGAAGTGAATGAAGTAGTTTTGGAAGCTGCAGAATTTATTTCCATTCTTACAGGAGAAAGAACTCACACAGGATTCATTTCATGGAACCATGTGAAAGAGGAGGTTTGAGATCATGATTGTGGACTTCAGAGGGCTGAAGGATGGAGTTCAACATGATGGAGATGGCATTAGCGCAACTGTAGCTTCAGCACAGGAGCTGGTTAGCATCTCCTGGACTGCTTGTGTTCATATTTCATTCAGATTTTTGTGTTGGAGAAATCCTTATTTTAAGATGGGTCACAGTCAGTTCCCTTTGGTCTCTCATTCTCTTGAATTTTTTTGGGGCTCATGGCCCTGGCATGGTGTGATTAGGAACAGGAGGATTTGTTAGTTTCCTTTAATTGGACATCAAAGACCTCACCAGCTATTACATCACATACTTTGAAAATCATTCTGGGCCTGAAAAGAGATTATAAAGGTTCATTTTACCCTGACAGAACGTCTGGAGTTCATTCAGGTCCTTTTACTCTCTTTCACAATCAGAACTAACCTTCACGTGGTAGGTTCCTGACAGTGGTAGATCTCAATTAACAGCTTGTTCAGACATACTTTCACTGTACCAAAATTGTTTGCACTTGTCTGACCCTTAAGGTGATACACCTTCCAGAAGCAACCTTGTCTTTTCACATCTACATCTGACAAGTCAATAAGGGATCAGATTGTCCAAAGAAAAGATGTCCCTGTGCAACATTTTCATCTTCTGAAGAACTGTTTCCCAGGGCCCTGTCCACTCCACATTGAGCTTTATTCCAGTGCTGAAGCCTCCAGGCACAATGTTGTGATGAGGAAGAGTTTTATTTTGGTATTTACTTTATCAAGGTGCTAGACTTAGTAATGTATAAGATACTGCATGATGTCACCCAAAGTTATATCACCCACGTAACCTGAGGAGAAAGGAATTTTCTGCAGCTTCAGCCGTGTCTGCTTATTTACTCATTCATCCATCCTTCTCTCCTCCTGTGAAGTCCCTGAAAATATCCATGATCTCTGAGGAAAGGAGGATCTGGGAGAAGTCAGGCTTACACCACCTGCAAGGGTTGCCAAGGGCTGGGCTCTGTGCTCGTGCGTGTTCCTATAAGCACCACAGGGGTAACTAGAGATCAGTGCTCTAGCACTGTGCTGCAAACACACTTGCACTGTGACTGCCCACGAACACATCCCAGAGACTTTCAGTTCCTGTAAGTAGCCTCTTTTTTCACTAAGTGACTAGGTACCATCTTACAACCATCTATACAGTTTTAAGCCACCATCAGCTTCTCTACCCTTCCCCATGCCATTTCCATGCAGAGCATCCCGAGTATGAAGACTGAACAAGATGATGGTAATTTTTTCTAAGGATCTTTTAATTATTCTTTCTTTGTTTTCCAGTCCTGTAACAATTACCAACCATGTAAAACCAGTTTGTTTGCCTGAAACCAGTCGGATGGTAGAAAGAAACAGAGTATGTTTTCTAACTGCCTGGGAAAAAACAAGAGGTAAAGCATATTCGGTGCAGTTGGACACTTAGGCAGGTTTTCAAATCCCATCCCAAAATACGTGCACTCATGGGACCTGAAAAACACATTTTCTTCAAGATTTAACTAAGTCAGAGGTCACCAGGAAACATTATTCTTTTTATTTCTTTCTCTCAGAGCTTTATTTTTGCCACCTCATTTCCCAGGAACCATGAAGCCTTTGAGTCAGAGCTTGCTCAGATCCAGCCACCTTTGGGGCAGGGGCAAAATGGGTTCAAGCTGAAGGTTTTTAATGTCAGTAAAACCCTTACCTGAGTTTTGTTCACGGTCTAGCATTAAAAGCCAACCTATGTGGTCTTCTGCTGCCCACCTCTCACTCCACCTGTGCTGAGGGTTGCGGATACCCAGCCCTCTTTGACCTGCTTTTGCTGCAGCAGGAGGTGATTCCCCGTCCCTGCAGCTTCCAGCAGTGATGCTGGCATCTGCCCTCATTCAGTCCTGGCTCCCACATAAACACTTCTGGCCTTGCTGAGCTACACGATGCCCTTCCCAAACCCATTTGCCAGAGAGCACTTTATTAATACTCCACCTGTAAAACAAAGCCAACAGATTCTTCTATATGTGCGCATCCACAGAATTATAAGAAAAAATAATGAACAGAACATGTCCATGTCTCTGAGTTTCACCATAAAAACCTTCCACATAGATTGCAGTTCCTTTTTCCCCTTCTTGTGTCACTTGGCTACAAAACTGATGCTATGAAAATAATGCCTAAGAATAATCACTGTGCTATTAGTGTAACTCAACAGCATTATCAAGAAACTCTTTTCTCCAGCATAGGTAGTATTTACTGATTTTCATCTTTTTTTGCTTTCTTACCTTGCATTTTTTTCTTTTTTGTTCAGCTTGCCACATGGTGGCGGCTGCTTCCTATGTTCTATTGATCACAGCCACGAAAAAGTGGTACAGGCAAGATTCCATCCTACGCATTAGGATGGAAAAATCAACAGACTGTCACTGCATTTAGGCAGTGGGAAATAGGGTCCTGCCATGTCATGCAACGAGTTCATGAAATCAGCAGGGGAGGGGGAGCAGAGCCAGAGCCCCACATCTAAATAAACTGTGTTTTGGGAAAATTCAACCTTGGCTTCAGGAAAATTCTCCTTATCTAGCAAACTCTACCTTTAGGCTTGAAAGGGTTCAAATAATGTAAAGTAAATCCAGGCTAACATTTTTTCCCCCTGAAACAAGCCATTGCTACTGCACCCTAATGAAAGCCTACAAATTGACACAGGGCTCAGAATACTAAGCATCTGTTTTTATTTATTTTGTAACACTCTGCAAAGAAGAATAACCTCTGCTTGTTGAGTGTAGGTATGATCCAATTACAAAAATGTTGAAAGATTTACTAAGGTCCTTCAAGGAGCTCAGAGATCATAGGAGAGCTGGGGATGGACCCCAGTCCTTTCATTACTGAGGCTTTACTGGAGAACAATGCCCAGGCTATCATTTATAACTGTTATATTTTCTTGGTTGTTCATAAAGGTACCAATACAGACAACAGATTAAAAGATATTGAATTCCCCGTGCTTGAAAATAGGATATGTAATCACCCTGAATTTCTGAATGGAAGTGTCAAAAATCATGAATTTTGTGGTGGATTTACTTTTGGAAGCATAGGTAACTGCAAGGTAAGAATAATCTAGCTTTGAGTCTAAGCAGGTCAAATGACAATTTGTACTTTCAAGGCTCAGAAGTAGCTTCAGCAATTCAAGGTTTCTGCATGAAGCATAAGAAGTGAGGCATACATAGCATTTTTTCTTCACTCATACAGTCAACCAGCAGGGATAGCAGGGAAATTGCGCAGGGTAATTTCCCCTTCCTTTCAGAACCGCATGCTGACATATCCCACGCATAGTAGCCTAGTGCTGTGAACACTCCATCCCACCCAAAATAAAGCCTGTAACATAGTACCTGCACTTCCCTTTCTTCCTAGAGACAGAGGGGAAAGTAGAGACTGTTGCTGGTGCAGTCTGGAGTTGTACCACATCTTTATTTAATCCCTTGATTAAATAAAGCTTGAGGTGCTTCCGGTTTAAAATGTGATTTTCTTAATGGAGGGTATCGTGTTGGGAGCTTTTCAATAAAAAGCTGGTGGCTACTTGGTGACAGAGTCAGAAAGAAAATGCTGGTCTGTCTGAGCAGGTGTACAAAACTGCTGGTACAAATGATGTCTCTGAGAGCACGATCCGTGCACTCATTGACACACAAATCACTGGACTACGGGCAATGGGTGCAAATGGAAACATAAGAGGTTTCAGTTGAATATGAGGAAAAACTTCTTTACTCTAAGGGTGACAGAGCACTGGAACAGGCTGCCCAGGGAGGTTGTGGAGTCTCCTTCTCTGGAGATATTCAAGGCCCGCCTGGACGAAATCCTGTGTAGAATGCTCTAGGAGAGCCTGCTTTAGCAGGGGGGTTGGACTAGATGATCTCCCGAGGTCCCTTCCAACCCTTGCCATTCTGTGATTCTGTGATTCTGTGACATAGGTATTCATCTCCTGCCATGCCTGGTTTTTAAGAAACAGCATTATAACAATTATTTTGTTTTATCCAGGATCAAGTAGGTCAGAGATGTGGAAACTTGAGAAACTTCCTTTTTATGTGTAATTGCCTTCACAGTGATCTGGGGATGTTCCCACATCCATGATTGGTGCCTGGGTCTCTCTTCTTCATTCCAGAGGAATGGCCTGGATGTTTGGAAACAACTTGTCCGTTCCCTGCGCCCCGCCCCCCCCCCCGCCCTTTTTTTTTTTTACTCCAGCAGGTCTAATAAAACACTCTCCCTCTCTCTCTACAGCCCTTGCTTTGGTCATATTTTAAGGCCTTCAGAGTTACCACAATATTATTCCTGCCAGTATTTTGCTGTTTACATCACTAAAGGAGACAATTTATTCTCTCTTCTCCCCCCTAGGCTGAAGTTGGAGCACCTCTGGTCTGCCAAGATAAGGGCAGATTTGTCCAATATGGAGTCACTTCCTGGGGACTGGACTGTACCCAGCCATCAAAGCCTATTTTTGTCCAAATTCCTAGTTTTGTTTCTTGGATGAAGAATGCAATGGCTACTGGATGAATCTGGATTCAGGCTAGCTTTTCTGGAAAGCAGTCCCTGTGTCAGAAGCAGCATTCCAAATCTGGTTTTAAAATTGGAATAATTCATAAGAATCTTAAATAAATATCATTACTGGCTGGGCATAAGTAGTTATTGCAATGCAATAGCCAAGTTGACCAAGTATTACCATCTGTCAGCGTGCCTGTGTTGTGCCTGGGTGAGTAAACCATGTTGCATGCAGCAGCAGCTGTAAGCTTCTTACTTCACTCCTCTCTTTTGAGACGTGCTCCAACTCATGAAAGGAGCTTCCTCTTTGTTCAGACACCTGCTTTTCTCCTCTGTACATGCAAGCAGCTGGCCTATCTCTGTGTACAAGGTCTTCCCTGTACAAGGAACTTCATCCCAAAACAGACCGGCCCCTGTACCCCTCGCTGGCACCTCCTCCCATTTCTGTGGCTGCTCCAGGAATAAGAAAGTAGAAACCAAACCCAGCTGCTGCCTTGGGTAAGAAAAGGCCAAGGTAGACTGTGCCTGTGTGGCCAGGAGCTGGATGAAGGTCTGCTGGGTTTGCTTCTTCTTGGGGCTAATTTCCCCCACTCTCACCACCCAGCAGAGCTTTGTGCTGCGCTGTGCAATCATCGAACCTTCCTGGGTTAGATGTTTGCATGGAAAAAACAACTATCCACTCCAGTGGGCAAAGCAGTGAGTTGGGTCACATACAGTGTGGTTAACGTTTGCGAGGCTCTTGCACAGACATCCTGTTCTTGCTTGTGACACCAACAGTCCAGCCTGACATATTGTTCAGGAATTAACATAAACGGCTCCTTCAGTTTATTTCCAGAAGAGGCAAGGATGTCTCAGAGGGCTGGGCAAGTGAAGCTGGGTGCCAGGGCACCGGGGCTTGCCTTATCAGGCTTGGCAGCTCATGCTCCTGTACGCTCTGTGGCAGGGAGGTGGAGCGAGGCAGGGCACCCCCAGGGTAGTCAAGCCTCCTAGAGCTACCAAACCTGGCATGGTTGCCACCCAGAGCAGTGGAAGAGGACTGCTTGTTGAAGCTGTCAGGAAAGGCTGAGTTAAAGAAAGGCTCTTCAAGCAGTACTGCAGTCACCAAAGGAAATTGCTGAGTGGGACACGTTCCAGCAGTACCAGAAATCATCAGAAACCCACTTCTCCCATTGACTCCAAGTCAGCTACCAAAGCTAGTTCCAGCATTTTCAGATGTTGCTCCAATTTTCTCTGTATCACTTAAAAACATACCACTTCCAAACAGCGTATGTATTGACCTAATAGCAGAAGGAATGCTCACCTTCTATGGACTTGTAATCTGAACAAGGATTTCTGTATTTTTTTAGTCTTCCAGCTGTATGCCTGTTTTAAAGTATGTTATAAATCTATACCTAATATTCAGGTACTTTATTATTGCTATAAAGACCTCTACAGAAATCAGGCTCTATAAACATCTGGGGATTTTTTAAAAAAATAGAGTTTAAAAAAAATATATATTTGCAGACTCTCTACTAGCTCCTTGATCTTCTCTATCAATTCTTTGTGGTTTCCATTATAACCCGCTCATCAATTTCCTTTGCTCATCACGGCACTGTCTGAATAGCTGTTCCTTCACCCAGTCTTCCCTGACAGCATCTTTTTCCTTGGACTCCTTCCAGCTCCTGATTATTGTTTCCCTCTCCAAGCTCCTGCTCTCCTTCCATCCAGTCTGCCCTTGGTTGTGTACCCCCACAGCAGCCATAGGAACAGGCCAACCTTTTAAAGGACGTGACCCTTAAGGTGAAGTCTCTCACACTATCTCAGATCACTGTGGTCTGACTCAGAGGAGCTGGAGATGGTGGTGAGTCTCTTCCACTTTTCCCTGTGTGATCAGCTGAATATGTGACAGGCTGTTACAGGGGAGTACGTTCCAGGCTACCACTGCTTCTGCAGCCTGTTGTTACCATGCACCTCACTTAATCAACCTGTGAGACAGGGTGGGAGAAGAACCTGAAATGTGAACCCAGAGACAGCTCCTCTCGCTCTGTCACCAATATAATGCACTCTCTAGCTGCACAAGTTTTCTGCTCAAGCACGGTGCTCCGTGCATCTCCCTAGTTCTCCTGTGGCAATACAGCCCCAAGGGTTTCTCTTGAGTTGTATGCTCAGTAAACTTGGATGCTTTCGGACCCCATTGAGCGTGGTTTCCTGGAGCGCACAAAAGGCTTGCTGCCGTCTGGCACTTGTTGTTTATTCCCTATGCACTGTTTTTCTAAGTTCTGCCACTAGTGCTGTTCCTTCAAAAAACATTGGCACAAATTCTCTGTGATAACTGGCCAGGCCCAGAACATGTTCCTGTTTCTCTTGGTGCCCATAAGCCATTCCTCAGTGCCTGTAGGCATTGCCTAATGGAAATTTTGATATCATCTTTTGGTAGTAGATGCTGAACTGTGCCTGCTGGGGGTCTGCGAACTTAGGTGATAACATTGCCTGCAGAGGTTTTGTACAGTCTGCCTGTAATTCACAGACAGCAGTAGCACAGACGTGTGCAGCTCCATGCTCCTCCTCGAACCCAACAACCCTGCACATTTGTCACCGAAATGCTGCTGCTGTTCCATGTCAACCAAAGGCATTTGTTCTTGACTTCAAGGTGTAGAAAAGGCCATTCTCCCTGGATGCTCTGTCAGAGTACCTCGCAATACTATTTGGTTAGATTTGGGGTGACCATCAGTGTACTCTCCCTGGACACTCTAATAAATATGAAAATTTCTGTGTCTCTATGCATCACATTTGGAAATCGGCCAGAAATCCACGTGATTCATTAGCACTCCATCCTCTTGCTACAGGATGCTTTCAGGGTCTGAATACTCTCTTTGGCCTTCACTTTACAATATTCTCTGAATCTTCTTTGACTTAGTTCTGCAGTTATTTGAGTATTTTCTGGGTTTAATTTTGTGTCTTGGGGTTTTTTTTTTTTAGCTTTTCTGAGAATACAGTCTGGAAATCCTGCATTATTTTCTCCAGCTGAGAAAATGACTGCAGTTTTAGCTGTTCTCTTGCAGCATGGGAATTCTTGATTTATTATCAGTCATCTACCCTGGTTTTGGCACATAGTGAAACACTACTTCTGGCAAGGCTTCCTACATTTTCCAGTCTTTTGGTGTGTCTAAATAATAAATCTATTTTTATATGTAACTGTGCAACTCATTACTACTAGGACTGTGTCAATACATTGTCATAGAAGTTAGGAACTTGGACCCTGATCTGATAATAGCATTAGCACCTTGTCATCGGATGGCACCCTGCAGCCTTGGTACACAAGTACCATCCTCTTCATTTCATCCATGCTTCGGTGCACTGTATGTTCTTACTCTGTCAGACTTGCCAACGTACCACTGGATTTTTTTGTTTTCCTGTACCTTAAGCCTGCAGACAACTGCAGCACTTCGAACCTTCCTGAGTGGTAGAAGTGCATTTTCTTCAAGAAGCTATCTTAAACAAGATGTTACAAGACTAATGGCAAGTTTGTAACTAGGGAAAGTGTTGCAGACTTTGAAAAGGAGTTTGGAAAAAAAAAAGCTACGAAGGTAACTCCAGTTGCTCACAGCATCATCTGTTTAAGTTTTCACCCCACCTTCCACCTCATCCTTTGTGATGAATCTTATATTTCTGCACTTTCTTTGGCAAAAATAGAACATGATATGCCACAGTCTTTTGGACACATGGCATATGTAACTGGTGTATCTTTCAGAAATTTACTTTGAGTTAAAATAAAATAGGAGAAAATGGTAAAGCTGATCAGCAAATCTTCTGTGATTTCTAAGGCAAAATTTCCTGATCTTAGCTCAGGAGTTCACATGAGAGTCAGGGGGAAAAAAAAAAAAACAAACAACTTTTTCCAATGCTGTCTCCAGCAAAGGCAAGCTGTGGAATCTAATGGCAAGGTCTTTTTGCATAGGGACATAAAAATGATTAAAGAATAAATATTTTTAAGCAACATCTATTAAACTAGAACCATCATAAACAGTTTTATAAACTGCTTGTAAACAAAGAAGATGTTATTGTGTGTTATACGCACACTCATAAACACACTCACACATGCATGTGCACACACAATCTACCAAAATATTAAACTAAAGGTGAAGGTAATATTCTCACCTCACTGACATATTGTTGAAAATCTCATTGATTCAAGTGGCTTGAACTGATCCCTTTCAACACGGAATATAACAACAGCATTTGCTGCCTTGCCCTTTTAGCATTTTGTTTCAGTAAGATTAAACTGGTTAGAACATTCTTCCTTTATACAAGTTAATGAGTCAAAAACAAGCACGGAAATAAACGTACATATAAGTGAGAAATAGAAACTGAACTGGCAAATTTAATATATACATTGTGTGGAAAATGGAGGTTGCTTGTCCCTCTTTTCTGAAACCGTCATAGAAGCAAGGGGCTATAAACATTAATTGCATTTCAGTGACATTTCTAGACAGCCAATTTCATCACTAGCTGGAGACATCAGTAAACTATACACTGCTTCAGGGATCATTGTATATAATGGTGTAAGTGTGTATAAAAATACCAGAGCAGCACCTTACAAATAGCAGGCATTTGCTGGGGTCTTGGGAGGCACTTGGGCAATTGCTGGGTAAAATGCAAAAATCTCCTCACACATTCTCTCTTCTGCTTTTCTAACCAGAAGTGGAATAGTAGTTACGCTTCTTTTCTTCATTTTCTCTTCCACATTCTGCTGCCAAATAGCCCTCACCCTCATCCCAGGACCCTCTAGTAAGTCCAGAACACAGTGGTCAAAGGGTTAAGCTGCACCATGACGTGTGAGAGGAAGAACTGACAAGAGTTCGACAACCCTCCCTCTGCATGGGCTCCAGAACAGCAGTCACAGCTGAGTCCTGTGATTTGGGGCAGCAGAGAGAGAAACTACTTGCCTGGTAAACCCAAAAAACTGTAGCTATGACCTGCCAGGCAGCAGTCTTTGAGAAGCCTGAGTGCAAACAGAGACTCACTTTCCTATAGACTCTTCCAAGAAGAAAACAGAATTAAAAAGAAAGATAGACATAGGGGTTGAATTTCAGGCCCTATTCTGTTCTGCTTCTCCGTTTCTGTTGTGCAGCCCCACCTGTGAAGCGTGGCTAGCACTCGCAGGCAGGGCGGCGATTGCGGTACACCAGGAGAACAACAAAATCCAGAAAGGGCACAGTTGCATGCAGGGCATGTGCTCCCACTAACAGATATGCGGAGTAAGCTACAGTAGATCACCGCAGCGGTTTTGCTGAACCATTTCCCAAAGCAGTGCTGCCGCTGGGCGTTCCGTGCTGGGACTCAGAGCTGCCCAGCAGGTCGCTCCGCTGTATGCCATCCCTCAGCTTAGCTGCGGTTTCTCCAAAGCTCTCTGCCTAGGACATGGAGAATGCTTTTCTCACCTACCTAACAGGGACATGATGAAGTTGTACCCTCAGGTACAAAGAGTTCTAGCATACTG
>NW_009259482.1:321260-325293 GCF_000687185.1 Egretta garzetta | reverse complement strand
TATTTCTAAATATTTCCAACTGAATTCACTCTTCAGCTGCTTACTTTTAAGGCAGGGGAAAGGACCGCATTATCTCTTAATTGTCTCCAGTAAAGGCTGCTGTCAGATTCTCAATGGCATTAATGCTCTTCACAGCTCTGTCAAAGGCAGTTGCAGGGTCCCTGTTTTTCCAGGTATTTTTTCAGCAACACAGAAACCCCAGTAGTTAATTCTTTAGCTCTTTCTACTATCAACAACACTCAGGTTGTTTACTTCCTAACCTCCCTGCTTCTCATATGTCTGTCTGACTTTATTCCACTGGTTTCTGATATTTGGCAGCAGCCAGAACAAATGAACATCTCAAAGACTAAAACTTTCACTACTGGAAAAACGTCCTCTCTGTCTCTCCTTACTGTTACCATCATTTTCTTTTCCTTGAATGCATTAGCTCCTATGGTCAGAAATTGCAGAGATGAGCTTATCCACCAGGTCTTCTGCCCTCTGTGTTCCTTCATGTCTAGGGCAATGAGAGAATTTATTTTTAACTTGGCTACCTTTTTCCTTCCTGAGCCCCTTCCCACCTTACCCGCAGCAGCTCCTGCCACTAGAAGCCGCCCACGTTATCCCTCTGGGGTCACTGCCCAAAGTGCCCTCTGGCTCTGTGAATGGGGGCTGTGTAAGTCTCACTTTGTCACTTGGTCTGGTTGTCTTTGAAAAGAAAGTAAAAATACCTCCCTTATTTCCCAGCTGCCTGTGGATCTGTGCCACGCCGTTATCCTTTGGAGCTCTTGCATGAGCTCCTCTAGTTCCTCTCACCCCAGCCTTAGAGATGCCTTTTGAGATTTGCCCCTCCGAACAACTGAAACCTGCCTTTGATCCTTTCTCCTCTTAGCAAGTAGCTGATACCCAAGTGGCTATTTTCTGCCTTTTTCTGATTCTGAAATTTAGGGGAATTAGTTTTATGTGAATTTATTCAATGAGTTGTGACCTGTGTTCTGACATTGTTTACAATTTCTTTTGCAAGGGATTTTTCTGAGCTTACAGTAAACCCAATTTCAAGGGTCAACTTCTATTTAAAAAGCCTCCTACTGTTGTTTATATTTTAACCACTGAGCTAACTAATGTCCCCTGACTCTGAAATGAGATCTGATAAACTTCCACCTACGGTAGGCCTCACAGTGGTCAAATAAACGAGAACAAATACCACAAGACCACAACTGGGGGGAAGATTTAGGCACTTGGATCTCACGAGGAAAAAGAGGAAAGGCACAAAAGGAGACAATTTACAACAGCTCATTTCAAATACGATCCCTTGAGAGGTCACATCCTTGTCATGAGACAGCAGTGAGGCGTGCCAGTCTGGCAGATGAAAGACACTTCTCCTGTTTTGACATTTTTCTTGTGGAAAACTTATAGAATGAGCATTTTTATACCAGGATCAATTGCTGGCAGTATCTCCACATCCAGTTCTGCAGGATCAGATCCATTAAGACAAAGATATGCAATATTTCTCCAAATCCGCATTGTCACCCTTGAAAGAAGAGGCAATACAAGTGGGTTTTTTTCTTTCCCCGGAAATAAATCAGGAGCAGCTGCACTGAACTAGATGCGTATCAACCAGGTTCAAGGCAATGAGATTGTGAGAAGAACCAGACCCAAGCCTGCTATAGACCTGAAGGAGTATATGTGGACCTTTAAAATGAGGAAGAGTGCTTGCTTGCTTACATGATGCATGCAGATGTTCCCAAACTATACTGGACATAGCGACAATTTAACACACCGTTGGCTACCACAATTAGCTCCTTTGGTTTTGAAAACCTGTAGGAAAAGCTGATATGATTTAAATCTCCAAAGCACCATGTTTATCAAGGAGTTTTACAAACTCAAGTAAAACTCAAGGCTTTTCAAATCCTCTCCCACGCAGGAGGAACAGCCACACATAACCCACATATGCAGCTTTTTTTCTTACACGTTAACCAGCAGATGTGTACCGTAATGCAGTAATCTAGCAAGTAACTTAGTGGCAATGAGGGATTCAGAAGGATGAGGAGGGTGCCAGAGGTGCTGGGGAGGCCAGGGCTGTGCAGAAAACACAGTTTGCACTGGAGTAAGGATAAAACCACCACCTGATAATATCTGCTGGGAAGGAGACACAGAGACTAGCGAGCAGATGCTTGCTGTGGCTGGGGACAAGACATGGGCCAAGGCATTGGGGGATGTGGAGCAGGAGAGAGGGAACCCAGGACTTGGAGTGAGAACTGAAGATAGGGTTAAGATTGTTAAAATCATGTGGAACTAAACCAGACTTGAGTAGCTTTCAAAAGCCTGCTTGCTAGTGAAGCCTACTTTGTATTCTGCTCCTTCCTTTTATCCTTCTTCCCCCATGAGTAATTGTTCCTAAAACTCCATAAGCCTGATCCCACATATAATTGCACAGTATCCCACCCCCTCTCTCTGTCACCCTTTGAGCATTTCCCTGAGCTGACTCCAGCTCCCACCAGCTCCTTTCTTGGGCCCATCTGCTTTGTTTCCCTGGCCTAGCATTAGTGGTCTCCCAAGCCTCGACAGATATCCCACACTTTGCTGTTGTTCACAGGTGGCATTAAAACAGCTTCAAGCACAGAAGACAAACAGATAATATGGTATTACAGCACCCTACAGGAGAAATAGCACAGGACTACAAACAGGATCAGCTGTAGACTTTTCACGTGATCTGTAAAACAGCAGCTAATCTGGTTCCCAATCTGGTTCCCATACTGGAATGCCTTTTAAGTATTTACTCCTGCACCCCTAGCTTTATCCCAAGCCCTCAGTACAACACAATTTGTACTTAAAGTAAGCAGGACAAGAACATGGATAGCCTCTCTAGCTTTTAGAAGGAACTCATGACTGTATGAACTTTTTTGCCTTCAATTGTAGAAGACTGAACTGTGTGACCCAGCAGCGCCCATTCAAGCCTGGTTTCCTCATCCAATATTCAGCCCCCTCCTTCCTCTGGTGAGTCACTAGCACATTTGATTTGACAAGTTGTTTTGAAGCAACGTCGGTGACTTAACATGCAAGAGAAGCCATGAAATGGTGCTGCAGTGCAACTTTTCCAAGGCAAAGGCCGCTTGGGAAATGCAGACTGAGCTGATGTTGAAATCAGGATAACACATGGATGAGCAAAGTCTGACACCCTCACTGGATAAGTTTATGCATGCAGTGGGAGGTTAAATGTCTGGTAAGGAAGAACAATAAATAGCTATCTATGAGTCTTAAACCTAAAGCTATGCTATTGAACTAAAATGAACTCTTAAATCTTACTCCCAAACAGAAGAAAAAATAAAAAGCCTAACTCAAGGAAACATAGGAGAGAAGGAATTCTTTAATTAAAAAAGTAAAATTAAACTATTTTACAGAGTTAATATTATCTGGATCTGCTAATAGAGCTTATCCTAAGATACTTGGAAGTTGGTTCTTATAAATCAAGACAGGTATGCGTGGCTGAAATCACGGGACTCTAGTGTCAGGAGAACTTCAAATTCTGCCTGGACGCATGATTTCCCATGCTTTCCAGTGACATTATTCCTGCCTAGTCTCTGGCAAAGAAAGACCTAGCCATTTGAGAACAAAACCAAGGCCCACATAACAAGACAGTGCCTTCCCATTTCCTAGCATCCAGTACAAATGATTGAGGCTGATTTGGTAATCCATCCAACCCAAGGTTGTTTGAATGGACACACCATGGCAAAGGGGGTCACAGCATGGGAGAATGATTAACTTAACCTACCTGCCTTGTTTGTCTGATGCTGCCTCACTCCAATGCGAGTCAATAAAACTTTGTGCACCAACACACACAACTTCCAGCACCCGCCAGCTGGGCCAAAATGGGGATTAGCAAAGCCGCCTTTCTCTTTCTTTTCTTGCTCGGCTCAGGTAAGAGTCCTTTGCCTTCTGCTTGCCTAGGTGAAATGGGGGCCAGACGCTTGCAAGCTCCTTTTGGTGAAGGTGGGTCCCCAAATCTCAGTGCCGCCAATTACCTGGACGACGACGGATTTGGGGCTTGCTGGCC
>NW_009259482.1:317335-321212 GCF_000687185.1 Egretta garzetta | reverse complement strand
TAGAGACGCCAGAAGAGCGACTGCCTTGGTGTCTGCATGGGGAGCAAATGGCTCCCTGTGAACATGCCTCATGGCCAGAAATGGGGGCACCCTGGGTAAGCAGCCACAAAGCCTGGTACAAAGACATGGCTATCTCTGGTTTCAGCAGCCTTTTATCCTAGGGTTGTTTCTTTCCTCTGTTATTGCCAAATACTGTGATCCTTATTTTGATTGTTTTAAAACTTGTAAATGCATTGTAACAACAAAATCACAAATCGTTCTACACAGTAGAGCTTCAGTCCTTCTCATAGCTATAATCTTAACAGAAAATTTTTCACTCCATGTGATAGGGAGGCCAAAATCTGATCAATGTTAGTTTCTGAGGTATTTTTGGTGCTGCAAGGCTATTTTTGTGGAAGATAGTACAAAATAATTTGTAACACATGAGAACTGAATAGAGCTCTTTACATATATCTTTTGAGGTTTAGTAGGTTGTAACTCCTACAGAAATTTCAAATAAATTCTGTCTGTACTGAAAACCTTAAACTTCCATGAACTATGGGATTCAGATGGCACATCTTCTTTCAGGCCTTCTGTATAACTACAGAGCCTGTTGTGATTGCAATTACAAATATAGTTATGAGTATGCCAACACATATTAAAAAACTCAATAAAATACACAAAAAAATTATGTATGTAATTTTAAAATATAAAAAAGGTAACAGTTAGAAAAATGTATGGGTATATTTTAGCTAGAAATATTAGAGACATGCCCCAGCATAAAACATTCTGGATATTTCTTAATGTTAAGAATTATCACTTTAATTTAAATTTTAGTTTCTAAGGTTCATTTTTGTAGAACAGCCTCATTCAAATCAAATGCACTTCTCAAATAAGTAAGAATTTTATACATGGGAGGAAACTATAGGATTTGGACTTTTGTCTGCAATGATCTGCTTTTGTTTGCAAATCCTTCATGAAACAGCAGTAAATATTTGCATTTCTAAGGCAGTAATACATCTTTCTAACATTGAAAAATTCCATAGACATAGTACAAATGGTAGCAAGAAAATTTACTGCATTTTTATTCAGGTTGCATATATTTTCTTTTTTTTTTCTTAAAGTATTATGTCCTGCCATGTAATTATAACAGAAAAGGGGGAAAAGTATTTTTATGACCCAAATCAATATTTTTAAAATCAAATGCTGTCATTATAAGGACAAAATTATTGCAAAGTGTCAAAACAGAACAGAATTAAGGTTGCATAGAAGCCATACCATTATAGGAATTCTTTACTTGTGTTTCTTGTCCTTGTGGAGAGCATTGCTGCATCCCTATGATATTGTTTTAACTTAGTTTAACATGTTCTCTCAAAACTCATTTCTTTTTTTTTGAAATAACTAGTGTAATCAGTGATTCCTGTGCCTGTCACATGAAAATTTACCGTATCATTTTCACTTTTTCTTTTCTTTCTTTTTTTAGCAGCTACCCTTTTTTTTTACGCATCCTGTTAAACTGTCAACCCTTAGGGCCAAACTCTTCCCTAGTCTACATGTAGAAAAAAACCTCCAGTAACTTCTCTGGGTTTGCAATGGTATGAGAGGAAGCATAATTTGGCTTTTGTGCCTATTTTATCAGTTCTGTCTTGTAGGTGCAAAATGATCTTAAGCAAAATACTTCACTGCCTGCTGAGCTAGCACTCAGGTGAAGGAATTTAACTGTACCAGGAGGCACAGGAGCCTCTTCATGCTACAAAAGAGTATTACTCAGGAGAGGGAGGAGGTAGTTGCCTTCCTCAGCCTGAAAGGCACTGCACTGAACATCCCTGTGGAGCCCCCCAGTCACAGGCTGGGGTCTGAGTGGGACGAGGCTGCTTTCTGTCCCTCCTGCTGGCACTGGGCTACGGCTGAGGAAGAAAAGGGTAGAAAAAGATGAAGAAAGAAGCAGCCCCTCTCTTCAGCATGGCTGTCACGCATGAGGGGGAAGCCAGGGTCTGGTTCATTCAGCAATTGCGTGAAGCAAGGAACAAAAACAGGGCATGAAGCAGGACCCAGATGTGTTGGCAAATACCATGGGCCAGCTGTCTGTCTGGGGTTGAAACCATGCAGAACAGGCAACTCCCAGAGCCAAACATTTGTCAGTAGAGCCATTGCTCATCTGATAAAGTAACTAAAAACCACAGGACTCATGAAACTCCGTGATCCTGCAGCTTGGAAGTCATGAAAGCCACAGTTTTGTGAACTATAGTTAAGCACTCAGAGGTTGCATAGCTGTAATGGAAAAAGAAAATATGAAATGGCAAAGTTCTTTACAAGAAGGATTATGCTTGAACATTTTTGGAGTTTACCACTAAACATAGATTTACTTTTTAGCATCCTACATGTTTCACATGCAGCTATAGCTCAGAGGTTGTTAGGTGAATTGATTTACCAGTTTAATGTCTTGTGTTAACTCACTGCAATGGAGGGCAACATCTGCTACCTTGATGATTAAGTTCAGTGCAGAGTCCTTACAAAAATGATAAACTGAACATGAACACAGTGATACCACCAGTGACTGAGGATAGCTTGTTTCTTGCAAGAGCAAGAGCATTTGAAAAGAGGCAGCTATGGGGTGGCTGATAAAACTGAAGTCGTTCCATGTAGGTAGGTATCAGCAACAGGCAATCCTTGTTTCACATCCTCCTTGAGTCCCATTTCTTCACTTTCTCCAAAGTATGGGTGACTAATATTTTCCTTCTGAAACACCTCACATCTTTTGGTTCCTTGGCTTGTCCTCTCTGTCACCATCACTTTATACTGTAGGTTTGTGTTATTTGTTATGATTTTCAGAATGATACAAAGCACTGTTCAAGCCACTTCTCTGTCTTGCTTTACATGGGATTTCAGTGACGCTACCCTTTACTGTACCAGGAAGGCAAGATTTACTCATATTTTGTCACCATTAACCTAATTATTCCAGCAATTAAATGATGATGTTATTCAACTCGGTGACAAAGAATATAACATGAAAATTTGGAATAAATTGTATCAGCATTCACATTTTTACCTCTTTCTCCCTTTTTCCTTTTAGTGCAAGGAAGCATACTAGACAGCTATGTGAGAACAGAGGGAGCTTGGCTGCTCAACCCAGAGAAGGAAATTTATAGGACAAATAGTAACGAAGAATGTGCAGAGCGATGTGAAGCTGAAACAAAATTTACTTGCAGGTAATTTCCACCGGTTCCCATGTACATCTTTCATTGCAGATGATGGAGCAGTCTGCCTTATTTATCATCAGTTTGAACTTTTGAGGGACTTCTTAGGAGTATGTGTGTCTGAGGTTTGCTGGAGAAACAAAAGATCTATAGAAACAGAATGCCTGGGACTTATGGATGATGACAGTAGAAATAGAGAAATTAAGAAAATTATCTTGAATTTTATTGTAAAACATTATGATATCTTGACGCACAGCCTGGCACACTGAAAACCAACTTGACATGGGTTTATCAAGGCTCTTGCAATCCTTTTGCAATAAAGAGTCATAATTAATTGCTTGGTAATTTAGGACAGCAATAATGGCATTGCTTACATTCATTGCATTATCTACTATCTTGCAGTTACATCCATTATTCTGAATTTTACTAGAATTTGGACTTATGTAACTTCTATTTACTTTGAGAAAGAGACCTCCATCTGAACCTTAATGATCCTAAACCCTACTTCCAGCCAAGCCCTCTCTCTGCACTTGCATTTAACCAGGCCCAAGGGGCTAGAAAGCATGAAAGGTGTTGGCCAGTCTGTACCACTGGCCTTTGCTCAGGCTCCCACCCCAGGGGAGCCTATTGCTTTGAGCCGAAGGCTTCTGAGCCTCCTGTGTGAAAGCCTCAGAGCCCACTGAGCTTCAGCAGTTCAGCAG
>NW_009259482.1:262779-316880 GCF_000687185.1 Egretta garzetta | reverse complement strand
CAGCAGGCAACTGCAGAAAAAAGGAGAGATACCTATTCCTGGGGTGGGAGGTTGTCCTCACATATGAGGCAGGGAGGTTTTCTCTTCTGACCTTCATGAGTTCTTGATCTACCCCCTCTGCAGCATACCTTTCTGAACTCAGCAGGCTGACTATCTGCAGGGTTGTTTCCACCACTTGGCTCTCCATCAGGCTTTTATTCAAGGCAGGGATACCCTATTGCTGACTTTCAAAATGTGTTTTATAGCTTTGTGTTTTAAATCAAAACGGAAAATGAGACTTATTTTAAAGAGGTGTAACCCTGAAGGATGCCAGGGGTTTGCTGATGGGGTGTGTGAGATACCACCCGTTCCCTTTGATCCTACTCCCCTCTCTGAAAATCACACAGAGAGGGCAGAGCTTCAGCAGTACTTGTCTCAGGAGGGTAAGGAGGAAGGCAGAGAGGGCAGGTCTGTATATTCAGATTATATATTTACAGTTTGCAGAGGATTATTGTTCTCTTTTGAGTTATATTCAGATACAGTGTCGGTTCTTAACCTCTGCCTCAGGTCCAAGCCTACCATGACCTGACACTGGGATAACATGAGGGTTGTTTTGTCCTTGCCTCCCTAATCAATTTTGGGAGATCTATTACAATTAGTAAAGAACAGATGCTGTCTGGCAGGGAAGGACCTAGGGGAAGAAAGGTAACTTAGGCAGAGCTTTAAGTCCAAGCCAGCACCGCAGCACCATCACATCAGTGCTTCAGACCAATGAGTTCAGATCAGTACTTCAGACTTGTTATCCCACCTTAGCAGTGTGTTGGACCATGCTCGTTCGCTACATCCCTAATTGTAAATTTAATATTACTGAGAGCTGGGCTTGGATCGGGGGGAGAGGCCCCCAGTGTAGTTTTGACCCAGGGCAACCAGCACTCCCCAGACAATGCAGAGCCACCGTTCCCAGAAGTGAGTCCAGATGTGATCCCTCTCCTCTGGGGAGAGGCTGTGCGAATTTACAGGTACAGGCACACTGGAATCATGCCAGTTGGTATTAGGGCTACAGAATGGGCTCTGTCAGTATTTACATTCCTCGTATAGACCTACCCACTGCATGTCATGTTGCTGCTGCTCTTTTTTTGGTTCAGAAAAGCTAGCCATGGAAATGACTTAGCCTGTCAGGAACTTTCCTTAGATGCAATTTGTAAAGGTTACACCGTCCGCTCCAGTTTTGCAGACTTACAGACAAGGTACTTGCTGAAAAGGCAAATGGCTGTGTTTTCCAAAGTGCTTATGTTGCTTCACGTACGGTGACTCAGAACAGTTATCACAAGGTATTTAACGTCCTGACTTGTTGTGCTTTACCTGTCCCATGGTAACTGCTGAAGACTGTAGAGTGTCTTGCTTCATGACTGACCACTATTTTTTTTAAAATAAGTTCAAGGTCCCTTGTGTCTATGTCCTCTTCAGCATGTTCTCTGGAGTCTCTGGCACATTATAAATCTTCTTTTTTATCCCTTGTCATAGTTTCTTCATGTAGCTCCCTTTCAACCTAAGTTTGGTATGAAGACTTAGGAGTCGAAGTCACCACTGAAAATAGGAGCTGCGATACTCAGTGATCTATCAAATGTTACTCGGTCTTAAATATCACTGAAGTGCAGTGCTTGCTAAAAGTATAACTATAAAAGGTGTTTAGGAAAATAATGCACATATTCAGGTGTTGTTTCTTACGTTTCTCTCTCCTCTTAATTTCAACAGGGCCTTCTTATTCACCAGTAAAGACCAACAGTGTTTAACACTGGCTGAGAACACCAAAACAGCAATGATATTCAGAAGAACAAACGCAATTCTTTATGAAAAAAGAAGTATGTCTATGCCTATGTCTTTTTTATACTATTTCACTGAGATATGCTTTCCAGTGGGACTCACATAACCCTATTGTAAACGGGGGCTAAGCCTTCACTGGGTTAGGTGAAGTGGGAAGGTTAGCCCTTACCTAACCCCTAGGGTTTTGCCATATTGCTTGTACAGCTGTGGTACTGATTTTTTTTCCTAGATTAGTGCTCCAGAATCTTTCCTGCTCCCTAAATCCTAGGGTCCACAAGGCAGAAAAGAGTACTGTTTCTTGGGGAATGCAGAAGGTGCTGGGAGTAATGGAATTGCTTAAGGGTCCCTTCTCTCTTCTTTTAACCCAGCCAATAACCTACGGGTGCATCTTCCCTGTCTTTGCTGAGGGTACTTGGAAGAGCTATTTGTGCTGGCAATGGTTCGTGAGACAGACCTTTGCCCACTGGAAAACTGGTGGAAACTACCAAATAATTTAATTTGTATCACTAAAGAAAATTCACAGTTTGCTTGGGTGGGACCCAAATCAACTTTCTTCTAGTTGCACGTGTTGTCAGAAGCATTAGAGTGCTAACTATGCTTCAGATAAAAATGATCTATGTTTATAGTATTTGTATATTGCTATATGATGTTTGTACAGTTCAGTTAATGAATTTGGTGAAACTTTTATCCTAACCTATACAATTAATTGACATGGTGAATGTATTCTCCTCTTGTACTTTTGTATTTGCGATCAGTTTTGTCATAGACGAGGATTATGAGACTTAAGTGTATTTGATCTCCTATTCTTTCTGAAAATAAGAAATCTGTCTTTAAGAAATGGCAATTATCAAATTTTTTATCATCTCTTTTAAAAATCTATCACCTTATGCAAGATGCAGACAATTGGGTTTTAAGACTCTTTTTGAAATACATAATCAAGAACTAAGCTCTTGCTATATACAGGGAAGAAGGAATGAGTTTTATTTTTAATGTAATGTAAGTTTCATTGTGTTGTTCTCTGACTTTAGTAATACACAAGGGAGAAAAGATCTCCCTTCTGATCATTCAGACATGTAAGATAATGTGGTAAACTTTGACTGGAATTACTACTGTTCTGTGTTAAATGACTTCATTAACATTGCCTTTCACTATTTGCTGATTTGTAACTTTTTAAAAAACGTTAATGCCGTTGACAATATTCAGAAATTGGAAACCATGATATCTACCAAGAAGCTGGTCTCCTTCAACAAAGAAAGGTACATGAAGAGGAAAAAAAGAACAAGGTTCTCAGCTGCTGCAAATCATGCAGTGGTTTCAATAGGCCAATTTCTAACCAAAAGTCAAGAATCACAGTAACTAGACTGTAAATACTAATGACCTCCAGAAAACTGCATCCTTACTCCTCTGTTGACCCACAAAGACTTGTAGGATAAGATAATGCTATGTGTATAGCACCTGTAAGAAGATTTTAGGCAGTCGTTCAATAGCTCTATCTGGATTGTGCTGAGCATCCAAATGAGATTTTATTCAGACATTGTGGATATGCACTGGACCACATCGCCCAGAGAGGCTGTGGAGCCTTTGCCCTTGAAAGTATTGACTGGTTAAAAATCTGGGTGGCCTCATCCTGCTCAGAAGCTGGCCATGCTTTTTATGGGGGTTTGGACCAAAGACCACTGAGGGTCCTTTTCAGCTTGATATTTTCTGAAGCCTACAGCCAGTTGCCTCTTTTGTATGTATATAACTGATAGGTAATTTAGTATTTTGAGCATAAGATGTTTTTATTATATCCAGAAGCTGGTGGGAATTTCCCCGAATCATGATTAAGTAATACTAAGAAATCTTCTGCAGTTCCTATTGTAGAAGGAAAACTGAATGGATCAATTGACAAGTAACAAATTTTAAAGAAATACTGAACAAATAACTTACATGTAAATAATCTGTACTTTGCTTCAGTACTGTGATCAGGAGCTAGACTGTGATTCTGGTTTATTTTTGAGACATCCCTTGGATTCACTGAGGTTAGAACCTGGATGGCAGTCCTGCAATGTTCTTGAAAAACAGAACCTCATCAGTAAAGGTGTGAAAAACTGTAGTTTTACATAAATGAAATGTCCAAAAATTGCACATCTACTCACAGAGAAAAAAAAGATGGACCAAGGTATCATGAACAAGAAAAACGTAGCCTACTGTGTATATGTCAGACGGTTTCTCTGTCGCTTATCTCTTTATATGCAGAGGGTCTCAAATAATTATGTGTCCATTCTAATGATATCATCAGTTTAATCTATTGTTACACAACAGAAGGGAAAATGTAGCTTTTACCTAGGCAGATCACATCACTGTCTCCAGCAGCTGCTGCTGTCCTGATACCTGAAGGAAATTCCTTTCACATATGCAGATGCTTTTGGAATACTATTGCTGAAACCAGCATTTTTTTTTCAGCTGAAGCAATTACTCGATGGGACCTAATTGCTCTTTATCATTGCGTTCAAAGAAAAAGATGACAATTGGTATAAAAGTCACGATTTTAAAAATATTTTTTTCTGTGGCATGTACTATAAAAGAGAACGTTAACATTCTCTGCCTTATAGAAAAAGTAATAAGAATTAAAGTTAGCATTTGGGAATTGTTATCCACATACCTATTTGTAAATAGTTAACCCAAGGGACATGGGTTCAGTCTGGGGATCAAAGTTATTTGTCATCAGACAGAAAAAAACCTAAAGGTTATATAAACGGTCAAAAGTTTATGCAAACAAAAAGAGTCAGCGCTTGACTGATTCAATGTTCAGTTATTGAGGTTTTTAATGTTAATTTATTGCAAAATTGTTTGAGGGATCCAAACGGCTTCCAGCTTAGTTTCTAGGGTAAACTTGCCCATATATATACATTGAAATAAAGACATGCCAAAAGGCACATCTTTAAATCCAGATCTAAACTATTTATCAGTCCACAGAAGAGCTGGACCTTATTTCAGATTCAAATAGCAGTTCTTTTCACTTTTGACAAGACAGATCTGTGTAAAATGGCATTATTTTCTCCAGATCTATGTTAATCTTCTGCTTGTATGTCAGCTTTGGTATAACTTTGATGCTGCAAAAAGCTGATGCAAAGCTGGGTCTCCACAAATACCTGATCTGGATGCTATTTAAAGATATTGAGACAAGCCAGGTCACACCCTAAAAGACAGATTGCTTCATTGCAGATAGAGAGGAGGAACTGTTTGATGAAATATGCCCTATGCACAGAGAAATGTTAAATGGGTTTCCTGCTTAGTTTTCCAAGCCAGAGGACATGTTGCCTGACAGAGACTATCCCCACAGCGCAGATATAGAAGCTCTGAGGGAATGTGCTAAGATCTGAGTTTCTTCAGCTGTGCCTTGGCAGAGCTGCCCCTTGTGAGCCTGCTCTCCCCTGGCAGTCACCAGCTCTTCACTGGGAGAGGTGGCTGTTCGGTCCTCCCAGGGAAATCTTAAAGGCTGCAATGGGGTTATGGTTGCTCCTTCCTCCTGGGAAAAAAATGACAACATTGAGATTTCAGTTCTCATTTAATTTAATGATTAATAATTTGAAACAATTCAATGTTTTCAAGGCTACTGATACAAACCCCAGGCTTATTCAGCATTAAAATTGCCCTTGACTTATATAAAGACAGGATTTCATTGCCAATTCTTTCACTCCTTCTTTTTCTTTTTTTCATGAAGGTACTATGAAGTTGCAAAACCTAAGAGTACTAAAGCATGTATAATATGCACCTTCACCCAACTATCCATTTTATCTTGTAGAACAGAGAGTCATTGTCTTAACATATCATGATTTAGTCAAATCTCATTTGTAATACAGTAAACCATAATGAAACAATGTCATCTGCATTTATATGAACTTAAAAAAAATTGCTTATTTAAACTGGTAAAATGCTTTGTGTATTCATCTGTGATTCTGTCCTGTTATCTTCAGCTGAATTCAGGCGGGTGTCTTCTAAGGTTTGATTTTAATTACTGTGCATAACTATAATAACATCATAGGCAGTAATGAAAAGAAAATATGTTTCTATCTCGTTATAGTGCATATTTAAATGTTAAAAGCTTATTTTATTGTATGTTTACTATAGTATGTTCTCAAAAGAACCAGGTTGTGTTACACTTAAATAAGGATATCTGGAATTCTGGCTTGGAAGTTTTATCTTCCACATAAATTTTTCAATGCTAATTAATTCAATTTAGACATCAGATAATGAATTGGTTTTTACAATATGAGCTGTCTATTTTTGATGGCATAAGGAAGTAAAAATATGACCAAATGTATTTAAATGTATTAGCATGAAAAAGGATTTTGTATATGCTAAAATCCAATGGACATGTCATGATACTGATTAACTAAGTGCATATCTTTTCAGTTTATCTTCTAGAATGCAAGCAGGGAAAAGGGGTCGATTACAGAGGAACAGAAGCCAAAACGCAGAAAGGTGTGCCATGCCAGAAGTGGGTTGATAATGTCCCCCATAAACCAAAGTAAGGCCTTTTCGTATATGTTTATATGTTTTTCTGAAATTTTGCTAAGCCATTTATATGTGCTAAGTAGTCTTATAAGCAATTTTTTGGTGTTGAAAGTCTTCTTATAAAATATTTTTCTACACTTACCTGGAATAAGATAATTCTCCAATCTGAGTTTTAACTCGGAGACCTGAAATTAGGGCTACATGATCAATAGGGACATGTCAGCCTTGGCAGTTGCATTTAAATTCTGTCGCCCTTACATAAGCAAAACACTCAACAGGGAAGCACCTGGTCCTCTTGAAATAAGACTTTTCCATTAATCTCACCAGGGCAAGAATTTCTCTTGGCTAAAGCTGTAAAATGTGGCAGATGAGATGCATAATTTTATGAGGTGCATGATTTTATCAGTGAATCCCTAGGCAATTAACAGGACAGTATTTCTTGTATTTAATGAAAAACACCCAACTGGGTTTATTTAGTAACCTCCTACTGAGATGGCATAACATTCAGCTTACAGGGAACTCTCATTTCAGCAAATATCTTCTCATTACATCTCCCAGGGAACATGTCCCAGAGGAGACTTTTCTCTACATGCTAAAAAGTACCTTGGCTGAGCAAAAATTACTGGAAACCGAACAGCTGAAGTAAATGCAAGTATTAAAGACATGAATGGCCTTAGAGGCGCCATATTTCTTGAAGCCTATAGCTATGGCACTTCTAACGCCTCAGCAATGGCACACAGTAGCAATTAGGAGACTTCTAATGAACGACATCTACAAAAAGGTCCTCAGATAAAGATTTCATTTTTAGAGTCCTCAGCTGAACAATTGGGACATTTTCATTGTTCTCTAACCCCATTTAAATTCTGTTCCAGGTACACACCTGAAAAACATCCCGATGCAGGACTGGAAGAAAACTACTGCAGAAATCCTGATAATGATGCAAAGGGACCCTGGTGTTACACAACAGATCCTGCTACTAGATTTGATTACTGTAACATCCCAGAGTGTGAAGGTCAGGATACACATACCAATTTCTTTCCCTTTCGGAAGATGTGTTCAAGAATGTGAAGTTATTCGTATACTTTTATTTTTAGCTGAGTATTTGTTCCGAACTCGAATTTAGTTCAACCTAAAACTTTCTAAAGACATTTTCAACACCAACAAGGAAGATATCAAAAGACACCCCAAACACCTATACAAAGTCTTTTTTTTTCCCCAGATAAAAAAAATGGTATATGCGTGTATTCACATATCATAATCCTAGAATTGAACCAAATGACAGTTGCCACTGCAAAAGTCGATAAAACATGGCAGCAAGGCACAGTTTTTCAATTATAGCCTAGTAGTTTTAATTTAGCTCTTTTAAAAATTATAGTCTATAATGTCGGGGGGGATGAATGCTATGAAATGTAATCAGCTCATTGAAGTCATTTTACCAAGAAAAATAAGCTTGCCAAAAAAAGACTGTCCTTCAGTCTTGAGCTCTGATCAGGCTCTTGAGCTTCATGTGGGATGAGTGTTTATGGACCAGTTCCTCAGGGACTTTCTGTGTCTCTTGTCCTCATTCTGCCTTGCTCCTACAGTTGAGTGTATGCACTGCAATGGAGAAAACTACCATGGAGTAGTTGCAACAACGATGTCCGGGCTTGAGTGCCAGCACTGGGACTCCCAGCAACCTTACTTTCACGGATACCCCCCGCAATAGTGAGTCAGACTCTGTGATGGGTAGTCAGGGTGGCCTGAAGACCGCCCTGCCCCAGATCCGCAATAGTGAGTCAGACTCTGTGATGGGTAGTTTATTCTCAAGGATGCTGTGAAGACTGCCCTGCCCCAGACAGGATAATTGTTACAGCCATTAGTGGCATTTTTTAAAAATTATTTTTCTTGTTCAGTTTTCCAGAGAAGGATCTGAAGATGAATTATTGCCGTAATCCTGCTGGTGAACCTTGGCCCTGGTGTTTCACTACCAGACCAACTAAACGCGGGGAATATTGCAACATTCCTCGCTGCAGTGAGTCTGACTTCTAGACTTCTAGACACAAAGACAACTAGACACAAAAACGTCTAGACAGCTTCCGCTCAGGGTGGTGCAAGGAGCTAGAACAAATAGAAGAGGCCCTAAAGATAAAAGAAAGACTAAAAGACTGCTGATTTTTATCTTAAAGAAAAAAAAAGTAACCTTGAAATGAACTTCTGATAGCTCCTTCGAGGGTAGACATTTCTGGCATAGGCATTTCTAATGTTTTTGCTTGGAGCACATCTCCCTTCCTTGATGTGTTTTTCTATGACCAGGCATTTCAGTGATTCTAATGTTTCTTCTGATGTTCCTGTTTTGATGTCAAAAAGTTTCACACTTTCTGAAAATCTTTTGGCTTTTGTTTTGCTCTTCCAATTCAGTTATCCACCTTTTCAGTTTCCCTTTCCCCTAAAGGCCTGCCCTTGCTACGATACTTTTCCTTAGGGCTTCTCACCAGACCTCATCCTTGCTGTCTCTAACTCTCACCAGCTAGAGCACATCTCTTTTATGTCTGCACCTATACCTGTACCTATCACTGATGGGCCCGCCACTTTCACCCCAGTTTTCTTCACAATATTGCCAGTCGCTCACTTTCCAGCTTTGTTCTGATGGGGCTGCTAGCACTTGGTTGTGTTGTATTCTGGCTGCTGTAAAGGCGCAGATGCAAACACCCTTCTGGCGGTCTGACTGTTCGTAAAGATGTTAAAATGGAAGAAAGAAAAGTTAAGATATTTTTAGATCTTTTCTCTATCTTTTGGACTTTTCAAACATTTTGGTCTTCAAGCCTTACCTGCAAAGAAAGGTAAAAAGCCCGCTTAATTATAAAGCTTAGGGTTTGGTTTTGGTTTCGTTGTCTTTGGTTTGGGGTTTGTATTTGGTTTTTTAATATGCCTAGAAGGCACTGCTAAACTTCAGTTCCTTTTTCTGCAATAGCAACACCCCCCCCACCCCCTGCACCAGGGCGTCAGTGTCTATCAGGAAGAGGAGAAGACTATCGAGGCACGATATCTGTCACTGAGTCGGGAAATACCTGCCAGCACTGGAGTTCTCAATCTCCTCACAGACACACTCGCACTCCTGAAAACTACCCCTGCAAGTAAGTGAAACCTCTCCATTATTCAGTGTCAATGCGAAGTACCAAGGCACAGAATACTTCGTTTTTCTTTAACTGTGTTGTAAAATTATTTGGTTACACCAGCATTCATCACCTGCTGGATTCCATCTTTTCAATTTTTTTGCACATTTCTTCTTATTCACTTCTTTGTTCTTGGATACTAGTGCCCCCTCTTCTGACTTTCAAGCTCTGCTTGATTGACTTTTTCCCTCTTCAATTCATCCTTTTACAGCTCGGGTGAAGTAATGTGGAGTAAAAAAGTTACAAACATGCTATTTGCTTGGGGCTAGATTCTTTCACCCTATGTTTCTGCTGTGCTGCTCTTGGCCTCAAAGCACTACATGCCATACAAACTCTTAGTTCATCCGTCATTCAGGCAGGTGTCTGGTTTAGCGCACCCAAAACACCAGTGCATTGCAATTCTTCGTCTAGTAAATGGCATCAATAAATGACCAGCAGAGTTATCCGCCAGTAAATACCACAGTAAATTAGGCAGCAAGGTACATTCCCCTGTTGTTCATAACCTTTACTAGGTTTCCATCAGAGGCTTTTCTTACCAACTTTTCTGTTTCAGGAGCCTAGAGGAAAACTACTGTAGAAATCCTGATGGTGAGAAGATGCCATGGTGTTACACCACCAACAGAACCGCCCGGTGGGAATATTGTAGAATCCCCTCCTGTGATGGGGTGGAGCCAGAGGCCCCTGGTAAGAACAACAGGAGACATCTGGAAGCGAAGGGTGATTGTTTATTCTAAACAATCTTGGGCGACTCTGCTCAGTCATTGCCGTCACTGCTGTCGCTGCACTAACTGCTGTTATCGGCATCACTCTCGGTGTCGCTATGTATCAGCTGAAATCCTGAGCCTGCTGTGGAGCCCAGGCTGGTATGTTCAGTCTGGTGGATAAGTGCAGAAGGTTTTAAATCACCTACTGACCCAGTTCAGGAAAATTGCAGTAACAGAGCTCTTTTCCTTTTGCCGAGTGGTGGTTCCCTCCACCTCTAAATTTTTGAATGGAAAAGCTCCATGGAAAAGTCAATTAGCTTTACATGCCAGCTCCTGAAAAACTGATTCCAAAGCAAAACCTAAGATAATTTAAGAGCACTGAACCAAGACTCCATAAAAATCAATCAAAAGAAAATTCTCCTTACACAAGGCAGGCTTGTTCCACACACGCATCTGTGGCAAAGCCACAGACATTCCCCTACCCTGGAGAAATTTTGATCCATATGTGAACTATTTGGATTGTTAGCTGAAATAAATCCCCATGCATGACAGTAAAATTGATGTACATGTGCTTTTAATCTAGAGCATCATGAAATTTTTACAAACATTTCTGGAAATCCTCCTTTTGATCTACAGTCTGAGAAGGATTCTGTTACAGAGGGTGTGCTGTGGCGGTCACTGAAATGCTCTGGCTCACTCATTTCTGTTGACTCTGTATGCTCATGTATAAATATCAAAGTATTAAAATGCAAGGGACTGGTTTCTGTTATTCACTACAGCTGTTGATGTGCCTGAGCAGGCTCAAATTACTGAGGAGTGCTATCAAGGCAATGGTGTGACTTACCGTGGCACAGCTTCTTTCACTCTCACGGGAAAGAAATGCCAAGCCTGGAGCTCAATGTCACCGCACCGACACAATAAAACGGCAGACCAGTACCCAAACGCGTATGTGTGTTTCCCATTTCCATGTTTCATCGGTCAATGACAATTCATTAATTCAATTTGGTTTGCATCATCTTTACACAACAACGATTTTAAAGCCGGGTAGGGAGTGTACTTGATAAAAATAATCCCTTCCCTTCTTCTTTTTTTAATGTGGAAACATTTTCTGTTAACCTCATCTTGAAACAAACCACAGTTGTCATTACTATGCTTTAGACTAATTAACTCTGTGTTTCTACATTGCTTCTAGAGGAATTAAGAGTTATCATAAATTTTCCCTTATACTGAAATGAACCATTTCTATACATGAGTTTAAGTCTTTCCTTCCTAGCCTGCAGTTCATTAGAGCTTGGGAAAAGGATGGCTTGTTTTCTTATTCCCAATATTTACTATTTATTTATTCAAAAATGCAAAAAAAATATTCTTCTTAAAAGCTATTGATGTATTTGAAAAAGTAAAAAGAATTATATCTTTAATATACATATGTGTATTTACTTATCTGGATTTGTAAATGGCATTCTACTATACACGTTAATCAGTGAATAAGTACTTAGCATATTTATTCTGCGTATGTTTTTTGATTTCTTTATACTGGAAAAAGGATTTCTGTCGCACACTGTACATGATAATTGATATATGCTAATTCCATAGCAGACCTGCTTTCTAAAATGTTCCTTCAAGTTCTCCTCAGAGCAGTGGCATGGATGGGAATGTGATATGCTTACATTTGTAGGGACCTGAAGCAGAATTATTGCAGAAACCCAGATGCCGATAGCCGCCCATGGTGCTACACCACCGACCCCAGTGTGAGATGGGAGTATTGCAACCTGAAGAGGTGTAATGCCCATGCATCAGTGACTTTACCAAAACCTCCTCAGACAACACTGGGACCAGATCCTGGTGAGAATATTTTCCCCTTCCCCCGGAGATGCTCGTAACCAGCAAGCTGTTTCTTATGGAAACCTCATCAAGAATTTAATGAAGATTAAATAGAGGAAACTCTAGATAATTACAGAATTTAATACAATACTGTATCCACTCTCTTAATTTTCTAATCTTTCTTGTAGAATTTTATAGCAGGGTTTCAGTATTTGATTTTAGATTAATACCGCACCTTTTATCAACTACATCTGGCAATACTGGAAACACAAGGGAACAGATGGCTAGTAGTCTCCACGCTACTGTGGGAGGGCGACTAGCAATGACAGCAAATACAGAGGTGATGTCACTTTGCTGGCAAGTGTTCCAAAAAAGTCTTTTCCTGTGCCATGCATTCACATTTCCAGGGCTCCATTTCCCACCACAAGACAGCTGGCTTTTTAAATTCAGTTCAGATGTGATTTTGTTATGCAGTCGATAGAGTGATGCAGCTTGCTTTTTGTTTTTGTTTTTTTTTTTTTTCTATGTTAAAAGGCTAAGAATTTTATCTGAACATGTATTACTGCATTTTACCTACTGTAAAATGTGGCAGTGGACAAATATCAGCGTCCATAAGGAAAAGACTTCATGAGTGCATCGTCTTTGTGATCCTGGATTCTGGAGTCACAGGGGTTCAAATGAATATAAGCTTCTTTGATTTATGACTTTCATGGTCATGAAGAAAATATTTAAAATGCAAGGAAATTAAACTGTGATTGTTAGCCATCATTGACACTAGGTTGTCCTACTTTCCTTCTATACACATTATGTAGGACATGTAAGTCCTAGTAGTATTTCCTCAAATTTATCTCTGCTTCACCACCACCAAGCATGGACGTGGCCCAATAACTCACAGCTAACAATCATTTCCTTTTCCTCTTTCTTCACAGACTGCATTTATGGTAATGGTAAAGATTATCGTGGCACAGTTGCAAAAACTGGAAGGGGCAGGACTTGTCAAGAGTGGAGTTCTCAGAAACCTCATAGCCACGACTATTTCACTCCCATGACTCATCCAGGAGCAGGCCTGGATAAAAATGTAAGCAGCTGTTCATTTAATACTTGCTGTCATTGAGCTTCGTCTATCTTCATGGTCCCTCAACAAGCATTTCATGCCTGGTCTTTGTAAATAAATTTTCCTCCGTTCAGTCCAAGAAGCTGATCATGCTAATTCTTGTTGACATGAGCAGTCTGTACTTCTGTGGGACACACAGATGCCCAGAAGCCTTGTTGAATGCTTCTGCAGCACAGCCAAGGGGCTTCCAATGGGCATTTGTTTCTCCTCACTGCTAAGGACTAACTGGAGTTGGTCTGTGGGCAACATCTCTGCCTCTTCTGTCAGAAAGAGCACCTGGGGTCATAGGTTTCAGTAGTAACAGTGACGGGTGAGATGATGAGGGATCCAATGTCCAGTGCAAGTTCCTTGCTGATGGTTTGCAGCCCCCATCCTCTATTAATTCCCCCGCCAGCCCTCCAGATTCTGCTGCAGCCCATCACACAGGGGTATACATGCATCTGACCCATCCTGTAAGTCATTCTCCAACTCTAACCTTCATCTCCCTAGTCCTAACACATGTACTCATCACTAGTTCTCTAGACAATACTTGCCTGTTTTTTGACAAGCTATGTATGTGATATAAAGAGCTTGTTTGATGGTGCTAGCTTGAATCATTTTTTCTCCAGGTACGCGATTTTAGAGCTTTCTTTAGCCAATCCTCTGATGGCACCACATACCCTGTATTGAATTCCAGCTCAGATTGGTGAAACACCCTCCAGAAAGCTGCCTGCCATAACTTTTTGGTTCTTACATTTGGCAGGGACTCTTGGGGAAGGGAAAAAATATTTTCTCCTTTTTCGTAAGACATGAGATGTATTTCAGAGTAGGGAAGGGAACTAGAAAAATATCTGGTAGCATGCAGTTGTGTGAAGTGTCTGTGCTGAGCAGAGATCAGTCAGTACGTACAGTAAGACCTACAGAGTGATTCAGCTAACCAGGTACCCCACATTGGGGTGAACATTGTACCTCTGCCCCTGGGACCCATAGGAACCACCAAGCTGTGCAAGAGCAGCTTACACAGTACCCACTGGCCCCAGAGTCATGCAACCAGGGTGGGTGTAAAAGACCTCAGGGCTGACCTTACTGCTCCTACTAACCCCAGTGGAAGCAGAAGCAAACAGTTTAGTGCTTTAGAAAACCCTGTCCTGAGTCAAGACCTCCTACTTTTTGAGAGCTCAGAGGTCCAAGCTTGCATTAGTGAAGCTTACTGGCTGAAGACAGTTGAAGAGGTTTAATTTTTATTATCTTTTTCTAAACTCACAGATCAAACAGAAAAATTAAACAGATTTTGACAAAAGCAATCAGAGATCACTTATCAGTAGGGAAGTAAAAAAATGATTTCCCAAATGTAATTTGATTTTGTTTTGAAACATGCATTGGCAGGCTTTTTTGTCCCCTGGTTAATAGCTGGTGTCTTTATTCTTTGTTGCAGTATTGCAGGAATCCCGATGGAGACGTGAATGGACCTTGGTGCTACACAACAGACCCAAGAAAAGCCTGGGAATACTGTGACATTCCCAAGTGCCGTAATTATTCCTTTAAAGACTAGTGTCTCCATTTCCTGTGACATTTTATGACAATTGGAGAACATTCAGTGATTAATCTGAGAGGCCGATCTAAGACAGTGCGATAGCTTCAGATCGGAAATTAAGGCTGTGGGGAAGTGATGCTCAGTATCTGTGTCTGAAGTCTTAAGAAGGGTGCCTATTCCTTGGAAGCCCCAAACCCAGCACAAGATGTAGCTGGAGCCCACTGAAGCTCACGGAGGTTTTACCATGTGTTTCAAAATAAGGCTGGTTTTGCAGAATTTTCCCCTGCTCCTGCCTGGTCACCTGGCATAACTGTGTGTGGCCAGGCTGAAAAATGCTCTTATCCCAGGAAAATTTTGGCAGCCCCTGTTCATGTGGCTCTGGTTCTGTCCTGGATGTAACCCAGATTTTTCCGTCCTCTGATATTGTACCATATCAGATGTCTGAAAAGTGCATCTGGCCCTAAATATTTAACGAAATGCCCTTGTCTTTGTTACTAGTAATCAAGCCATTCGTTACTCTGAATGAGGTGGTGCAACAAAGTGTACAATGATGAAGTTTTACAATATTTTGGTTTAAAGTCCTTTCACGTCCATCAACAACAAAAGCTATGCCAGGAAGAGAGGTCAGTCCCACTCAAAAGAAAGGGGACTTTCTTGCTGTGAGCAGCAGAAAATGTGCTCTGTTCAAAACCCCAAAATGGAGCAAACAAGAAAGATGTTCTGTAACATGCACATTCTCTAACTCTAAAAATATGACTGCATCACAAGTGTTGGGTTGGGACTTTTAGGGGAAAAAATGACATTTTCCCATGGTTATTGTATTCATTTTGAAGATCCAATTTCTTTTTAAAGTTAGTAATTTTTTGTTCAGTTGTTCAGCTAAAGAACAGAGAAAACGTGGCTTTTTCCTTTAATTCCATTAGTATTGTGGATTAATCTGTTGGGCAGCTGAACACCACCCAGCCACTCGCTCACTCCCAGGCATTTTTAAGTGTTCCAGATGAAGGTAATCTAACAAAATATAGGTGGTGCATTGTATATAATTGCCTGCAGAGAACCAAAAGCTGAAGTGACAGATATAACAGGTTCACCTTCTAGTTTTCTGGGTGCAAAATGAATGTATAGCAAATGAGCTAAAGTTCCTCTTAGCGATTTTTTTTTCTTATTTTGTAGCTCCTGCTCAGTATGAGTGTGGAAAAGCCAAGTTCAGACCAAAGCTGTGTGCTCAAAGGATTGTTGCTGGATGTATTTCGCATCCACACTCCTGGCCCTGGCAAATCAGTCTCCGGACAAGGTATGCCCATTCCCCATTACATTAGACTTTACATGCAAGGAAACTTTGCCTCTCATAGGATGTTACGTGGTTGCAGAATTCTAAATTTTATTTTAATTTTAAAATAGCTCAAGGCTATACATTATGTGTGCTAATCTTAAAGAATGTCATTTAGACACCCAAGAATGTTCTGTTTTGTGATAAATACCTATAGAATCAATACAACCACCAATTTCAAAAACATTTTCACTAAAAAGCAGAACGACTTTACATTTTTCACTATACCCTACAGTGGAATCAGTATCCTATGAGTAGAAACAACAGTTTGAAGTATAGCTAGTACAGGTCTTGAACGGTGCTTCCATGTAAGCATTTGATCCTACTGGCAAAGTTATTAGCAAAATTAGGAATCAAGGCCAGTTGCACAGCTTTCTGACTGTGATCAGAGCTAGGTAAAAGCCACAGTCTCTAAAACGGTATACATCACTGCACATAAGGTTTTCTAGTAATAGAAATACTGGTTAAGAACAAAGATCTGGGTGTTTTCATACAAGGCCTTATAAAACAGTCCACACAACACTACTGTCATTGTAAGAAATACTGTTCAAGGAAAGTAAAGCGTTGATTCTTAATGGAAATGTGGAATAATGTCTTTAGTTTGTAAAGGTGTACATGTTAGAAAGATTACCTGATGACCTGCAGTAGAATTAACTTCCCCACCTTAAACCAATGCCCTTTCTGCTCTCTTACAGTTATGGCATACACTTCTGCGGGGGGACTCTGATAGACCCTCAGTGGGTCCTTACTGCTGCTCACTGCCTAGAAAAGTAAGTATCTGTTATAGCTGATGCTAGCATTTTCTTACACTAGATAGAAAATCAGAGGAGAAACAAAACTGACCCAATAACCAACCTGAACTGTCTCTCAGCTCAGCTGGCAAACAGTTGAGAACTGAGCCAAGTCTATTCATCACTCATTAAAGCAGAGTTTTGACTGAAGAAACAAAGCATAACAGTGATAACTTTTGCCAACTTGATTTCATGTGCCATAATAAGAGATTAAGAAATCAAGTTTACACCAAAGCTGGCTTTATTTTTCTGGCTTTGACAGAACGAGGTGCCCAATAACATCATAAGTGGTCTATATCCTGGGTGTGTGTTCATCAGCTCACCATGTGCAATCCTTTCCAACAGGTCCTCACGGCCATCTGCATATAAAGTATACCTTGGATTACACAGAGAAAGAGCATCAGAAGCATCAGTGCAAAAACGAGATGTTGAGAGATTGTTCAAGGAGCCACGTGGGGTGGACATTGCTCTGCTAAAACTGAGCAGGTACCCTTTTACCTGAAGCGTTCCTTTGTTCTGATGGGGCAAGTTGACTAAATAGTGGCTGCTGGTGTCACAGAAATGTGTGTTTCCATGCACGCTGTGTTCAATGAGCAATTTAAGATCCTCTCTTTCTTCCCTTTCTGCAGAACCTCCAGTGGATACCAAGGTGATTCAGCTGCAGGGCTTCAGAAAGGGAAGGGGCTGCCTTGGGAGGGGAAAGGAGGGCTAGGGACAGTTACCCCGGCTGGCAATGCAGCTGGGTGCAGCTGCTGGGAGGTGAGGCAGTGGCAGCAGGGTAAGAGGAGGTAATGCCTAGAGGAGCTTTTAGTCCGTGTTTCTACATGCTTCTACCTTGATACGGTCATGAGGGTGGAAAGCTGCAATATTAGCCTGATGTCACCCCATACCGCTTCCATGCTGTGGTGGGGAGATTTCTTCCTTGAGCCGGTCTGTCCAGTGTGCAGGCAAACAGGATGCACGTGTGATGCAATACCCATGGCTTTTCTTGCACCTGCTTCCATTCATCCGACACTCTCACCAAGGCACTGTGCAATCAAAAGGAACACGTCCGCACAGCTGCAAGCAGATGTGAACATACGGTGCTTGTGCTTTGACTTCCCTGGCTGCAAAGCAGGTCCAGAACAGATGCAGGGTCAGCACAATTAATGTGGCTTCTTCATTGAGCCTAGCCTGCACCCAAAGGCAAGTCGAACTGACTTGGGTTCTGCTGCGTGCTAAGTGTCCTGTCTGAAAGTGATTTATAAATAGTCAGACCAGATGCAGACAGAGCAATCTAACACCTATGTGTGAAATGCCACTAATTCATGCCCCTAAGTAGCTTTGTAATTAGGTTTTGTTGGCTATGCATTAGCCTAAGTCAAAACATTCTCTTGGATTTATATAAGTAATTTTAGTATCGAAAGCCTCTAACTGTTCTCCGTTTCAGATCTTTTCCTTTTGTGTAACACATTCTGAGGGATTAGAGCCTAAAACAAAAGTGGCTTTGCACATCAGAAAAACCCTTTACCTGAAGCTCCGGGTTTCAAAGAAAACGGGCTGACTGTATATAAAATCTTTTGAGAAACCTGGAGGTGGTACCAGGGATAAATGCGCTGATGATTGTTCCTGTATGAGTCTCTTGTTTGTTTCTTTCAGCCCAGCAATCATCAATAATCATGTTATCCCAGTTTGTCTGCCAAAAGAAAATGTTGTATTAGGAGGAAGAGAGGAGTGCTATGTGACGGGCTGGGGGGATACAAAAGGTGAGACGGTGCTAACACATCTGAAAGCTCTGTTTGGAGATTGGTATATACTTGTATCCAAAGCATATTCTCTCGCTGCCAAAAACTCCCCACACAAGCTTGCATGCATACCTATTTCATCAAAATTCATCAAGTACTGCCATTCTTTCCACTGTCTCTCTCTGATTTAGATTCTCCTAAATTACTCAGAGCCACGTAAACTGAAACCCCCTAAACCGATACAAAGAGGAGACTCAGACCTAAGGAGCTGTTAGCTCCTGTCGCATAGTCCACTCTGCTTTTACCCAAAGTGAGCTCTTATGCAGTCAGAAGGATTTTTCTAGATTTAGGCTATTTCTTAATCACACAAAGGTGAGTTTGCTCATCGTCTTGAATGATTTTTTCTCTCCACCAGTCTGGATCAGAAGATCGCACACAAGTATAACCCATATTCAAAACCTCCCACTCTGTCTTGGATGAGAAGGCCATCAGTACCTTCTCTGCCTCCTCGCTTCTGCCCATCATGCCATTTTCAACTGTTTGTTTCCTACCTCCTTTCTTCTGCAGAGAAGAAAACTCAGATACAGAGAAATAAAATGTCTTGGGAGTGGATGCCCCAGATATCAGTGGCTACTGGATCCATATAAATGTACTGTGGGAGCAGGAAGGTCACTCAGTGCAGCGTGGATTTTGATGGGTTGTAGAGGGTGATTAAGTACCGTGACACTGATTTTGGTATCACTTCATGTCGTGCATGGAAAGTATATGCATAATGCATAATCACTATGCTTATTTTACTGCTTATCTGTACCTCGATCTTTGTTTTGTGAAGATGTTCATTTACCTTTGTTATTTACTGTGTTTTGGTTTTATTTTTATTTGCAAAGGAACTGGTGGTGATGGCTACTTAAAGGAAACTGGTTTCCCTGTAATCGAGAACAAAATATGCAACCGCCCTGAATTTTTGAATGGTAGAGTCAAAAACCACGAGCTCTGTGCTGGGAATATTCATGGTGGCACAGACAGCTGTCAGGTAAGGAAGTCTATGAGTATCAGAGTTCATTGTAAGCACATTCAAATCAAACAGTGCTTCGCTTCCTGGGCTTCAGAGGCTCAGAATTGGCCTTGAGATGTTGCCACACCACATGGTGTGGCACACGAATTCTGCTCTTCCCTTGCTCCCTTGCCTGCTGCTAGGAAGTGGTGCAGGTAATTTTTCAGGTAAGCCTGAACCACAAAGCACATTGCAATACACAGCTGGCCGAGCCAGGTGTATGGAAACCAACTTAGAATGACTAAGGGTCTGGGAGTTTTTTCCCAGACCACTTTGCTTGCCTCAGCTAGACTAACTCCAATGTCCTAGCTCAGTTAACAACCTGAGACATCTCAGTTAGCAGGCAAGGAAAAATGCAGCGGAGTCTGCCATGCAGAACTACTCATTTCCAAGTGTCAGTGCCAGTGCCTGTGAAAACCACACTGGGTGAAGCAAAATGCATGCTGGACTTCCCTTTTGCTGAAAAGGAAGAATATGGTTGGCAACAGCTCATCTCACAAGTGTGGTATGAAAGCTTTCTCCAGAAGTCTAGGTTTTGAAATTGAGTTCTTCGGTTTCTTTAAATACACAAAAGGGCTCAGAAAAGCTTAGCATACTGAATCAGGACGGAAACTTTCCTCCCTGAAAAGCTAGAGATGACTCTGTAAAGAAGTGTGAAAACAGCAAACCACCTGCCCCAGCCAGCAGGTCAACTCCATTGCCAACACAGCACAGATAGTCTATGCACAAGCACTGTGATGGGCAAGCAGGCTGTTGATGGGTGTGAACTCATGTCTTAAGACACACGACTTGAATGCATGCACTCACTTGGTCTTGGATCATCTAGTAACAACAGAAAGCTGTAAAGACCTTAGAGAAGAGACAGAGAGAAGCAGCACAGTTTCAGTTACTAAGGGCAATCAGATTCCTTCTCACCAAATCACCTCACTTCAGTAATAAATGTAACACTTGGATAATGGGAAGAGATGACTTTACAACAGCGTTCACAACATGCATAAAGAACTCTTTGCTGGCTAGAGCCCCAGTGTTTTCCTAAAACTTGGTGTGCTCCTCACACGTGAGAGGTACTTCTGTTTCTGTGCCTCCTGTGAGAAGGCCACTCTTGCACGTGGGGCTGTCTGTGAAGGAATCATCCTGTTCTTTCTCTGTCTAGGGGGACAGTGGAGGACCTCTAGTCTGTCTGGACCAAGATAAATTTGTGCAACATGGAGTCACCTCTTGGGGTCTTGGCTGTGCCCAAGCCATGAAACCTGGTGTTTACGTTCGAGTTTCCAATTATATTCCTTGGATTAAGAGTATAATGGAAAACAACTGATCCTGGGTATGGACTGCCCTCTCCTGGAAAGCAGTATGCACGTTAGAAATACAAGATTCCAAGTGCAATATTAAAGCTACAATCATTCTTAAGAAAGTAAAATAAATATGATCATCCATTTTAAATTGCTATAAATTAACAGCTCTTGCCAAGAAACCCAAGTGATGGTGTGTTACCCTCTTTCTATATGTTCTGGGGTTTGCTATGTTTGACAATAGACTTACTCACCTCTGAAATATGTGTCAAAAATCTCAACCTCAACTGTAACTGGACATCTGCATTTCAATCTTATATTAGGCTCTACAATGACTTTTTCTTTTAAGGTTGACTTTCCTAAGATGTTGTGCTTCCAACAGATGAAGAAAGGAGAATACTTCTTATTTTACATGAGTTGGCTGAGCCTCTTACAAATTTAATGATACAAACCAAAGAAGAATCTCACTATATATGTCTTACATGCATGTGAAGTTTTATTTGATATGTCCGATAGTATTAAATATACAGGATAAAAAAAAAAAAAGCAGCAACATTTGGTTTGTATTTTCATATTTTTTATTGACATGGAAATCTGTGTGTCAGCAAAAGTACAAATATTGCATCAGAGATATAAAACAGTGGATAAAAATAGCCTCAACCTAAAGTTAGTCCATAATGAAGACAGACAAATGACTGTCAATCATTACAGCAAGTAATGGCAATGTGTTTAACGTATTATAAAATGTTGTTGTCCATAGTACCCATCCACTTTCATTATATAACTTTATCTTGCTATATAAATGTTACATGTACATATTTCTTCTCTGAAAGAAATTGATGTACACATGCCTGTGGTTGTTGGAAGTGAAAGCTTAGACCTTTAGAGATGCTTTCTAGGGAAAGCTTGGCTCACACGCGCTGAAGTGAAACACTTGCTAACTATGAACCCCTACGCTCATCCTGCACCCCTTGCGTATCAGCCAGGGAGCACCCCACAGGTGCTTGGGGACCCCTGGCTCTGCCTGGACTCCTCCCTGCGTCCCAAGGGTGTGCTGAGTGTACCCCAAGTAACACAGATACTTCCTGGGCTGGGATTTGTCTTTCCCACTTTCTGTAGTGCAGAGGTCCACACCCAGACATGTCAAGCTGCATGTTATGCAATTTAAATTGTCTTTCTATTTTTTGTGTGCATGTATATACAAAAAGGATGGGTTGCATTCTAGGATTTCTTTTTTTTTTTTTTGTCCTATAAGCTATTGTGCTGGGTTTGGCTGGGATAGAGTTAATTTTCTTCACAGTAACTGGTATGGGGCTGTGGTTTGGGTTTGTGCAGGAAACAGGGCTGATAACCCAGGGATGGTTTTGTTACTGCTGAGCAGGGCTTACACAGAGCCAAGGCCTTTTCTGCTCCTCACCCCACCCCACCAGCGAGGGGCTGGTGGGGCACAAGAAGCTGGGAGGGGGCACAGCCGGGACAGCTGACCCCAACTGACCCCAGGGGTATCCCACACCGTATGACATCATGCTCAGCACATAAAGCTGGGGGAAGAAGAAGGAAGGGGGGGGACGCTCAC
Organism: Egretta garzetta; assembly: GCF_000687185.1. Taxonomy (NCBI): domain Eukaryota; kingdom Metazoa; phylum Chordata; class Aves; order Pelecaniformes; family Ardeidae; genus Egretta; species Egretta garzetta. The sequence continues at coordinate 294,509 of NW_009259482.1, read as the reverse complement.
GTTATGCGTGATGGAGCCCTGCTTTCCTGGGTATGGCTGAGCACCTGCCTGCCCATGGGAAGCAGGGAATGAATCCTTTGTGTTGATTTGCTTGCGTGCTTGGCTTTTGCTTTACCTCTTAAGCTGTCTTCATCTCAACCCAGGAGTTTTCTCACATTTACCCTTCCGATTCTCTCCCCCACCCCCCAGGGAGGGAGTGAGCGAGCGGCTGGGTGGTGCTGAGTTGCCAGCTGGGGTTAAAAAACGACAGTACTTTTTGTCACCCAACTTGGGTCTCAAAGGGTTTGAGATAACAACAGGTTTGCTTGGAATGTGCTAGATCAAATTTATAGCTGTTATTGCTGTTAAGCTATTAATCAGCAGGCTTCTGCCCTCACCATGGGGGTTGCTTGCCTTACCGCACATTAGAGTCTAGTTCTCATTAGTGGCTGCGTTTTGCTTTCGCTGCTTGCTGTACTGCTTATCACCTTACTTGGCTGGGCCTGGGAACATTCAGATAACAGCCATGGCCATGCACCTGGGCTGGCAGATGGCCAGGGCATTGCTGCTGTTTCTGTGCTGCTGTATTGGACAGGCTGGAACTCCAGTATGAACTAAAGTCGAAGGGACTGTGACCTGGGGATGAGTCCAGACAGGAGCAAGACACCCTGAAGCATCTGTGGCCACGGTTGTGTTTGTGCCACAGCAGGTATACCTCTGAAGGGATTGTGGCCCAAGGATAAGTCCACGCTGGAGAAGGTACACCTCAAAGCATCTCTGGCTGTGGATGAGTCCATGCTGCAGCAGGTACACCTTGAAGCATCTGTGATTTTGCATGAAGTCATGCTAGAGCACCTCAAAGTGAGTGGCCATGGATAATACCCCAACAAAGGAGGTACACCCCTGGAGGGACAGCAACCGTGGGTGAGGCCATGTTGGTACAGGATTACTTCTGAAGGGACTGTGGCTGTGGGTAAGGCCATGCTGGAGCAGGTCTATCTCTGAAGGCATTGTGGCCTATGGAGAAGGCCACACTGGAACAGGTGCATCTCAAAGCAACTGTGGCTGTGGATAAGTCTATGCCACAGCAGGTATAGCCCTGAAGAGCCTGTGGCTCATAGATAAGGCTCCACTTGGAGCAAGTACACCCCTAAGGGACTGCAGTTTGTGGGTAAGTCCAATCCAGAGCAGAGGCAAGGGGATGAGTTGATTGCAATATTAAACCCTATAACATGGCCCAAAGGGACCAGGGGTGGAGATTGTAATGGAAACACTTTTAAATTGTTGTAACCCATGATTTGAGTTGCACATTTTAGGAATTATTATTGCAGGAACCACCTGAACCAACGGAGGAGAAGCCTTACAAGAAGCAGTGCAAGTGCAAAAGTGGCCCAACCTGAGCTGGCTTTGGTGCCCAGTAACTCCACACAACACACCACCTCTCCTGTCCTGAGTGACCAGCGTAATAGATGGAGCCCAAAGTCATGGACTGAATGAACTCAATGGACATTTGTGGACATTTTACAGACATTTTACAGGGGTGGTCCATAGACTAAGGGAATGATATCTGTGTATTATATCAAAGGATGGGAAGTGTGGGGGGGGTGGTTAGTGAGGTTATATTGGATAGTAAGGGACCTGAGCATGATGTACATGGTGTGGAATAAGTGGTGGAGAATGTGCTGGGTTTGGCTGGGATAGAGTCATTTTTCTTGTAGTAGCAGCTGGTACGGGGCTGTGGTTTGGATTTGTGCAGGAAACAGGGTTGATAACCCAGGGATGGCTTCGTAGCTGACCCCAACTGACCCCAGGGGTATCCCACACCGTATGACATCATGCTCAGCACATAAAGGTGGAGGAACAAGGAGGAGAAAGGGGAGGACGTTTGGAGTGATGGCGTTTGTCTTCCCAAGTCACCGTTACACATGAAGGAGCCCTGCTTTCCTGGGGATGGCTGAGCACCTGACTGCCCATGGGAAGCAGGGAATGAATCCCTTGTGTTGCTTTGCTTGCATGCGCAGCTCTTCCTTTACCTATTAAACTGTCTTTATCTCAACCCAGGAGTTTTCTCAATTTTACCCTTCTGATTACCCCCATCCTACTGGGGGGGGAGGGGGGGGAATAAGTAGCTGGGTGGTGCTTAGTTGCCAGCTGGCGTTAAATCATGACAGCTAGAAAGGGAGATAAGAGCTATAAAACAGAATTAGGTGGCAGGGTGATTTTTACAGCTTCTACACCTGGACCTGGAATCTAGGAGAAGCATTGATCTCAGGGCATTGTCTTCCTGAGCAGGAACAGCTCAGCATTCCCCTTCCACCACTCTGGTCAGGGGGGATTCACTGGGCACAAATATCCTCCTGCATATTTTCTGTATCCGTTCATTCGGATCATTAAGTCAACCACGAAATATGCACAGTACTTCCCTGACAGCAGAAATTCTGTGTTGCGGCTTGGTCTTTAATTTGTAAAGCTCTTAAAAGTGAACTCTTGCAGGCATAGCTAATATCTGGCTTGTAGGCAGACAAACCCACTCCTGCTGTCCTTGCCAAACCACCAGAAATGCCTGGACGTGCCTGAGAAGCTACAGAATCCCACCTCATAGCCTCTTAAAGCATGTAAATTGTGATCTTTTCCTTCTGCAAGAGTGTCAACAACAATAGAAATTTCACTTATCTCTAACTACTTGCACAGACTAGATGAAGTAACAAGGCAAATTTGGTGGCAGCGGCTCATTTGGACCAAAGAGCACATTCACTCGTCTGTAGGCGGGAAGAACACAGCTCCTGGGTTTCTGAGGTCATGTTGAAAGTGTGTCTTTGGCAGTGGCACAGTGATCCATTGTCTGCTGTGCACACCACGTCTCTCACTGAGCCTCTGGGGTATAACACATGCAAGACAACTAAAGCTGGCAGTGATTGGCCCCTCCTGAAGAGGTGCCTCCCACTGAGGTGGGTCATCACAGCCTTTTTAGTGTCAACCCATGCAGTTTAGGTGAACATAGCTTTGCTGCTTGAGAATTTTGTAGGGCTTTCCCATAAGGCTCAAAGTATTAAGTGGTCTGAGGCACACAGGAATTTATAATAACTCTTTAAATGAGCAGCCTGTCCAGTGGTCTGCACGACCACTGCACCCTGGGGTCCTCCCTTGCTGAAGTTCTCCCTCTGCTTCCACCACCTTATCTGTCCCCTCTCACCCATGACACTGTCAACCCACCATTACCAAACTACTGGTCATACAACAGGTTACTACTCACTTCACAGCCTTTATGAGGCAACCCAAAGTCTCACAGAGATGGATGGATTTTTCTTTTTACAAAATCCTCCTGTTAGGGGCAAGAGTTAGCACAGGAGTCGTTACCAAATACAAATGCTACCTGAACACCTCCAGGGATGGTGACTCCACCACCATTCTGGGCAGCCTGTTCCAATGCTTGGCCACCTTTTCAGTAAAGAAATTTTTCCTAATGTCCAACCTAAATCTTCCCTGATGCAACTGGAGGCCATTTGCTCTTGTCTTATTGCTTGTTACTTGGCAGAAGAGACCAACGCCCATCTCGCTACAGCCTCCTTTCAGGCAGTTGTGGAGACCAATAAGGTGTCCCCTCAGCCTCCTCTTCTCCAGACTAAACAACCTCAGTTCCCTCAGTGTCTCCTCATAAGACCTGTGCTCCAGACCCTTCACCAGATTTGTTGCTCTCCTCTGGACATGCTCCAGCAACTCAATGTCTTTCTTGTAGTGAGGGGCCCAAAACTGAACACAGTATTCGAGGTGTGGTTTCACCAGCACCGAGTACAGGGGCACGGTCACTTCCCTACTCCTGCTGGCCACACTGTTCCTGACAGAAGCCAGGATGCTGTTGGCCGTTTTGGCCAACTGGGCACACTGCTTGCTCATATTCACATGGCTGTTAGCCACTACCCCTGGGTCCTTTTCCACTGGGAGCTTTCCAGCCACTCTGCCCCAAGCCTGTAGCATTGCATGGGGTTGTTGTGACCCAAGTGCAGGACCTGGTACTTGGCCTTATTGAACCTCACACAGTTGGCCATAGCCCATCAATCTAGCCTGTCCAGATCCCTCTGCAGAGCCTTCCTACCCTCAAGCAGATCTATACTTGCACCCAGTTTGGTGTTATCTGCAACTTTACTGTGGGTACACTCGATCCCCTCATCCAGATCATTGATAAAGGTATTAAACAAGACTGGCCCCAGAACTGAGCACTGGGGAACACCGCTTGTGCCCGGCAGCCAACTGGATTTAACTCCGTTGACCACAACTCTCTGGGCTTGGCCATCCAGCCAATTTTTTACCCAATGAACAGTATGCCTGCCTAAGCCATGAGCCGCCAGCTTCTCTAGGAGAATGCTATGGGAGACAGTGTCAAAGGCTTTGCTGAAGTCCAAGTAGACAACATCCACAGCCTTTCCCTCATCCACCAGGTGGGTCACCTGGTCACAGAAGGAGATCAGGTTGGTGGGGCAGGACCTGCCTTTCATGAACCCATGCTGTTTGGGCCTGATACACTGGTTGTCCTGCACATGCCTGGTGAGCACACTCAGGATGAACCTCTCCATAACCGTCCCTGGTACCGAGGTCAGACTGACAGGCCCATAATTCCCAGGATCCTCCTCCAGCCCTTCTTGTAGACAGGCGTCACACTGGCAAGCCTTCAGTCATCTGGGACCTACCCTGTTATCCAGGACTGCTGATAAATGATGGAGAGTGGCTTGGGAAGCTTCTCTGCCAGCTCCTTCAGCACTCTCGGGTGGATCCCATCTGTCCCCACAGACTTGTGAGTGTCCAGGTGGTGCAGCTTGTCACTAACCGCTTGTTAAGTGGTTAAGTACTATCATATTTGAAGTCAGAACACATACACAAGATTTTTCCTGCTGTCCTTTACATATGAATTTTTAGAAAATAAACACATCCAAACTTCTGACACTGTTCCATTTTACATACTGAAGTATTTCACTTATACTCTCTTCTAAACAACATATGGTGCTATGCAAAACAAAGAACAGTCTGAAAGGTCAGAAACATGTCTTTATGTCTCTCAGTCCTCAACACATTTTAGTTGTCCACAAACAACAGCAGCTGGCAAATAATATTGACATTTCTTTGGCAAGCTGTAGCTTTAAACAATCTCCATAGTTCATCTCAGACTGCTGTAGTGCTTAAGAAAATTTAAAACTCACAAAGAAGAAACATTGAGAGGAAGAGGGAGGCTCAGCTCATGCAGCATTGCATCTGATTGCCTCACCCTGGCTCTCCAAGGGTCATGCCTGTGGTGTGGGCTGGCCGGGTGCGAGGAAGGCAGGGCTGAGCTCTGCGGCTGGGTGCCTGTGCTCCCACCCTTTGCTGAGACATGGCAGCTGGCCAGCGCAAGCCCACAGCTTCCAGTTCAGGGCTGGTCCCTCCCAGCCAGCTCCAGGGAGTTTACAATTATCTGCAGAGGACCGCATAGTGCAGGAGGAGTTTTCTCCCTGCAGCAGCAGCTCCAATATTGGATTGTCTTCTAGATATTGCCCATTAGCCAGATATATTATGAGATGTCCATTTAGTTTCATATCTTTCAGTCACTACTGACTTTTGCTGAGCATCCCATTGACCTTTAACTATGCCTCAGAGGAAGTTAGAAACAGCCTTGAAAGTCAGCTCTTTATTGCTAAGTGCTCAAAGTATGCAAACCTTAGACCAAGATTACCAGCAAAGGTCCTGTTTTCCTCCAGCAGAGTTGGTGGTATGGCCAGTTGCTGGGAAAAGGCAGGGAGAGTCAGGAACTGTTGAAATGCACAGTATGCCCCTCGCCACAGGAAACCCTGCTGTGTAGGCGCCTGCCCACGTGGGCTCTTCCAATGGTTAGACTAGAGCAGTAGTGATTCAGCTGCACTGACTGTAACGTTGGCGTTACTCATTTGTGATATGAACCTTCAAAACTCAGTCCTATATTTGCTTATGCCAAATATGTTATTTTCTGAGCTTATAAGACTCTTTACAAGAGCTCAGTGGCTTTCTTCTTTGCTTATGCCAAATATGTTATTTTCTGAGCTTTTACAAGAGCTCAGTGGCTTTCTTTTTCTTGTTTAATTCTCTGCAGGTGAACAGGATACATTTTGAACATCACATCTTCTCAAGTCCTTCTCTGTAAGGAGTGCCTGTCAGTGGCTAGGATCCAATGCTTGATGAAGAAGGTCATAGAGCTGAAAGGGAAGGCGGGCTTTCCCTGCTACCTGCTTGCACAGCCACAAATTCAAACACTTCGGCTACAGGTCAGCTTAAAACCACCAGGACCAGTTAACACTTCCTTGCATAACCAAAGCTCTCATCTCATCCCTGATCATCTTCCCAAAACAGCTTAACAGCCCTGTTAACAACCCAAGTAATTTATTCCCAAGGCAGAAAGATGACAAATAATAATAGACAGAAGACAAAAATTGCAGGTCGTCTTGGTAGTGGTCAGGGCAAGGGAATTTGTTTTGTAGGGGTGGGCAGAGAGCATGTTTTAGAAGGGAAAAAATCAGCATGTTCTTGAAAAAGAGGGTTAGAAAAGTATCTGACAGGGAAGAGCAGGCAGAAGCCCTTCCCTCGGAGATACAGGGGTCCCTGGCCAGGGGACGGGACAATGGGGCAGCAGATGAACCCCAGCTGGGTCTGGGGGGAGGCACCAATGGGCAGCAGGATGATCCAACCTGCAGAGCTAATGCCCTGTGTAGGATGTGACACCTACATAAAGCCCTGGGAAAGAGAGGAGGAGGACTGCTGCCACATTTCAGAAAGCCCTTGAAATGGGAGGGAAGCGGGGCTTTTGTGCCAGAGGCTGGCTGGGGGAGAGGATCAGACCAGGGTGAGGGTCTTCTGATGCACGCCTCTGATTCCCATCCTTCCCAACCAGAGAAAGGGCTGTCCTGACCAGCACCCTTCTTTCTGAGCCATCAGATCTTCTATTTGTCCAGATTCTCTAGGGGTGAAAGAGAACAGGTTGAAATACTCATCCTCTCCTCCTCAAAATCATCCAAATCTTAAACAAGCAGTACTGTTTCAAATCCTCCCCACCCAAAGGTATATGCTAACAACAGAAATCAAAAAAAATGGCTCAAATATGTAAAGAAATAAATAAGAGCTCACTAAGCTGCATAGTACATCTTTTTAAACCTGTTCTGTTCTCTACCAAGAACCACAGAGTGCTCCCTTCCTGCAAACAGCATACTCAGAAAAAGATGAATTTATTCCATATTTATACAACAATACACTGCTTGTTTTAAATGTCCTTATGCTTAGAAGAACATGGAGTTTAATCCATACTCTGCAGCAAATTTTGTAGTGACAGGTGGAGAACAAATTCCGAGTATAGGAACATGGTTCTTTGCTCAGTACTGTCCTTCAAAGTCAAATATGATGGTTGGTGTCCTGGTGTTTCCATTTCTTGCCACATTTACCAAAGGGACTGAAGAAACAGAAGGGGAGAGGGTTATAAGGGTAAAAGAAACAGGAAAAGACGTAGTCCAAGTTGTAGTGCAAGCTGCAGTACTGAAACATTTACTTTCTGCATAGAAAATTTCCTCTTTCTTTAGTTTGTACATTGAAGCATGCAAAAGTTGTTGATGTAATATCCAAAGCCACTGCTTGAAACACTAATGTATAGGATAGCTCCTCAAGAAATTTAACCAAGGTGTAAATGCTCCTGTCGTGCCTGCAGCGCAGTGAAGAGTCTGGCTTGTTGTGTGCCGGGGTGGGAAACCTGTGCCTACAACTCTTCAGCTATAAATTCATCTTGTACGTGACTTTTCAATGACTTCACCAATCATGGAGATGCTCCCATGATCAAGGGCCCTTCTGCATGGGATATTTTGGTTGAGGTAACGCCTGGTTTTCTTGAGCAGAGAGTTGCAGGCTGTGCTTTGCAGTATCTCTCTTGCACACTATTACTTTCTGCTTCTAGAGGTGCGCAAGACAACTTTGTGTCTCTATGAGAAAAATACAGGTTCTATCCCCATTCTTTTTTTTAACAACCTGCCTTAGTGATACTGAAAAGTTCACATTTCTATTGAGGAGAATACCACCTGCTCATAACATCAACCCAACCAGAGAATTTACTTTGATACTTGAAAACCATCAATAATTTATGGCAGCTGATGAGGTTGGAGGAGAATACTCTCAGGAAAACTCAAGTAAAACAAACAAGTAAATGTAAGAAAATACATATCATACCTTGAAAGCTGCTCCACATCCTCCACTGTCTCTGGTAAGGAGATTCCCTTTGTCTCTGGTAAAAGGAATACGAGGATGCCACAGATAACTGCGAGAATACCTACAATGGACATTGAAGAAATACAAAAGCAATAAGAAAATTGTTACTTTTCTTATTTTCAGGGTTTATCCACTGAGGAAAGTTTATTCAGATTACAGTTGAAGTGAGATTTTTTAAAGTGCAACAGCTATTTCTGATTACCCTAGTCTTATCAAACACCTTTACGTTACATTATTTTGTACTATTATGAAACAAATTGAGGGGTAGGGGTTCATTTGCAGCCTGAGTTGCCCCAAAAGGAGATCTTAAAAGTCAAAAAAACTGAGATAAGTGCACATGGGCAAGTGCATACAAACTGCACAGGAACCAGGATGGTATTTCTCACATAAGACAAACCTATCTTTGTTCAAAGGGCTCTATCATGTACATGCATCTGTGTTTCTTGACATCACTGAGATTTTCCTGAAATACTCTATTTGTGTGTCCAGGGCCAAGGTAGATTATGTGATTTGGAATAAAAATTCATCCTTGGGGAAAGAGCGTTCAGATACAGAGCCAATCTGAAATAGGTCAACAGGAAAGGTTATTTTGGAATAATTTCCTGCATAGATATATTTTAAATAATGTAGTAAGTCTAGAATAGAAGGGCTGGAGCAAAAAGTAAAATGTTCCCTGACTGTTGCATGGTCCTTTCTGATCTTCTCTGATTTTGTAGGTGTTTACTCAAGACAGAGGGAATTCATATGTCCTTCAGCAGCAGCACAATTTCAGAATTAGATAATGTGAACATCATGCTTCTAGATATGTCTATTGGAATAACAGTAATCTTTTAAAATGCCTTTTGTCTTTCCATTTTTGTTTTCAGCTAAAGTTGTCATTAGCACCAATTTCCCCTTTTTCTGTCCTAGCCTTTTTGGTTTTTTCCCAGTCACGTGTATCTCCTGGAAGTCTGGTTTAGCCACAGACTCCCATTTCCTTGTTGGAAATAACTAAATTTTTTTCCACATAATTACTCCACAGGGCTCATTTTTTTACAAAATGCAACTGAGAAAAAGAGTTTGACAGGAATACGAAGATATGGTTAATACAACATCAATAGTCATAACTATATATTCCAAAAAACCCAAACCAAGTATTTTTTAAAGGACATTAACACCTACTCTTGGGAGACCAAGCTTACTTCTCTCCAATTACAGAACTTAGCTGTAAGGTTTCTCAGTCTTAAAGCACCTCACGTAGTTTCTTTTACGGTCCTTCAGCCAAGTTACCCAAGCAGACCAGAGCTCTTCCATAGCTCTTCCGTCACCCACATCTCACCCACTTGCTGTTCAGCTTCTTGCTCTAGGCATGAAGGTTGAGAGGGGCTGGTCTGAGGGGGACATGAGGCCACACACTACACTTTTGCCTCAAAATAAAAGCTCTGTTAGTAGGAGGGTATTTCAAACAAAAGTACATTTAAAATCAAAACTTACAGAAAATAATTAGAGGTAGCTCTGACCAAATGGGTGATAATCGGAAAAACAGGAATGGGGCTATGATCCCGCCTAGGTCACACAAACTCGAGCACAAGGAAACACCAAAGTTTCTGCAAAAGAAAAATAGTGCCAGATATTGAGAAGTGCTACCAAACAGATGAACCAGCAGTTTAAGGAACCGAATGTAGACTTAGCTCCAAAATTATCTTGTCAGTATATGCCATCCACATTGAGCAGTGGCTGTTCAGTTAGGAAGTTCCAGAGAAACCCAAGTTTTACTAAACAGCAGTGAAACAGGGAATTGGGAAAAGCAGAGGAAAAAGTTGAAAGATTCCTTCGACCTTTCAACATACCTCAGCGTCGTAGGGTACAATTCAGTGTTCACAAGATAGACAATTTCAAAAGCCATCGTGATGCCCAGTCTTCCCAGTGTGGCGACTGTCATTTTGAGCCATGGGATATCTGTTCATTGAAAAAGAAACCCGGGTGAAGTGTGTTTTGCTGCACCAGCAGAGCAATTCTGAGACCCCCAGGCCCTGTCAGCAGAAGCTACATCACAGAAACACTGGATCAGTGCAAATCAGACTGAAAGGCCATTGCTGTAGATACCAAACTATACTGGCATTTATTGCTTCAGCATCATGCGAGGCTGCTTTGGAGAATCTGAAATCACATCCAGATCATTGATTCAAGATGCTGGTGGGGTATAACAGCATGGGTGGGAGAATGAACGTTATAAGCTTCCACGACCATGTCCAAATTGTGCTGTGGAGGGGAACATTTATTTATATAGTGATGTTATGTTGTAAGAAACACTGTTGAGTCACCTCCCAAAGCCTTCTAACCACAAAGAAGCTACTTCTAAAGGTGCATAGAATCATAGAATCATTTAGGTTGGTAAAAGCCTTTAAGATCATCGAGTCCAATCACAAACATAACTCTACCAAGTCCACCACTAAACCGTGTCCCTAAGTGCCACATCCACATGTCTTTTAAGTACCTCCAAGGATGCTACAGTAAAATAATCCTCTGTAGAACAGGCCTACTACACTTTGTAATTTGTGTAGCCATTGCACATCAGACACACTCTTAATAATGTTACTCCTGGCCATTCTCCCCCTTCCTTCCCTGGTGTTTGTCTTTGTACCTGGCACGACTGGCCCAGGGGCCTTATGTTGCCCCAGAGGCTCTGCCCAGCTCTCCTGGCTCCCTGGCACCCAGCCACTGCCCTGTATACATCAGCAGGGAGCCCTTATACATGAGCAGGGGCTGCGCTGGTCACATCCACACCACAGGGCAGAGCCATCCCATCTCGCCACGTGCAACCCCTCAGCAGTCTGACTGCCCACTCTGGAGAGCTGGTGGCCTCTGGAGGAGGGTCACAAGGAACACAATAAGCACTTCTGCAATGTTCTTGGGAGAAGATAGTCGCCTGTATGGTCTAACCATGACCAGGCAGGCGGGGAGGAGAGTGAAACAACAAGCCTGAACTTGGCACGAAGGGGAAGTCTGCCTGGAGTTCTGGAGAACTGGAGAGGGCTCTGGCAGTGATTGTGTTTTCCTAAAATTTCAACAGGAAGAACAAGAAAACATTTCAGTTTGCTCCGAACCAAAAAATGAGATGCTTGGGGTTATTTCCCTTCCAAAACCACCAAACAAACACCCATCACATTTCTTCCCATGTTGTGAGACGCTGCCTTTGCACTGAAAAGTTCTGTTTTCAAAAACTTGTAAGAAAAGCAAAGGCTGGAAAGAACAAAACAAATCCACGTTGTCCCCCTGGTACCCCTTCAGTCCATCAGAGCCCCGAGGTGAGGATAACATCTATGTGCTTCCTTCCTCTGCCAGAGGACTCAAACTGTGTGAGCACCACAGCATGAGGGACCTCTCACAAGCTGCTGCTACAGCTTTTCCTATCTATATAAACAGACCTTTCTTGAAAGCAGGACTTGGACCCCAGGTGTCCCATCTGCAAGTATCTAATCCCCAGGCTGTCCTCTCCTCACCTGAGCAAGGTCGCCTCAGCATTTCACCACAACTGAGAGCAGGCTGGTGGCAGCATCCTGCTGGCCCCAGGCCACCGCTTTCTCCCCTCACTCAAGCCATACCAGCCCCACGCGATGCTCCTGCTCTAACCCCAGACCTGCTGCACTGTGCTCAGCATATGGTGTGGCCCAAAATATATGAAGGTGCTAGAGGCAGGTGTCCTGCAGGAGTAATCCCCCAGTGACGCTCCTTGTTTCCTCCTCCTGCAACAGCCCTAGATCCAGGCGATCAACAGTCCCCGGCCCCTGCTGTCCCAGTGGGTCCTTTGTACTCTTTTAACAGTGGAGAACAATGCTGGCAAAGTCAGCCAGTGACATGGTGCCCAGGCCCTCTAAGCCTGAATTACCGTGCCCCACGTCAGGGAGCTGCCACAGGAGCACAGGGCAGCTGGCATCTGCTCGATATGTGGTGGCTCTTCTGAGAGGCACAAGGCAGTGAGGACCTGGGGAAAATCCTCCAGGACAGCAGAGTTAGTCCTCACAAGCTTCAGAGGTCAAATCAGTGAATGCAAACAAGTGACAACAACATGGCATCTCGGGGCACAGTCACACAGCCGGCACCAGGAACAGACCATTGATCTTGCCTCTCCATTTCCCTCTCCCATAGTTTCTGCTTCTATTAAAGCAGTGAAGATCCTCAAGCACACAGTATTAATTTTAAGTACTTTTGGAGGAATGCCATTAAAGGGAGCTTAACTGACGTGGAGGTGAACCCACACACCTCTTTGAAGGATTCCATTTTACACTCACCACAAACCTACCTCTTTTCATGGGCATGTTGTACTCTTAAAGTGGCCTCTCATGGCTCTTCTCTAGGAAAACCATTGCCCTGTGATATAACTTTGGGAACTAAAAGCTCTAAGGCTGTCCAGCACTGTCCCTTACATTGACAGGAATATCCCTGGGGAGGAATAAGCCTCTCTAATGCCCATTCAGCTGCTGGTCCCCAGCTACGCTAAGGCAAAGCATATTGATATGGTAACATTCACTTCAGAGCACCTCCAAATGCTTCTCCGGGGATAAAAAAAAAAAAAAAAACAAAGGAGGAAAAACAATTTAAAGAAAACATAGGAGTTCTGGGAAGCCTGTGTGCAATATCAGACCTTTTAGTTGTCCTTGAAACCAGATAAGAATGACTTAATCCAAAGCCATACCTTTCCTCCAACCCTTAACATTGTCCAAACCTGTGGAAGGGTGAGGGCAGGGCAACAATCTCCATGTTATCTACCACAGCCCCTACATCGTGTTGTGGCTTGCATCGTTTTATTTGCAAATGAGAAGACCACCAAGCTGCCTCAGCTAAATCGCTGATTTCTTATATCATTAAGTGTCTTCCAAGTCGGGGAATATATTTTCCCTTCATGTTTGTATACTCTTCCCTTGCATTTACCTTCAAAACCAGTATGGGGCCTTTATACATATTTTTCCTAAGACTACACCCTGCTGTTGCTCAGCACCCATCAAAGATACAACCATCACGTGTCCCAGAGCAATCTACAAGCAAATAAGTTATACTGTTCCCTGGCTGCTGTGCTGCTTGCATCACCAGACACATTTTACTTTGATCTACAGTTTTGTGTGGCCTGCTGTCCTTTCTTAAGAGGTGTCAGAGAAGTCGTTAACCCAAAGAGCCTCATTTTGGGAAGGGAATTACCTTCTGGCAAGAGGGCAGTAATGAGGCATGCAATTCCTGCCACAATGTTGCTTATTCCAAAGGGAAGGCGCCTGCCAATGCGATCAATTGTCACTAAAATGAGGATAGCGGCAGGCAGCTCCACAGCTCCTGAGATGAAGAACTGTAGGTAGAGGTTTCCTTCGACAATTCCTAGGCGCATAACAAGCCCTTGGTAGGTCAAGGCACTTGTGAACCTAAAAAGCAAAGGGAAAAAAAAAAAAGGTTGAGAAGCAAACAAATGACTACAAGCATCTGGAAAGTCCCTAAAAGTCACAAGGGATTTTTTTTTCTCTGAAACCCGCCACCCTGGTAACAAGCTGGCCTGGCATGGGCACTCACCAGGCGAACATCAGGATGAGTGTGTTCCTCCTCATGCAGGGAGTCCTCACCAGGTCAAGAAAGGAGGGGTTGCTGACCTCCTCATTGCTAATAGTGATCTGAGGAGAAAAGTAAGCAGCAGAGTCAGCTGTCGGGGGTCAGGCAGGCGCTGGGGCAGAGTTTCTGTGTAAACATGGTGCTCAGCAAATAATGTCCAGTGAGGAAAGGTGACGATGAGCCGGTTTGCTGCTTTTAGCGCTCCAGGGCAGTGCGCAGATACAGGATATAGCTTATAGCTGGATACGGCTGTGGGCTCTCCTTAATGATGATTGTGCAAAAAACAGGAAAAAAAATTCCTCAGTCTTGACTTGAGAGCGGAAAAGTTATTTCCTTGTTGCAAACTGAGAGAGGTTGACCTGGAATTTCTTGGAAGGCAATAAGCAGTCGCTGTCACGTCAGGGTCACTGGGAGCAGAGCTGCCTTCTGCCAGAGGTGACAGAGAGGAGGAGACCGTGGCAGGAAGGTCAAAGCGATGGGCTGCAGGAAGCAAGGAGAGAGGGGGTGAGCAGCAAGCAATAGGCTTGGGAACACGGCTGGTGCCACAGTCATAAGGCCGCAGGAAGAGAAGAGGAATGAGAGAAAGAGCAGATCTGTGAAGGTGCTTGGGTGCTACAAAACATTCAGCTGGTGAAGAAAAAGAAGGGTCTTAAAACACACAAGCGCTACGCTGAACGTGGTTTTTACCCTGGGAAAAAAAAAATCCTGCAAAGTATGAATTAATGGTCCTCATACTGCCTACAGGGTATAGTAAATCTGTTCACAGCTTTACCCAATGCAGTCGCAATGAGGCACTCGATGAAATCACTAGTTAGAAGGCTTAACAATAACAGAAAAGGGTGACATTTCACACAGCCTGTGTTTACACATTGGAGTTCATTGCTACAGGATATTGCGGAGCCCAAACATTAGCAGGGCCAAAAAGGGGATCAGGCACATTAAAGGAGGCTGTTTTTAACTGTGGCGAGCAGTTTTTAACCATGATGTCCAAGCCAGGTGGCAGCCCTTTTGTTCGTATGTTCATGTGGCAGGTGAGAAAGAGAAGGAAGAGAAGGCAGAGGTGGTTTGGGGCAGGGACAAACCATGAGACCGCTCAAGAACGGGCAGCTGCGGCTGGGATTACCACCAGCTTTCAAAGCAGCCGTGGGAAACATGGGGTTAAACTTGCTGCACCCTTTTTAGGAGGATTTTAGGCAGCCTGGCTGCTTTGACTCTCAGTTATTGCCCCCCTCCTGAGACGAGAGCAAAGAGAGGAGGAGTAAACCCCTCTCTAGGACTGGAGCACCCACTGCCCACACGGGTGCAGCAGCCCAAGGAAACAATCCCAGCCGGCGGGGAGCCGTGGGTGAAAGGATGGAGAAGCAGGTGTGAACATGTAGAACCGTGATGAGCACACAGGTAAAGCCAAAGGTGTTGCCCAAGGGTCTGGTCAGCTCAGCCAGGGCTATGTCGAAAGCTTTCACCCTGTATTTGTTTTTCATATCGTAAGGTAGCACAGATTTTTTCAGCAAGATTCGGCTGGGTGTATTTTACACACGGCTTTTTCATAGCTGAGCGACACAAAACTTTGTAAGTGGACAGAGAAACTTCGCATTTGTTTGAACTTCCTTTCTACTCCATCTTGCTTTTCTTCTGTAACCGGAGCCAAAAGTTTTCTTCAAAGCGCTGCCACTTCTGCTGCCTGCCAGAGGTTGCTGGGTTTCTGCACTGCTCTTGGACTCTCATATTATGGTTATAAAGCTGCCATGACTTTGTTTATAAGAGCAGGATGCTAGCCATCAGTTGTGACTTTGTGCAAATATGGGTTTAGTTTTCCAAAGGACTAAAGTTAAATTCAGCACGGCTGCTGCCATATATTTTTATGTCTTAATAAAGTCATAATAACCCCAAACATGATTGAGGATTTTTTTTTTTATGGATGAAGACAAAAATCACTGTGGAAAGGCAACTCTTTGTGGGGAAAAAAACACTCTTTGTTCTTTGAAGTCAAGGACAGTGTTGCTATTCACATCAGTACAGTCAGGAATTCCATGACAGGGCCCATGTTGCCAAAGATACGCTATCTGAAAACTCTGGGGGAAGATTTATAACCAACTTCCCTGGCATTTTTATGTCCCACCAAATTACATACCGGTTTTTCTGCAATAATTCTTAAAGATTCCTCATCGCACAGACATATAATTCTGCACATGCTTAATTCTGCGTAGGACAGTACATCCATGTATGTCTATAATACATATGCATGTAAGTTAATATACACTAGAAATATGTATGTCTAGGTATGTCTATATTGTGGAAATACTTATAAAGGGAGAGGACTTTTTGATATACAACTCTCTCAAGAAGCAGGTCTTACTCAGCTGGTTGCAGTCCGTTCTGCTTTTGGACAGAGACCAAGAATAAAAAACATTAGCTTGAAAAAAAACATGCTAGGATAATTATAAGCACTGGGGAAAAAAGAGTTTATAATTTACAATTAATGTAATGAGTTTTGGACGGAGCTGAACTGTACCAGTGTCGTAACTCACAGAGCAGAAGCTGCAAATATTTATCTGTTTTCATACAAAGGTCATCTGTGGTTTCTGCATGCCAGTAAAAGTGCAAGGCTGATACATTCAGAGCCATGTAAGGGACTTGGCCAATTAAATTGTTACAGGCGTATTGGAAAATCCCAGCCAAAATGCACTGATGGATATTGTCTCTCTCTTCTCCTGAACCTCCACACCTGCACCACTTTGCCTGAAATTCTGGAGTTGCTATGTGAAAGCAAATTCTGATGTGAGTTAATGTGAGGAATACACTTGATCAGCAATTAACATGCTTCCTGGAGATGTTCTCTCTCCTCTGGGCACAGCACCAAGGATAACAGACATTGTATATTAAAAAGGTCCCAGGAACAGATCCAGCACAAATCTGGATGTGTGGAGGTTAATCTGCTGCAGCTGTGAGTGGCTTAGGGTCATGAGCAGGGACACCTAAGAAAAAAATTTAGTATATCTTAAAACAAAACGCAGGGAAAGACACTCATCTCCATTCTGATGCGATGCCTCGAAAATGCTGATGTTTAGAGAGAGGAAGCGGGTGTAGGAACACAGGGCTGAACGTGAAGAGGGAGCTGCAGCAGCACAACCCTCCTGCTACATGTCTCAGGCCACGCTTGGCACTGAGTAATGCTGACCAGGCCAGGGGAATCTTACCTGTGACTAGGCCCCAGCCAAGAACAATGAATGGATTTACCCTCTTCTCTCTCCTTAGGCAGTCTTTTCAGCTTTTTTCTCTCCCACCAGTTTCAGTCTTGCAGTCCTCCAGTTGCGGAAGATGCTACTCCAACGAGACCAGCAAAGCTCATTCTGTATCATGGGACAGCCAAGGTCAACTTCCTGACCTTGACTGGTGTCACAGAGATGCCTTGGCTTCCATCGGAAGAATGGTTCCCTAATTGCTGGCCTAGCTTGTTGTCGCTCATCAAAACTCCTGTCATGTTGCTTCACTAATGTACAAGTCTCATCCAGTACATCCCGTTTCTTGGCCAAGGAAGTTATATATAACTTTTTCCCCTGACAAACCTCCCTCCCCACTATTAACCTTTGTGTGCTACCCTGAGCAACTTGACATTCATAGAAATGTCATTATAGCAACGTTATAGCACTTGAAGAAGCTGCCTATGAATGAATCAGCTGGCTGTGGAAATGTGTGTTTCAGCATACTCATATCTGCTGGTCTAGTTTTGACTTTACAAAATCTCTATTCCAGGGTTATATATCCTAAGAGGCACAGTATAGGTTAGGGCCCAGCTTCTCTGTGGAACCTGTTTGTGTGAACTTTGCCTTGCCAGAACTGTCATTAACATATACGTAATGAAGTGGAAAGATAATGGAATATTGATATAAATCAGCTAGGCTCCTTCTGTTGCCACATACCTCTTCCTATGTGCACTTCAAGCTTAGGCTGGCTGGATGATTTATGAAGCCTGTTTCTCAGCTGGTAAATAAAGTCCTATGGATTTGGGAACAGCTATCTGGTGCTTCAGAAGAGTGCCAATAATTACTGCTTGGGTTTCACCCAGAATCATACTCTAGGATTTTGGTGAAGCAACCCCACTTTTTTGGATAAACTGGGCTAAATTACAGGTTCTCCCTTGCTTAAGAAGAGCAATGAGAAAGACCTAGGTAAGATCCCAACTGTGGGAACCCAGGTTGCCAACTCCCTGTTACAAAGCACACATATCACAATGTCCCTTCCTGACAGGACATGTGGGACACATCAGTCCCCTCCAAACACTGCCATTCCAAAGTCTTTGCCTTTAGTATCAGTGAAAAGTTAGTTAAAAGTCACGCATGATGGATAAGTATAAAAATGAATGCATATGCATATGCATGTATGTAGGCATAAAGGATACTACTGTGTACTGACAGATGGACATTTTATGTAGGTCATTTATTTTAGATAAGAAAATCACAATTTCTTTGTGAAATACTTGTAGTGTACTCAGTATGCCACTTCTGGGCTGCTGTATGCTCATGCAGGTGTTTCTCTCTGTTCAAATAATGATTTGTAACATTACTATTGCTAGTGTTTAGGCTCCAGAACTGTTTTCTTACAGAACAGGAACCTTGTCGTCATCACTGAACCATAAGGCCAGTGCCACGGTAAACACAGCCTGAAAGCCAGGCAATGCTACCCACTACAGGACAAGGCAAAATGATGAAATGACATGACCATGTCATTTGGATCAGTCCTTTCAGTTCCATCAAGACCACTTGTCAAAGGACTGTAATTCTAACATATACTGTCCTATTTTGTAAATAGTGATCGCAGACAGGGCTTCCCCTATTTCAAATTTTGGGGCATATTTTCTCCCTATTGGGATGGAAGCAGATTTACATTTAAATTCCAATTTTCTACATCATCTTCTCTTTGTGTTGTAAAAGGAAGATCTAGCAAAGGAGCCAGGGAAGTGGATCCTGCCCTCTCCACAACCTCTGTCAGCTAAAATGGCAGCTGCTGTGAAATACCATCAGCCCTTGGGCTAGTTTCTGATATTTCCCACAAGTTTTCAAAGTAGGAGTGTTGCAAATGAAAGACCTGATTCGTTGTTTTGCAGACTTCTATTTTCAGTCCATGTCTTTCCAGGCAGTTCACTTTTACCCTCTTGCAATAACAAAGTAGACTGACCATCTTGTTCTGGTGCGACACTTCAATCGTTGCCCATCACATAAATAGTGCATTTTAACACAACTGATCTTTCAAAAGATTAAGAAAGTTTAGGAAAAAACCTCTAGCTCAAACAGATGACAGTACCTCTGAGTAATGTGGTGAGAGATATTTCCCGTTGTGTTTTGCAATGTTGTGCATGATTTCTAATGCCTCCTCTCCCTTTTTGCGTGTCAGGAGCCAACGTGGAGATTCAGGAACGACCCTGTAAGAACACAGAAGCCATAAATAGGGGGGTTGCCCTTTAATGTCGTAAGTAAACCAACATCCTTTGCCTATTGCCTGTGTAAATACACAACACACTGATTTTTCAGTTTTTGGGATACAGAAACTCTTCAGTGGACTGCTTTTCCAGTCAGTCTCCTGTAAAATATCTGATCCTTGTGGGCAAGAAGGAAGAAAATAGACTATATCAATACTCTGCACAGCTGAAAAATAAGCAATCTAACTATTGTATTTGCACAATGGATGTCAAAAGTATGATAACCAACAAGCAAACAAGGTGCCTGGAGAAGAGCAAGGAACAATGAAAATTCAAGACTGAACACATGTAGTACCCAAGTACAGGCAGATCAGGAAACTTCCAGCTGAAGATACACATACACACACTCAAATGTATACATATTTTACAAACGGAACACAAAGCAATACTACTGACTGGTGTTTCGGTTTCTGCTGGCCTAGGGTTAAGATGATTCACAATTTAAAAGTTCACAATAGGCAGTGTTTAGGGAAACGATGTGCAGGAAGAGGGTATGGGGATCCGTTTCTTTGGATCCAACCCCCAGGATGGCTGCACCGATGGGCACTGGGACAGATGTCCCCCGCAGTACTGTGCTCTGCTTTCTCATTAGCTGTACTGCCCAACTCAGAGGACCTGTGGGGCAAGTTCAGGCTTGAACTGAGTACATAATTAGAGGTAAATGTGGGGCCCCATGGCTGATGGGAAAAGCAGACTTTGGTCAAGTTAACCAGATAAACAGGCAGCCACAGGCTAAGCAGGAACAGAACAAGGGTTCTGTGAAGGCCCAGCTGTGGCTCATGAGAGAGGCAAACCCTGGGCAGAAAAAAGGAAAGTAATGTATGTCTGCAATTCACTAAAAAGAATTAAAAATTCCAGAATCAATAATATGCAAATATCTTCTTCCTAACCTACAACATCTTGCACACTGGGGACTTGGGACCACAGCAGGGGTCTCAAGGTGCTCGCATAGCACTAGCAATAACAACAAGAGCAACATTACCAGTAGTAGAGCAGGAAGAGGAAGTTGGGCAGTGAAATGGCCAGCTGGATCCCCTGCCAAGTGGGAACCAAGTACGCAATTCCAGGGAGAATCATCACTCCCAGGGTGAAGAACATCTGAATCACGATCCCAAGGATTCGCTGGTCAGAACCAACGATCTCAGTCACTGAGCAGAGAGAAATCCACAATAAACAACACATAAACAAACCTAGCATGATGTCGTGGTTTAACCAGGCTGGCAACTAAGCACCACACAGCCGCTCGCTCACTCCCCCCTCCCTCAGTGGGATGGGGGAGAGAATCAGGAAGGAGAAGAAAGGTTAGGCTGAAATAAAGACAGTTTAATAAGAGAAAATAATAATAATAGTAATAATGAGAATGATAACAGAATATACAGAATATACAAAACGAATGATGCACAATGCAATTGCTCACCACCCACCAACTGATGCCCAGCCCGTCCTGAGCAGCGAGCAGTCCCTGAGCCGCGATCGCTCCCCGAGCAGCGATCACTCTCCCCGCAACCGACCGACCGACTAACCCCCCCCGAGCATGACGTTATATGGTATGGGATAGTTCTTTGGTCAGTTTGGGTTAGCTGTCCTAGATGTGCTCCCTCCCAGATTGTTATGCACCTGGCTGAGCAGGAGAAGCTCAAAAAGTCCTTGAGTAGTCTGAGCACACTTGGCAACAACTAAGAACATCAGTGTGTTATCAACGTTCTTCTAGTACTGAATCCAAAACACAGCACTATGCTAGCTTCTATAAAGAAAATTAACTCTATCTCAGCTGAAACCAGGACACATGAAAGAAAAATATTAGTGGTGGAACATAAGGAAGGATAGTACTGTATCAGCTCACAGGTCTGCCTAGCGCAGTGCCTTGCCTTCGACAGCGTAAGCACATTGCTGAGGCTGTCCAGGGCAAGCACGGGTGACACCTCCTCATCAATTCACCCACCATTTTTCAGCTAAAGGGGTTTCTGACTGCATGTTCACTAGTGAATTAAATAGGGCCAGAACAGGGGTTTGAGACTGCATAATGACCATGCTTAGTGGTAGACTGTTAGCACTCTTCCTGGCACAGTTTTTGCCAATTCCCCAGACTAGAGGATCCTCCAGGCAGAGGCTGCTCCCAGCAGTTAATATGGACAAGGCATCCATGGGGAAGAGAGTTTAGCCATATCATGCTGGTTGCTCCAAGGGCTAAGGTATGGTATGGTGCATAGCTTGTTTTATTTATTAGAAGAAACATAGCCTTTGGTTTTGGGGTTTTTTTTAATCCTTTGGTAGATTTTTTATTCTCTGAATGTGTCTAATTACTTCTGAAACCCATGTAAGCCCATATTTCAGGCCATGAGATCCATAGTTGAGATGAGCAATGCATAAAGAAGTGTCTCTTCTCTGTTTCAAAACCGTCACCACTACCTAGCCTTCAGAGTAAAGCAGAGGGTTTTACCGTGGTTTATAATACACAGAAAGCACTTTTTTTTTTTTTTTTTTAATTTTAGTAGAGAAGACACAGTTTTACAAGTAAGAGTGATCCGTGTCAGCTGGCAATGCAAGGAGATGTGACACCATTACTATTTTCATTGACTGTGCATCACGTCGGCACAGCTCAGGGGCAGCTCTGCTGCCTAAAGGCAGCTGCTCAGCCCTGGCCCGGGAAGAGCTGGGTTGTATGTAAAAGCATAGCCAGGTTCTTGGAGCAGCCTGTTGTGATTCTGAAGCTCAGATCAGTAGCTTGGGAGATGTATTAATGGCAACCATCCTCCTGGTGATCTGTATATGCTTTTTAAAAGACGTTAGGTTGGCAAACGCTCTGGGTGATCCTGGGACGTTAAGAGTAGATCCCTGAAGGGATTTAGATGGAATCACTCTCTCCAAGAATTAAGCACCTTGCTTAGGGCTGCAGTAATACACCGTCCCTCAGGATGCCGTATCCCTGAACCTTTCCCTAAAGTCAGGCAGTCCGCTCTGAGCATTGCAAAATGTTCCTTTCTGTTAAAACTTGGCCATTTTAAGGAAGCCATGAGTCTGCCATAAAACATTTTGCTGCTTAGAACACTTGTCAAAGTTTTAGGATAAGATCTCAGTTTAAAATTAGGCCATGTATTTGGAAGTGAGGGGGAAAACAGCTTCTGGCCCTTTCACTGGATCTTGGACCTGAGATGCTCAGCAGCATAACTTTGCCCAGAAAACTTAGGCGCTCCTGGGCTTTATTTGGATACTGAGAGAGCTAGACATGGGGTTGGAATAAGTGTATTTGCACCTACATTACCACGGTGTTCCTGAGTCTCATTGTAGACATTTACAGTTGCAATTCTGGTCTCCCTTGTCTAAATTCCACCAGGAAAAAAGTCACAGGCCTCACAGACTACAGTGATGTTATAAATTTTTGCACTATATAATAGTGTTATCACTGTTTTGGATTATCGTGGGAGATTACTGAATGGCTGATTTTCTTTTTAAGTAAATCTGACATCTCATCTCTAGTGGGATACTTTCCTTAATGTCATGCTATTTCACGCTCTAGAGAGTGAGTTTCCCTTTCTGAACCTGGCAGTCACTCAGGATGCCACAACAATACCCTTTTCTCATTAAAAGTAAGCTTGCTATGCGAGGAGCTTCATGGCTGGGCCAAGACTATAACCTATCAAGAAGTCTGGGTCCCTGCTGTTGTGGTGCTATTTATAAAAAAAGCTTCTCTTCCTTTTCCCTTTTCAGGAAATAATAATCCTAATATGGACTCTGATATCCAGCCTGGCACTAAGCAAAGCCTCCCAGCTCAAGAATGAAGAACAGCCACCCAAGTGTCTGTTCACCCAGTCAGGAAAAGCAGTTAACTCCTCTGAGCATCTGTGGAAGATGCTCAGACTGCCAAATTAACTATGTCCCTGTTTGTGTATCCTGTTTGATTTGAGGCTTGCTCTTCAGATTTTGATCATCTTAGTGATCTTCTGTGTAGTAGTAAAACCTTTATATGTCCACATTCCAGTCCTCCACCTCTTAATTATTTATGTTAATCCCTCCCCATTGGAATCCATAAATTAGATAGCCACAAAAAGTCCTCAGATAACATCAAGAGAAAGTGTTGCATTGCTACTGAATTGCCTATGGCCAGCTGCACACAGGCATATTCAGATACCACAGCAATGGGTACAAAAGGAGAGCCCGAAGGACACCTCACTCTTGTCAGCCTGCCCTAGTGCGTTACTTCTTCCTCCCTCTTCTCTGTGGGACCCTAGCTCCTAGAGCTACAAAAATGATCCGAGGGCTGGAGCACCTCTCTTATGAGGACAGGCTGAGGGAGTTGGGCTTGTTCAGCCTGGAGAAGAGAAGGCTGCGGGGAGACCTGATTGCGGCCTTTCAGTACCTAAAGGGGGCCTATAGGAAAGATGGGGAAAATCTTTTATTAGGGCCAGCTGTGACAGGACAAGGGGTAATGGTTTTAAACTGAAGCAGGGTAGGTTTAGACTGGATATAAGGAAGAAATTTTTTACAATGAAGTGATTCCACTGGAACGGGTTGCCCAGAGATGTGGTGGAGGCCCAATCCCTGGAAACATTCAAGACCAGGTTGGACGGGGCTCTGAGCAACCTGATCCAGTTAGCGGTGTCCTTGCTCACTGCAGGGGGGTTGGACTAGATGACCTTTAGGGATCCCGTCCAACCCAAAACATTCTATGATTCTATGAGGTCAAGAGGGCTTGTACACTGCTACTCATTTCCATCTCATATCAGTACTGAGTAACAGTTTGCACTCGGTGGCATTCTCAGAGGCCACCTCTGTACCAGCAAATTAGCAAATGCTGCCAGGTAAGGAAACGCTGTTTAGCTGCTAGAAGGGTCCCCAGCATGGTCTGGACACAGGCCAATGACTGCTTCCACAAAAATTCACTTCAGGCATGAGCCTAGACTACCGTTTGCATGCAGCCCCCTTATCTTGGAGGACAAATGCATTAACTAGGATGGACTTGGGTTATTCATTGTCTGCTGACCCCAGGACCAGTGCTTTGCTCCCAGGAAAAATTATTATCAAGAGCAGATGTAGCTGGACTCCTTGTATTCCAAAAATCGCTCACTTCTCCTAACCAGAAAAGAAAGAAGATAACAGCTCTTACCGATCACATAACATGTCATCCAGGTTCCCTTGCCAAACACACCTTGGAGAAAACGGAAAATCAAAAATACAGTCAAGTTTGGTGCGAATGCCACTATGATACCACATATCCCAGCCCCAAAACAGGAGAGCAGGTAGGTGAGGATTCTGCCGTATCTGTTAAAAAAAGAAAAGAAAATGAAAATCATGAAAAGCCACAAAGATTTTTTTTTCCTGGCATCTCATTTTAATGCTAGATCTGAAAGTGTCTTTTTGACACTGGCCTTGTTCCAAAGGGGGGCTGCCTGAAACTTTCTAATGTTGGCCCCTGGGATATGGGACTCTTTTCCCTGCGTTAGTTATCACTGTCTTTACGCCACCAATTTTAAAACTGGTGATGTCTCCACCAGTCCCTCTTTTATTTTAGAAAACAGTTTATCTTTTTGTAGCTAAACAATGGCCCATATGTTACAGTTCAGGTTTTTGATCCAGTTGAAATAAGGGCAACTTTTGTTGGGGATTTCTATTTTCACAAATTAGTCTCCTAATAATAATTACAGCCAGTTCTGTGAAAGTAAGTAATTTCTTCTTGAATTACTTTACGCAATTTTCCAGTGTTTTGTTTAGGTTTAAGACCGCTTGTTTTCAAAGTCTGCCTAACGTATTCATGAATCTCATTTTCCAGCAAAAACAACATCATTATTAATAGGTGTGCCCAAGGTTAGCCATGATTCCAAAAAAAAAAAACCCAAACAACAAAATGTCCCTGTAGTTTCATGGCAACTATGTCCTTGGAACACAACTAGAATCTCCATTTTGATCGCTTCTGCATTGTTATTGTTGCTGTTTTAAGAAGAAGAAGAAACTGTGAAATGTTGTTGCTTATCTTACCAAAAAGTATTTGTGAGAATATTTATTTATTCATTTTGTTCAAAACATTTCAGGAGAAGAATTTCTATGGGACAAAAATCAGGGTATTTTCAACCAGATCCATTCTTTTGAGTGCTGTCAAGGTGACAGGAATCCACTGGTCTGGCTGCAGCACACTCCCCAGTGCTATCAATGTGCAACGTTCATAGTTGTACTGTAGCTATGTTATGGGTGACATACAAGTATTCCTACACATATTATTTTATTTAAATAAATAGCTGTAATATCTGTACTCTTACACAGTCTTAAGGTGCTATTATCTTAACTGCCCTACCAGACACTGAGCAGTGACGTCCTAAGTTAGCCAGTGCCATGGCATCTTTTTCACCTTACTTTATCCCTTATTTCTATATTCCTTGGAAAGATCAGGTTTTCTTTAAAAGCATTTTTGTTTCCTAGTTCAAAATTTGTTATCTGAGATGACATTCCAGGTGATTCTGTAAGTATTCCTGCCTACAAAGATATCATACATTAAGTTATTATTACTATTATTACAGACACCAGAGAAAAATAAAACAGGCAGAAAGAATGTATTTTAGGGCCTGAAGAAATATTTCTGCCGGTGAAATCACCAGTGGTGCTCTCAGCCAGCACACAGGTTGACTACCATTAATTATCAGCACAAAGCACAAACTAGGGTCCCTCTTTCAAGAGCAAGGTAGAGCTTAGGGGAGCTCCCTGCTCCGGGGCAGGTCGGCTGCTCAAGCCTGAATATCACCCACATCTTCTCCTTTGTATTCATCCAGCTCTAAAAGAGTCGAGGACCAGCTGGAGGGAGCTATGACCTCAGTGGCAAGCATATCAGTCCAGCCTGTGAATGGAGAGAGTTAACCATAGAGTCCCTTCCTTCTTTCCTCAAGTAGCTGCATTCTTCATCAATGGTGCCTATTAAATGTCCTCCAGTAAACACCAGTCCAGAAAATTCCTCTGAATGTTTCCTTTTCATTTCTGTGTCCTTCTGCCCTTCCTGGGTCCAGATGTGCACAGAAAACATCAGAAAAGCTCTGTTCGTGACATTTTAATGTCCAAATAGGATCAGTAAGCACAATTGCGTGAAGTTTCCAGCCCAAAAGGAAGCCAAGAATACATTGGCTGTGTTTTCTTAACCCAGGCTGGGGATGTTTATCCAAAGTGAATTAAACGTCCAAAGTGTTGACGCATGCATATTGCAGATGACACTGCAAGTGATTTCACCTCCAAAAAAATCAAAGGACAGCAGCGCTTATACAGTACCTGTCTGCAGCGTAGCCCAGGATGAACGCGCCAACCAGAAACCCCAGGTTGAGGATAGCCTGCGAGAGATCCAGCATCCAGGCATTGCCGCACACAAAGTTATACTGCGGGAAGAAGGGAGAGGCAGGTGGGTCATTCACCATCCTCAAAGAAAAAAGTTATAGAAGCTGCATAGTGCCAGCCAGGAAGAGGAAGGAGAAAGGGGAAGGGGAAAGAGAAAAGGGAAGGGGAAGTTCAAATGTGTTTGTTCAACAGCAAGCGCCAGTGGGCCAGGGAGGCACAGCCATAGCAAGCACTCTTCAAGCTATCGTGAAGATAGAGGGAGAGCTCCTCCTTGCCAAAAGGATGCCGTGTTTCGTACATCAGTTGTCCAGATATGGAAAGGAAATTGCTCTTTTGCAAACCAAACACTATGCTGTTAAGTACGTTGCCAAGGCAAAGCCATGACTTTGTTTAGTGCAGAATAAGGGTGCGCGGCTACTGCCAGTGAAAACATCAGATCATAGAAATAGTTTGATTTTTTTCCTTAGTGCCTTCTAGATAAAAGCAAAAACATGTGGTCGCTGAGGAAACT
This sequence comes from Egretta garzetta, assembly GCF_000687185.1. Taxonomy (NCBI): domain Eukaryota; kingdom Metazoa; phylum Chordata; class Aves; order Pelecaniformes; family Ardeidae; genus Egretta; species Egretta garzetta. The sequence goes on along the minus strand of NW_009259482.1, from coordinate 267,420 downwards.
GGAAACAGATCTCAGATCAATTTCAGACACACTGAATACGTATTTTCTTGGTGTAGCTTTCCCAGACTTATCTATTCCTTATACTGCAGTAGCTGTAAGTGCCTAACATGACGTTACATGGGTGTATATTGGAAAAATTCATTAACGGGGATGAGAATGGGGACGGGTGGGGTGGAGGGAAGAGGGAAATGAGTAAGAGGAAGGAAGACAAAGAGACTAGGAATTAAAACTAAAATGAAACAAAAAATAAACTAGTTATGCAGACAGCGTGTCATTGGAAATTACTGTAGAGGTTCTTTGAGAATAAAGAAATACCAACTGCTGTGTGCCAAGTTCTGCAGACCTTATGAGAGTTGGGAGATTTCACTCCATACCTGGGGTACCCTTAGGAACCACACAGCTTCAGGGCCGAGGGAAGCCACAGCCAGTGCAGCTGCCACCATTCACCCTAGGGAGACCCTTTTGCTTTCAGGCGTGAGCCATAAGAAATCTTTTTATCGCTGACAAGGTGCTGGTTGCTGAAGCACCCACAGCATGTCACATCTGTGCTCACCAGCACACATACCACAATACCAGTGCTCAAACAAGGTCCTCAGTGGGGTGGCTACAGGGTGGGTCAGAGAGAAGATTAACACCCTCTTCTGCCACTCACAATCCTCCAGACTCCAAAATGTAGTGCCACCAGCCTGATGTACCTCCTGTAGGGCCCAGCGAGCATTGCCTGGGCCTGGGACTTCAGAGATGCCTACGCAGGAGATACAGAGGGCACCCAGACTCAGATTTCACTGGGTCTGAATCTGGACTCAAAAATCTAAAGTAATACTCTTAAATATTTATTTATGTACCTAAATAAGAAACCATTTATTTTCATATTCTGAAGTCCACACAGGTGTCATTCACACTCCTTTTTATGGGCTGTTCTTCACTTCACGCGGTCTTGGTTCCAAATGTGCCATTAGCACTGCCACTGGCAGTAACTACAGCAGAATCGTTGTTGGTAGTTATGATGATTTTACTGGAAGTCCGGGCTTTGGGTTTGTTTGCGGCTTTTTGTTTTTCTTGAAGCTGCAGGCCTGTGAATGCTGTGACCGAGAACTGCAGTTTCCAGTTCTCACAACTGTGAAGAAAAACTTGGCTAGTAATCTCAGGATCCCCAACCTGATAGATATCCCACCCCCGCTGACTTTAAACAAAGTCATGATTGACCTCTCGCTTCTTGAAACTATGACAACGCTGGCAAATAGTGTCAAAAGATGCAGCTTTGGAAAGCAGATTTGCTTCATGAGAATGACCATTAAAAGAAGATTTTTAGAAGGCAATGCAATTGACTGTACTGATGGCAGAGGTTGGGGCTCTCAGAGGAGCATCTGCAGCCACCTATACAGGGCAATACAGCTTACCAGAGGGCTAAAAAACAGCTCCAAGAAAATATTGGCTTCAAAAGCGTACTGCTGAAGTGTAACAGAAAGGGAAACAATCACATGAAGAGATAGGCAGGGAGGGCAGGCAGGAAGAGTGGCTTCACACGAGCTCGAGGAAAGCTCTGACTTGGCCAGAGCTGGTCTCAGCTATATACCTCACGGGACACCGCACCTCTGGTGCAGGCCCCGCAGCCAGGGCCCATGCTGGGCACGCTGGCACTGCCGTCTGTGCGCCAGGGACCACCTGGACAGCCGCTGGACTTGTATATGCACGGAGAGGTGCATGCATTGCCTGGTCGGCAGGTCACTGGCAGGGCTCCCCTGGCCAGCTTGGCCTGAATTTCGGGTGCAGGTGATACATTCAGGTGCTGGATGTCGCTGCTCAGCTGAGCTTTTGCACCATGCAGCAACACTCTCCCGGCACCTCCCAGCACAGCACAGGTCTGTCACTCTCCTTGCCTGTCCTCACCGCATAGCTGCACTCTTCCCTGGGCGTTTTTGGTCAGACCCCTGCCAGCAGGAGAGACCCCGCGCTCGGCCGGGTGGGTGACAGCTCTAGTGAGGGCTCAGAACCCGGTACCACGGGCTATTTTAACAAAATGCTGTTATTTAATGTGCTTTCCTGCTCCCAGGGTGGTGGTGGGTGGGTGTGCCGGGCAGCGCTGGAGCCGTGCCCAGGCAAGCAGCCAGCCTGCACCGAGCTGACAGGAGGGACCCGTCCCAGTGCCTGCTGCAGGCACTGGCCTTCAGGGTTTATAGCTTTGATCCTTTTTTAAAAGGTATATTTAGTTTTTAAATAATTTGATCCCTCTTTACTGTAAACAGGTAATGAATAAGCTGTCACGAAAGAAGGCAAGAGAAAAAATGCGTGCCAGAAGGAGAGAGGGAAAAATAATTTTAACAGAGAGGACTCTTTCATCTGAACAGCAATTTCAGATGATTTAGGCGGCAGCTGAGACTAGCTTTTGGCTAACAATATAGTAAAATTTTTTAGATATTCTGGGAAATAGAAAAATACAGAAAACTTTTACAAAATCTTGAACTCTTTCTGAAGAGATTAGTGACAATACACTAACTGTAGTCTCCTAAGTTAGTCCTGCGCTTTGTTATTTTCTAAATATTTAAATAACTTCTGGTACAGAGAAGTATTCTCAGACTTCTTCTGTTTGCTTGACATAGCACCTAGCATTTAAGTCATCACCCTGCTAATGTCTTGCTTTTCATTTGCAAACATAACCTTTAGAGGGGAATGTAACCTTTAAAAGAGAATTGCACACCCTGCAGAGATCTCTTTTTGATTCAAACAGCCTGTCAGACCCACATCACCACTTTAGCTGTGACCTGGTTTGGTTGTGCCTGATAGTTATCCCCATCTGCACCACTTGGAGGAAAAACATCTGCATCTGTTTACCCAGGATTTCAGCCTGTCTCCAGTTAGCCAGTAGTCCTCCTATATAACACTACCCCAAAACATCTCCCATGTCCCTTGCTAGCAGCCTCTGCAAAAGGGAGTGGAGCTGTGCCTCCTCTCTTTTTCTGAACAGTCATACATGGGCTGAATGGTCCGTGCATGGGCTGATGTTTACGCTCCTACCGCACAGGCTGCTCCTGTGCCCGGGCAGATGCGGTCCACGTTGTGAGGAGTTCACTGACCAGGAGCACTTCCACGCAAATATCCAGTAGCATCAAGGAGCAGAAGAGCTATCCCTGTCAATAACCATCTTCCACTGTGAGTAATAGGAGATCCCATTCCCTGAAACTACATGTTCTTCTCATAACATACCAAAAAAATCCCAACATATGGTGAGAATCAAAAGCTTTAGGGCTCTCTACTTGTATAGACCACAGCTGCTTCATTTTCTTCCTAAATGTACCAGTCCGGCACTTCCAGGAAAGAAGAGCAAAAACTCACAGCAATTGAAAATAAACTGCAGAAGAGATGTGAGACCAGTGGCTCATTGCTGAGCATCACACAGCCCTCGGCAAGCTGGGACCTAGAACAGGTTTCCCTTCAGAAGCATCACCTCTATAGCTGCAACAGCACACCCCTGCTGCGGCAAAATTTGGGATGTATTCTGGAGAAACATTTGGGAGACACTGGAGTGAAAAGAGCTTACCGCCCTGTCCTCCCTGCGCATTTGTAGGCGTCTCCATCCACAGTGTCCTTGCAGTGCATGTCTATGCCATGAAGGAAACATTTCTGCTTTCACTTGAATAAGTTCACCCAGGACAACACAGCAGAAAGGGAATATCACCATGTCCTGTGTTCAGTTGCCTTTCCTCCATAGACTTGAAATTTAATTGTTAAAACATTTACTGGGGGGGGGCGGAAGATATGGAAAAGGAAAGGAAAGCCTTAGGGTTTTTTGCCCCTGATCTTAAGCCTATTTGTTGACCTGTATAGCGCTGGCTACACCTAGACTCATTGGAATCATCAAGCGGGTGAACTGGCCAGCTCCAGCTAAGGGTACATCCTCTTCCTCAGTGTTGCCACGCTGCATGCTAAGCCCCTCTCTGCCCAGGTGCATGCACCCAGCAAAACCCTGCAACTCGTCTCTGCATTCGGTGCCGTGCTCGCCTGCACGATTCCTATCTGCTGTATGACAAAAAGCATTGTGTGCCTGAACACAGCCTCCTTCCATTTAGGGAGCTGACTAAAAAAGGTTGCACTGCCCAAATTGATAAACAATCTGCACTCCTTTCCTCTTAGCCTTGGCAATGAGCTGTCATTCTGAGAAGTGAAGTGCTGCCAACAGAGACAGGAAACCAGCTTCTTCACAGAATCATAGAACGCTTTGGGTTGGAAGGGACCCCTAGAGGCCATCTAGCCCGACCTCCTGCAATGAGCAGGGACACCACTAACTGGATCAGGTTGCTCAGAGCCCTGTCCAACCTGACCTTGAAAGTTTCCAGGGATGGGGCCTCCACCACCTCTCTGGGCAACCCATTCCAGTGTTTAACCACCCTCATTGTAAAGAATTTTTTTCTTATATCCAGGAAGATATCTAAATCTACCCTGGTTTAGTTTAAAACCATTACCCCTTGTCCTGTCACAGCAGGCCTTGCTAAAAAGATTTTCCCCATCTTTCCTATAGGCCCCCTTTAAGTACTGAAAGGCCGCAATCAGGTCTCTCCGCAACCTTCTCTTCTCCAGGCTGAACAAGCCCAACTCCCTCAGCCTGTCCTCACAGGAGAGGTGCTCCAGCCCTCGGATCATTTT
>NW_009259482.1:252719-262760 GCF_000687185.1 Egretta garzetta | reverse complement strand
CCTTCTCCACAGGGCTGCTCTCAATCCCTTCATCCCCCAGCCTATATTGATACCGGGGGTTGCCCTGACCCAGGTGCAGGACCTTGCACTTGGCCTTGTTGAACCTCATGAGGTCCACACAGGCCCACCTCTCCAGCTTGTCCAGGTCTCTTTGGATGACATCCCATCTTTCTGGCATATCAACTGCACCACTCAGCTTGGTGTCATCTGCAAACTTGCTGAGGGCGCACTTGATCTCCCTGTCTATGTCATTGATGAAAATATTAAACAGCACTGGCCCCAGTATAGACCCCTGAGGGACACTACTTGTCACTGGTATCCATTTGGACATTGAGCCATTGACCACTACCGTCTGGATGCAACCATCCAACCAATCTCTTATCCACCGAACAGTCCACCCATCCGATCCATATCTTCCTAATTTAGAGAGAAGGGTGTTGTGGGGGACACAAGGACATCAGGATGTCCCCTTCTACAGCATCCTTAACAGAGTGGGGAAAATCAGTTACTTTCACCCCAGAAGTCTTCCAGTAGAGGCAGCCGTACACTCCTGTTTGGAAATAGATCCCTGTGATGAATGTTTTCCCATCTGTTGGAGGCTTGAACATCAACACAAAATCCCAGTGCAGATCTACAGTAGCAGTGGTGTGGCTGGAAGGAACTACGCTGGTGCTCTTTGCTGATGTCTCAAGCAGCAGCAAACCATCTGAGCAAGATGCCCATGGGAGAAGGAAGAGGTTTTGTAGTGGGCCCATGTATTTCATTAGTGGAGTAATCTCTGTAGGAAGAGTGGGAACTGGCTGAGATGGGAACAGAAGAAATGCTCTTACATGACTAACAAGTGGGAAACACGGAGCTGTAGCAACTTCTCATTTCCTCATAGCTTTGGCCAAAGGCAAACATTTTCTGTTTCAGTTCGACATGCAGACTAACCGCAGACTTGCAGTTCCTGGCACTTGAGAGGCTTTTATGCACCAAATCCCCAAAACTTTTCAGCACACCTATCCTTGTAGAAATGCATTGCTTTAAATGACAATATGTCATTAAAAGTTCTTCAAAATGTAGCAACTTAGCATAGGAGTTTGGAAGCACATTACTGCCCATTATAATTAAGTTTCAAAATGATGGATGAAACTTTTTGGTCAATACAAAGATTTACAGGAAATCCTCAGCCCAGTTACAACAGCGTATCAAGACACTCCCCCCCAGGTTTTAAGTGACAGTCATACAAATGGCCAAAGAGAGGCTGGTTTACCCTTCCACTCCCAGTGACAAACAGTTGAGGGCAATATTCATCGTTTAAGGAAACCTGAGGAGATGCAGACCATTGCTGCACATTCCTTGTTTGCTGCTGGGCAGCTCTTCATCTCTCTTGTCCTCCAGGCTGTCAGACTTCTCTCTTTCACACATCCTTACTGCAACAAAACACCTGGCAAGGGCATGCAGTGGAAAGCGAGAAATTACCTTTTTTTCTCTTTCTGTCAAAACTTCTGTCAGAGTGCTAAGGGACTAAGCAAGGATGCTGTCCTCTAATTCTTGTTTCAAGCTGAGCACTTAACAGGACACATGGAGTCAGCCTTTACCTGGCTCCCAGGGCACTGTGGCTCAAGGCCTGAGGAACCGCTTAGCTTCGAAAGCTTTGGAGGTTTCTCTCCCATGTACGGCCCAAGGCCCAGCATCCCTGCCACTCAGATCACCTGGACTCATTGAGCCTCTTAGGACAGAAGACCTGTTCCGTCCTCTTTTCTGATGTCTCTCCATGGCCAAAGCAAGAGGGAGGCAGAGAAGCTTACTATCTCCTAAAGGGGGGAAAACAGCAGCTGTCCTAAAAACAATAAGAAAAACCAAGGCCCAAACCCTCAGCCAGTACCAGCTGGCTCGATGGCAGTGACAGAAATGTAGCCCCCCTGGTGTAACCCGGGCAAGGAACTGCTCCAGCTCCTCTCGTATGGGGAAATCTTAGAGCTTCACAAGAAATTCATCAACTGCTGGTCCCTCTGCTCCTCTGTCTGCCCTTTTTCCCTTTCCCTTCACTGCTTAATATTAATCCCACCGTGACGGTGGAAATAAGACAAGGTACTGCGATGCCAATGACAATAATCATGCTAGATCAACGCTTTGAGGGTGAATTGCATTGCTTATTGCCTTGGAGGACGGCAGCAAAAGGACCGGCTGTGCTTTCTCCACCCTGAGCTTGACTGTCATGTTATCTCCTGCTCCGAGGGACTGTAAAAACTATGAGACAAACATTATTGCTTTGCTCACAGGTTTCTCTGCAAATGCTGGCTGACTTTTATTTTCTGAGACAGCTGGAAAGCAGAGGAGTAAGAAGATTTATTCCCAGCAGGTGCAATGGGATATGTGCAGATGATCATTTGTCCACCTCAGACCTCACACTCTGGCAATAAATTGTTGCCAGGTCTCGAAATGACATCATCTACGGCGTGAAGACTTGCTGCAGACAGGGCATGTTGGAATCGGTCCCTTCTGCTGAACTCCTGCCAGCAAAGGCTGCTAATAAGCCTAAAATATCCCAGCTGTGCTGTAGCTGCTGATGACCGTGTAGACTTCGCTCTTCCTTTCATCCACCACCACAGGCCATTCAACCTGCAGACGTGATTGTAATTCATACACGTGCCTCTAGGAGTCATCACCGCCAAAAATGTCTGAATAAAATGGCTATTGCTTTGCAAACTATCACCAGCCGCCCTTTCGCAGAGTGCTAGACTTTCTCCACCGGGACGAAAGTACATACTGCCAAAGCCCAGCAGTATTAAAGGTCAGTGACTCAGTCTTCAGCAGAGTTTCCTGGGGAAAATAGGTTTATTGACTTCTGTATGTCCTGGGTACATGTGATCCTCACAAGGCTCAGCTGGCCCGAGATGGCAGGCAACACGCTTCCTACTTCAAGTGCTATGGAGCGCAAGGCTTGACCTGGGCTCCCTTCCGGAACCCCGGGCCAGAGGACGAGGCTGCACCGCAGCCCCCCCAGCACCCCTGCTCTTCTGCCTGCTCCATCCACTCTGCAGAAAGGACATCCTTCCCTGCCCTCCTCCCCGTGAGAGGTGCTGCTGTCACCAGCTTTCCCTCCCGAGCAGTGCCAGCCACCTGCTATGACCAGCATCATTTCAGATGGCATCAGCTGGCACGAGCCAGGCATGGATTTAGCTCGATAATTACCCCCTCGGCCTCCCTCTCCAAGCAAAATCTGAGAAGCTACTGGGTTCCTGTCCCGCCGCTGACGCACACAGCTGCGTCTTCCAGTGTCGCAGGGAGTTGTGCAAGACCCACTCAGTTAAACAGGAGCAGGTTGCATCAGGCCAAGGTCCTCTGCGCAGATCCACCACCTGTGACACCATTGCGTTGGAGGGGTCACTGCCAAGTTTTACACATAGCAGAGGTCTTTGCTGATAACTTGAAACCTTTACATCATCACAGCTCTTGTTTGCCCAACTCTAATTCAGGCACCATGGTGCTGGGCTGTGTGTGCAGCACCAGTGGTCAACTCCTCCTCTGATCTGGATTGCCCTCATGAGAAAGCCTGACCTAAAGCAATGGAGTACAGAGACCCTTAGGCATATCACTGCCAAAGTAGGGACCTCCTTTCAGAGCCCATTAGACATCAAAAGAAGATTTTAAAAGGGAACCTTTAGTGGTGCTCTGCTGCCTGTCACTGGACCAAGTTAACTGGCTTTGCCAGGTGTTGCTCCTGTGAGGATTTCTTAATAGATTTTGCTCTTCTCCTCCTATCCTGAAGGAGGAAAGCCCAGGTGTGTTCTCCCAGGAGTCCCGCAGTGGCAGGTGATGCAGCACGCACCTCAGGTACTGCTTACAAAGCAGTGGGTGCCTTTTATCAGTCCACATTCCTCTGCTTCCTTCTGCTGATGCTACTGTGAGCAGGTTTGCAGAAGACAGCTATCCAAGCTGAGAGAGCAGCCAGTGAGCAGCATGCTCCAGTTATGCACAAATCAGAGCAATGAAGTCAGGTACTGCAATACCATTCATTTCACAACACCTCATAAATCAGTTCCTCCAACCATATGCTCTAGCTTCTTGGGGTTGCTCAGAACCGATTGCAATAGCCTGTGGTTTGGCTGCCAGGCCTGCTCTGTGCATCTTTTCCCAGCAAAGGCTTTACGTGCCTGCATTTGCCCTCTGCCTCCCCTGCCATGCTGCAAATCCACACCAGGTCTGCGCTTGCCATAAGCCTGGAAGAACTGCTTCAGTATCCTGAACTTTTTATTTTTCTCTCTCTCTTCCTGAACATACATCCTTCAGATTATCACATAACTCATCCTTTTAACTTTGTCTCCCTGGTGACTTCCACTGTTGATTCAGTCAGACATAAAGTGCCAGAAATCTCAAGACAGTTGAAAGAAAAAGAAACAATTCTGCACACACAGACAAAATGAAGCATTTACAAGTAGACATGAGAAAAGACAGGTTTGGTGATCTGATTAAACAGAGCACAGATCTGCTTACATTGAATCATGATTTGTTAGAGCCTCAGCTGAGCAAAAGGAGACTATGTCTGGGATTTAAATTGTCTTTGCTGGATGAGTAACACATTAATAGATACCAAGCTCCTTTTCATAGCCGATCTCAAAGAAATTGAGCCAGGACGTGCGTGCCATAAGCTTCCTTTTTAGATGAAGAAACTGAGCCTCATAGGATGTGATTTATCTAGCAAATGTTGCAAAACTGGAAACAGGATGCAAGTGCCCCAGGTCACAGCCCAGCACCCTCCAGCCGAGGTGCCCCTGGCCAGCAAGACTCTTTCTAGGAGCAGCAATGACACTGATGATGGGACCTGCTGCCCTGGCACAGGGGACAGAAGGTCCCAGCCTGTTGCTACTTGCAGACTGTTACTCCTTGCAAACTGTTACTCCCTGGCTTTCCCAATCTGTACCTTTGGGAGCGCAGGTGGGGAGCGTTTCCATGAGCATGAAGGGATCTTCATGCCTCCTCTCTCCCCTGGCCCTGGAGTGTCTCCCCAGGAGAAGGGGAGAAGAAGGTGCAGGACGGACAAGGTGTTTGCCAGAGAACATTGAACCTTTCACTCCCGTTTATGGCTGCAACTCAAACACTGGTTTCATTTTCTCTTATCTGTACCCAGTGGCTCAGCACTGCTGGAAAACCTCAGTGGCTTTGCTAGATACACAAACTGCTGCCATAAACGGACTCTGAGCACAATCTTACAGACACAACTTAGACGCTTTCACCTACAGCAAGGCTGAAGGGGAAAAAAAAGGAACAACAAAAGACAAGGATTCTCTACATTTTTGGTTTTAAGCTCTAAGGGGAATGGCTAGCACAGACTGCCCAGGTAAAAGACACCATGACCTAACCCCTCGCAGTGCCCCGGCAGAGGTTCCTCGGGAGCAGCAGCATAACCTTCCCACCAAGGCTGCCTCCCACAGCTCTCTTGGGAGCCAGGCTGTGGCTCCCGGGCAGCATTTGTCCTCCTGCCCACCCAGACCAGGCTGTCGTTGCCAGCACGGGCAGAGATACAACACTCCCGGGGACCAAAGTTTGACATCAGCTCCCTGCATGTCACTTGCAGCCCTCCAAGCAGCCCCGATTTCAGCGATCGTGCACAAAAGTCAGTTCCGAAGCTTTGCTCTAGGGACAGCCAGGTGCTCTGATTTATCTTTTCCTGAGCATAGATCCTGGCTAAAGCTGCTCAGAGCCCAAAGCTCCTGCTCTGAAGAGCCTGAAGCCTGCGAGCAGATCCCATGATCCCAGCTAGATGGGGGAAGGATGGTGAATTGAAAAGTGGGGACCGGCACCACATGTCAGGATTCAGTATTTGCTCAGGGCTTTGCCTGCTGTGCCCCGGGGGAAGGATGGTGAATTGAAAAGTGGGGACCGCACCACTTGTCAGTTCAGTATTTGCTCAGGGCTTCGCCTGCTGTGCCCTGCTCTGTGTTTCAGAGGGCACAGCTCCAGAGCAAGCACCCAGTTAAAAACCGCAGCAGGAGGCTCATGAGACAGGCAGGAGCCAGAGCCCATGGCTGCGTTGACACATTTTGTGGTGCACCTTGATGATTTCCTAGCCAACCCCTCTAAGCACACTTCATATTTTTCATCGCTGCATTGGTGACGGTTACTGTCAGGATGACCTTAAAATACACACTCCTAGTGCACAGCCCGTGTGCTGGAGCACATCCATGGCACGATTACAGATTACACAGAAGATCTCCTAGGGAAACATCTTAAATGGCCTTTCGCAGCCTCATTAAAAAGCCACTATATTTGCCAGCGCTTACCACTAGTGGTAACAGTCTGCGGTTCTCCGACTGACATTTCAGGAAAAGCTGAATGATAGCGCTGGGAAAAAAATGTGGGTTTGTTTTTTTTTCTTTAGTAAGCGTAATCATTTCTGCTGACTCCTGTTAGATCACAGAAGGGCAGTCTGCCACCAGGGTTTTTTATTACCTGCAGACGTAAATGTTCAGTAGTGGAAATACAGAGAACGGATAACATACAGTGATCCAGATCAGCAAGTCAACTACACTTTGGGGCTTACACCACCAAAGTTGCTGGCCCAAAATTGAGCACCAGAAGCCTCAGCTGCAAGGACGTAGCTCTTTATTTTAATCTGACATTCCTCCAGTGACAGAGCAATCTCTGTGTGGGGTGCTTGGCTTTGGAAAGCCACCCTTCTGATCAGCTCCCCTTTCCCTAAAAGTTTGACACTGACACTTGATCACCCTCATTGTCCCGATTTGCTTGTGACTCGGAATGAAACAAACCCGGAAAGTGAAACCAGCCACCAAAGCAACGACCCTTGCAGCAGCAATCCCATTTTACTGCCTCAATCCCACACCGGGACAGAAGCCTCTGATTAGAGGATGAGGATTTTCCTTACCTCACTGACGATGGATGAGTGGGGGTCTTTATACACCCAGTTATCGTGGCACGCGGTGAGTGACAAGTTGCCCGCGCTGTGATTGAGGTAGCCAGCGAGCGGGCTGGTGCAGCTGATGGAGGCATCCCACGCAATGTCCAGCCTCTCGCACTCTCCGTTGGAGGAGTTGTTCCCCAGGTGCAGGGGCAAGACTGTGAAGTTTCGTTCCTCTTCCAGCGTCCAGCCACATCGTTCGCTTAATTCAACCGCCCCGGGGATCCTGCACCAGTAGTTGTCTGGTGCCCGCCCAAGGAAAACCACGCTGGTGAACAGGAAAGAAAAAATTACGCCCGTCTGGCAAAGGAGGAAAAAGACCCTCTTTTGAAATCTTCCAAATTCCCCGGCTTCTTTCAAAACCTCGTCGAAAGATGGCATGATGTGAGGCGGTCTGTCCACTTGGGCGGTCCAAGAGATGGCAGAGTTTGCTTTCACACTTCGCAGGGGCTGCTGGCGCTTCCTATAAATGAGACCGTCTCTCCTCCCCTCGCTCCTCTCTTCTCATGTGCACGCACGCACATACACACCCACCCACACACACACACAGAGACACGCGGGCGTGCAATGCCGGTGGCACGAGTGGTGCCGGAACGGGACGAAGCGGCAGGCAGGCATGCAAGCGTGCGCCCAAGCACACACGCGGAGACTCAGGGCATGTCAAGTGGCGTGGGGCTTGCACGCAGCCGGGGAGGAGTGCGATTTAAAGCGCACAAACATGTTGTAGGAGAGGAGGGGCGTGCGTTTCCTATTCATCCCGAATGTTAAACACATTATGTAATAAACCTAGTTAACTCCTTCAGGGCAGGCGAGCCACAGATGCCAGCTCCCACCACGGCCACAAGAAATTAATAGGTGCAAGGATAAAGCAGAGGGTTAAATGGGAAAGAGCGCAGAAGCTTTTGCAAAAAGCAGCAGTGAGTGATGCAGCCTCTCTGCGGGATGGCAGGGGCAGAAAGAAAGCTGTTTCAAAGCAAGCTATGAAGTCTTTCCTTCAGCAAATAGAAATGAATACTGGAGCAAAGTTTAATTACTTCTCCAAAGCGCTCCTTCACCATCTCTACAGATTTAATTTGCAAGAGCCTTTCCTTTCTGTGTGCAAATAAAGCAAGGCTCACAAACTGCGCCAGTCCAAAATCCAGGACCTTTTTTCAAAGTTGGACCTACCTGTTCAAGAAGGCTTTTATATGACCTTGTTAATCTTGATTTCACAAAATCTTCCACATATTTAAAAGAGAAATGACCAGTTTTTCTTCCTCAAAAATGAATGGAAAACAAGTTATTTCACTCTTCTGTTCGGCTGTTTGTTTGAGTGGGGGAGAAGGGAAGGGGGATCCAGGACTGGGGTGCATTTTGTGTGCACGTGAGCACATCTTGTGCAGCACTCCCTGAATCAAATCAGACATGCAAGGGCAGGTGTTCTGCACTTTGTTCAGGATCATGAGGTCCATGGCCACTCTCTTCTCCTGTGAGAGGGAGCACAGGGACAGGACCTATCAAGGATGTCTCCTGCAGTCCCTTGTCTCTAGTTACCTACAGCTTTGACCATGGTTGTCCATGGTTTTGAAGTGAAGTGCAGTTTCTAAAATAGATCCAAAGCAAGGAAGGCTTTGATTATTCTGCAGGCTATCTGACGTGGACTTTGTAACAGACATGAAGACTGTGGCGGGAGCTCAGCGAAGATGTGCATCACTAGGTAGATGCACTGCTGTGCTTGCAACAGAAGATGCTTTTGAGGGAATTTTGTTTGACTCCTGGTTACACTTTTTTGCAGTAATCAAGCATAGAGGCCATGAACACACCTCCTTTGCATTCAGGTCTATGTCTGAGGAGGTGGGGCACTGTCTGATGGCTGGTTTCAACCAAGAGAATCTCTTTTATCCCGACAGGGCCTCCAGGCTCCCAGGCCTCCAGGGAGCGCGAGCGACCCGGAGCGCGGCGAACAGGACGGGCAAACAGGGTGTGGCGCGGCAGTTTGCACGGCAGTTCGCGCAGGCAGGGCAACTGCAGCCCGCTTCCAGGTCTCCAGCCCAGGGAAGTGCTTTGGTCTCTGGCAACATGGTGGGCACTCGCCTCAGAGCTAAAACCACTGTTCCTACAGAGAAAGCCCCTGAGACATCTGATGCATCCACCCAGACAGATTTGGCAAGAAAGGAAACATCAGTACAGGTGGTGGGTTGCAGCAAGTGCCCAAAACCTTCTCCCAATTATAAGGTAAGTACCTGCACTAGGTGAGCACAGATTGACAACCTGCTACGCCAGGTGGCCAAACTGCAGGAAACAGTTGAAAGACTGCGCAGTATTAGAGGAGCTGAGGCAGAGATAGATAGGTGGTTTCAGAACCATGCTCCTGTGGCGGGCTCCACTGAGAAGGAGGCACCTTGGACCCTGGTGACTCACAAAAGCAGGACTCCACATCAGCCTGTATCCTCTACCATCCCAACCAGAAATAGATACGAAGCCTTAACTGCTGAGGACACGTGTGAGCGAGGTCTGCAAAGTCCCCTGCAGGGGGAAACTGCACCAGCAACGCATAGTGGGTACCGTAAGCGGAAGCGACGAGTCCTCGTAATAGGTGACTCTCTGTTGAAGGGTACTGAGGGACCTATCTGCCGACCTGACAGAGAGTCACGTGAGGTATGTTGCCTTCCGGGAGCTAAGGTTCGAGATGTGGCTGAGAGGATGCCACAGCTCATCAGGAGAACGGACTACTACCCTCTACTACTATTTCACGTAGGAACAAATGATACGGAAAGCAGAAACCTGAGCAAAATCAAAGAAGACTTTAGAGCCCTGGGGGTACAAGTGAAAAGCATTGGGGCCCAGGTTATCTTTTCCTCTATCTTACCAGTCCGAGGGAAGGGAGCGGCCAGATACAGGCGCATCATGTACATAAACTCATGGCTACGTGACTGGTGCCGTCGTGAGGGTTTCGGCTTTTATGACAATGGGACGTTCTTTGGCGACTGCAACCTGTTAGGGAGAGATGGGGTCCACCTCTCTAGGCGGGGCAGGGGAATCCTAGGCAGTAGGTTGGCCAACTTGGTACGGAGGGCTTTAAACTAAAGGACTTGGGGGGTGGGGTGCGGGGTCAGATCGCAGTCACATCTGATGGGGGAACAAGTGTGTCTGTTCAG
>NW_009259482.1:239593-252047 GCF_000687185.1 Egretta garzetta | reverse complement strand
TGTTGTTTATCGGGAGCGCATACGAAGAAGCGAGGGCCGGGATTTGACAAGCTCCAAGGTAAACATTGACCTGGTCACCGGTAGGACACAGGAGCCCCCACCGGCCGGGCAGGCCTCGGCCTCTCCCTAGAGCAGAAAGGCACCGTTGCCAAGCCGCCATCGACCGCCACGTCCAACACCAGGGCACTGATGACACTGGTTCACAGCTGTCTGGCAGTAATAAGTGACAAGCAACAAGTGATGGGACGAGAGGAAACGGCCTGAAGATGCACCAGGGCAGGTTTAGATTAGATATTAGAAAAAATTTCTTCACAGAAAGGGCTGTCAAGCACTGGAAGGGGCTGCCCAGGGAAATGGTTGAGTCCCCATCCCTGGGGGTATTTAAAAGGCAGGTAGATGTGGCACTTAGGGACATGGTTTAGTGGTGGACTTGGCAATATTAGGTTTCCGGTTGGACTCAATGATCTCCAGGGTCTTTTCCAACCTAAATGATTCTACAATTCTATGATTCTTTCCCTGTTTTCATTCTCTTTGTGGTTAGAATAATTTCTGTGCTGGTATTCATCATTTTGATCCTGTGAGCTACTGGCAACTCCAGACGGGACAGCCTAGCTCTGCTGCCGGTTGTACTGCACCTTCCTACACGCCATTGCGCAGCGCTTGCCACAACTTTGTTTTCTCAGCAGCCTGAGCCAGGGTTACACAGTTGCACCATCTTAGAGTTGGACCTTTGCCTCTTGACACAGAGGGAGGTAAAAGCTGGGGAGAAGATGAAAGGGGAAGGGTTGCAGAGAGATGTTCACAGTCTATAGGAGGAAGGTAAAAAGGAGCATGCTTGGCATTATCTTCTTAATGGAAATTGCACCAAGTACAACAGAATGCTGCAACTTCACAAAGGAGCTAAATTGCATCTTCCGTTTTTTGCTGCTGACAGTTGTACCCAACAGACGCACATGCACACACACACAATTTTCTTCCACTGAGGTTGCTGACCTACGAAATCACTGTTTACAAAAATCTGTGACTATGTATGCTTTGGTGGGGACATGTGAAAAAAGATGAAAAAACCCAGGGCCAAGTCAAGTTGGTCTTTGGGAGATACAGTTATTAGGAATCATAGAACCCCTTGGATTGGGAGGGCTCTGGGGGAAGCCACCTCGTCTTGCCTGCCAGCACCCCAATGCTTTTTGGCTGAGCTGCTCCAACCAGTGGGTCCACAACCCCATCTTGATGCTTGGGGGCTATTCCAGCTCAGGGACAGGACAGTGTCTTTGTGTTTGCTGAACTTCAGGAGGTTCCTCTTGGCCCGTTCCTCTGTCTCATCCAGGGTACCTCTGAAGACTAATCCTGCCATCAAGGCCGTGAACTGCTTCCCCCCCCTCTGGGTTACCATTACCCGCCGACTTGCTGACGTGCCTTCCGCCCCTTGTGCTGGTAACTGATGATGCTGATGCTGAACAGGATCGGCCCTGACGTTGTTCCTTGAGCAATGCCACCTCTGCTGAGAGGGACCTGGGAGTCCTGGTGGGCAATAAGCTGACCATGAGCCAGCAATGTGCCCTTGTTGCCAAGAAGGCCAATGGTATCCTGGGGTGTATTAAGAGGAGTGTGGCCAGCAGGTCGAGGGAGGTTCTCCTCCCCCTCTACTCTGCCCTGGTGAGACCCCACCTGGAGTACTGTGTCCAGTTCTGGGCTCCCCAGTTCAAGAAAGACGAGGAACTCCTAGAAAGAGTCCAGAGGAGAGCTACTAGGATGATAAAGGGACTGGAGCATCTCCCCTACGAGGAAAGGCTGAGAGAGTTGGGCTTGTTCAGCCTGAAGAAGAGAAGACTGAGAGGGGATCTCATCAACGCATACAAATATCTTAAGGGCGGAAGTCAAGAGGACGGAAGCAGTCTGTTTGCAGTGGTGTCCAGCGACAGGACTAGGGGCAATGGATGCAAACTGAAACACGAGAGGTTTCAGTTGAATATGAGGAAGAACTTCTTCACTCTGAGGGTGGCAGAGCACTGGAACAGGCTGCCCAGGGAGGTTGTGGAGTCTCCTTCTCTGGAGATATTCAAAGCCCGCCTGGATGAAGTCCTGTGTAGCATGCTCTAGGTGAGCCTGCTTTAGCAGGGGGGTTGGACTAGATGATCTCCTGAGGTCCCTTCCAACCCTTACAATTCTGTGATTCTGTGATTCTGTGACAGGGCTAACTGGGGGGTCAATCATGCTGACGTGTCAAAGGTGAGAT
This sequence comes from Egretta garzetta, assembly GCF_000687185.1. Lineage (NCBI taxonomy): Eukaryota > Metazoa > Chordata > Aves > Pelecaniformes > Ardeidae > Egretta > Egretta garzetta. The sequence goes on along the minus strand of NW_009259482.1, from coordinate 249,811 downwards.
GGTTCATCCTGACAGCTTCCAGTGGCTGGGGAGGGGATTGTCTCTGTAGGGACCACCACAAAGACAAATAAATGGAGACAGAGCCTGATACTCAGCCTGTGCATTGCTCTCTCAGCTCTGCTCGAGGGTATATTAAACCTCCACTGCCCCTCAAGCTTTACCACAATAGAAAATGTTGCTTTTATCCCTGTTGGGTATTAGCTCGATTCTGAATCATAAGGGTTAGTCCCCTGTAAGCCATGTACCAATGTAGCTGTGCTCAGCATTTGACGTGTTTCAGAAACACATTGCTGCAACTACATTGCCACCTCTACAGCTAATCAAAGGAGCCAGACCAGATTCAGGTGAGTTAAAATTCAGTCCACTATTACAACATTGCTTCTGGAGCTACTTTCTTTCCCAAAAGAAAACACGATCTAGTAGCTGGTTGTCAAAATTTCACGTCTCATCCAATATGCGCCTGTCACAGACAGCATGTGAATCACTGTCTGCCAGATCCAAAGCCAGAAAACCTAGCAGCTGAGAGAGATCAGCGCTCATGTCATGGCAGCGGACATCTGGGTGTCTTCCTAACGTTCCCTGCAGTTACACTGCTGGTCATACACACAAAGATTCATTCAGTAAAATCAGTTCAACTGTCTGGCATAGGTGATGTCAAAGTGACCTTGGTTCCTCAGTGTTCATCCATGTTTTCATTTCTCTGTCCAAAAATGACTAATCAATATTTGCCACCATATCGGTGTGCTGCGAGACTCCAGTTTGTCAAAGAAATCTAAAATATCCCAGTGACAGATGCGTGAGATTGTGAATTAGGGCATTTATTCTACAGCAAGCAATTCCCAGCTTCCCTGAGGTTTTCCTGGAACTTCAGCTCTGCGTGCTGCAGGAGTTGGACACATCTAAGGACAGGAAGATGATGGGTTTGTATACAACTGTAACCTCTTGAAAGAATGCCTTTAAATCTTTGAGGACAGATCTCAGGGTCAAACCAGCATTTTAAACATTTTCTCCTATACATACAGTAAAAACCAATGCCCTTTGATACTGGGAAAGAAGCAAGGGAAGAAAGAGGCAGGGAAGATGTTGACTGATGAAGAAGACAGAAGCAGTAAAAATAGATGTGAAGAAGAGAACAGAAAGAGGGAGGGGGAAGAGTGGGAAGGCAGCAAGCCCGGGAAAGAGCAGAGGCAGAAGCGGTGATGAAAGGGGAGCAGAGGAGAAAGAGATACAGAAGTACAACAAAATCACAATCATGAGCACCTTTGTCGGGAGCTCTGTTTAGAAGCCCAAATGTCACACCTATTTCGGAAGCAGAATGAAAACCCTGTAGCCTAGAGGGGAAAGCACATACACTCCCTGTACCCTCAGGACACTAGACTACTGTTTATACATGTCTGGGTGAGAGCATGAGACGTTTGGATAATTGCTACTCTGACTGAATCCTGGAAAGTTACAACTTTACTGTAACATAACCTTTGCCAATGCTTCAGAGAAACATTTAAAAACTTCCAAGTCCTTCTCTGGGGCACTATAAGCAGCGGGGCAGTGACATCGGCCAGCCTGCAGGCACCTGAGGGCACCATCCTACATAACAGCACCATTTCCGTAATAAAAATTATGCAGAAAAGCATGACCTAGGTTTATGATCTCCTACAGACATGTGCCTCTTGCTAAATAAAAGAGGGCCTGCGAACAAGCTTGGCAGCTATCATCCACCCTGCCTGCTATCCTACTGCTTGATGCTGCTTCACGTTGCACCAAATGCTCATCGCCCAGGCAAATCTGCTGTAGACTAGGTAGCCCTACGCAGCAGGGGTGCAAACCAGCCAGTGTCACACCATCCTAGGGTCAGGAGACTGCCTACACCAGTCTTTTCTTCAGCTCTCCATGCCAGGAAGAGGGGCAGGGATGTCCACAGCCCTTCATTTGGGGATTATCTGTGCCTCTGCTAACTGGTGACCCTACAGCAGAGACTGCCACAAGGAACCTGGCGGTAGCAACTCAAAGCACATTGCGCAGATCTGAATGGCAAAGCTTGGCTCACAGCAGAAGATGGCAGAGCCCTTTGCTATTCTTCACCACTCACTTCACCTTGCATTGCACCTTCCAGCTGCATCCTGTGGGCTTGGGTCTCCTGTGCAAAAATCATTGCTCTTCCATGATGCATCTTCCGTGCGGAAGCCTGACGCCAGCCCCAGAAACACCACATGTTCATGGAGCTCACGTTGTTACAACATATCTCATTAAGAAGCCAGGCTGGAAAGGATATAGGAGCTCAGTTTTGGAGATTAAATAAATAGTGGATTGTTTGAGATCAGAGCGAGCCTTCTTTATGGGGCAATTAAAGAAGCTTACGCTCCCCTCTCCCACACATGGTACAATCACATTCCAAGTCAGGACAGTAAATTACACGCAGCTTTTTCTCTGACAGTTCTTGTGCTTTGGGTTTTGTTGCTGTTGTGGTTCTTTTTTCCTTCATTTTATTAATTCTTCTTCGTCCTCCCACCACCCACTTTCATCTTCTTTTATCTCCCCCTTCTTTTTCTTCCCAATTTCCTCTTTTTCTTTCCAAAAGGTGGCAACTCTACTCAATGGAGTATGTCCTTTCCCAGGCCTCCGGGTCAACCTAGCGTGTTGCAGGCTAACTTTGAGACATGGGAAAAGTCAATTCCAATCAACAGGGTTTCCACCTTTTGGCAATTCATGAAAGCAATGCACAGTGCATTATACTCCCCTCCCTCACTATTTCCATGGCCTTTAGGCTATTTTTACCATCTTGGATTCCAAGAACAAATATAAATAAATGTAGTTCTAGGAACTGTAGAGAACAACAACCAAGGGGATCTGTACTCATCACTAGGACAGCAGCTGAAACAGCAGAGGAGAACGGGGACATGGGGAGAGAAGGGAAAATCCAAACAAGGAAGAAAAAAAGCAGAGAGTGAAAGGAAAAGCAAAACAGGATCAAAGTGGCTCCTGTTTCTCTCCTCACAGGAGACAAGAAAAAACCCCAAACCAGACCAGTAGTGACCACACCTGAGACAGCCCATAGCTCTGTCATTTTGAGTACCTGCAGGTAAAATCTTGCAGCAGGGGAGGAAGCCATCCTCCACCCGCAGCCCACGCTCATTCTCACACCCGTAGCTTTTCCTCCCACTGCCCTGGTGCAGGGGGTGGGAGGCACTCGGGGCCCCTGGGGCTCCCACAGTCTCATCCCCACCACAGCCAGCAGCAAGAGCTCCCTCCCCACTGCCCTCTTGCCCCACACCTCCCCTAGCACACGCCTCTTCTGGGGTCAAAGCATCCTCTGCTGCAAAGGCAAATGGGATTGTGGTGGGTCTGTGTTTTCTTACCCAAACTCGGTGCTCTTTTGCCACCCCAGGGTTTGCACTACTTAGGGAAAGCAGCAGAAACCTGTGGCTCTCCAGGCAGCTCTGGGAACACCTTCTCGTCAGGACTTCAGCTCAGATGGAGGAACTGAAAGGGCTCATCAGCCTCTCCAAGGCCAGCCAAAGGAAGGGCAGCCAGAGGAAAAGGGGTTTCTACACACACATTTTTGTAGCCCATATTTGGCTTCCCTCATCCTTTTCCTCTTCACTCTGGAGGCCAGCGGAGAGGCTGCACCAGGCTCTGCTTTCCTGTTCAGATAAATACACCATGGTCCCACAGCATGTTTGTCAGGACCCTTGCTGATGACTTCGAATAAGCGAACATTTCGGCCATGAGATAAGAGAAACCAAGTTCACCAAAGGCTATTTTACACAATGGAATGAATAAGGGACATTTCCAGAGATGGGTGTAAAGACCTGATAAAACTAAAATGTCGTCCTGTCATGTTGTCCCCCACCATCCCATGTTATCAGACAGCTGTGAATCACAAGCTTGCTCTCTCTCTCAGCCGCACCTGCCTCAAGCCCTGCCTAGGAAGACGGGGGAAATCACATCGGTTTTGTTTGTGATTTCTTATGGTTGCACATCCCTCTCCCGTGACTTAGTTTCCGTCAGGTTTGGAAGCAAACATTTCTAAATACTAAGAAAAGGGCTTTGTGTGAAAGTTTCTAGCCCTGTTTTGTGAGAATAAGGGTGAAACAGTTAAACCATATCAAGGGGGGTATCAGTGCAATGAAGACTTCTGGGGGTGCCACTCACTAGCTGCCTCCTTCCCTAGCTGTTTCTGAAGTAGGACTTTCATTAGAAAAAGAAAAAAAAATAAACAAAACCTTGCAGAGTTTCTAACATTAATCTTTTTTATCTACTATCATGCAATTTCTTAGTTTGCTGTTATATCAAATATTCCAAACAAGCTTTTTTTGTGGCCTTTTGATTGTATAATTTCTATTTCTGAGAACTCCCAGGATCTTTGAAGACCACTAAACTGCTCAGTGTAACAAAAATGCTAGCATTCGTACATACAAGAAGGTAATAGAGCGATCCCTCTAGACCACCACTGTCCATCTTACGGGCACCTTTGGGTAGAAGCAGCATGACTTGGTGTAGAAAACAATTCAGGTTCAAAATACCCCATGTGCCGGAATAGCTAGTTGATCAAACTCCACATGGGAGAATTAACATACATCTTATATTTATGCAAAAAAATTATTTCGTTTCAGCAAATTCCTGTTTCTGACTTTCCAAGATGATTATTTTTTTTTACCACCACTGAAAAAGAACCGAGATACAGCTCTGCACAAAATAAAAAAGGCTGCAGGAGCAGGGCAAATTCAGAGCAGCAGCAGAGACCCAGCGCACTCCAAACGCACCAGCAAAAGTTTGAGTCATCCTGGAAGGATGGATGGGAACTAGTAATTCCTCAGTGCCTTTCTGTAATCTCCCTGTAGTTGTTTTTGGAAGCCCTTAGCAGTAACAATCTATTTATAGTTGACTCTGTTTTTGTAGTTTATCTCTGCTATAACATTGTGTCCTTTGTCCTAACTGCACAATACCAACCCAAAGGAATTCGTTACAGCTGGGTTCTCACCTCTTGCTTGATTAGCACGCTTTATTAATAGGAAGAGGGACCAGACCGTTTTCATCAGGACATTTAGCTGAGCGTACATGCTCACTACTCACGATCCAGCGCCTAGCACACTATTTAAAATGGGCATTTTTGGATATGTGGACCTACCACAGGGTACTTCAGTTGCTCAGTACTTTCGGATGCTTTAACTCTTACTTGCATTTAAGTGTCAGTATATTTATTACAGTAGATTTGTTATATTTTCCCTTCCCTAGTAGATGTTCCTGAGTGCATTTAAGAAAAAAATAAAAAGATGTATATATCTGATGTGGAGATACAAAGCAAGAATGATTCAACAAACATTCAAAAATCAAGGAATTGTTTACATTGGTGTGAGATCCAGAAATCCTGAGCAACCAGATGAGCTGAAAAAAAGGCCAGTTCAAGCTGAGTGTTTCTGAAAGGATTGTATCATTCATATTCATTTTCCCATAAAAGAATCCTGCAGTGACTGGATGGAAAGTCTAACACTTGCATCTTGGGGAGCTGGACCAGACAAAATAATGCAGATGGCAGAGGGAGTCCCTGAGATGGTTTCTGTATTTCTTAGGCTGAGCTTTCAGTCATCAGGGTCTACAGACCAAACCCGTACCTTAGCAGAGGACCTTATGTAAGGGGAGTGCAGACATCAAGAAACTCAGACAGGTGGACCCTGGCAGTGTCACCACAATGCAAAGTGTGGCAGCAGGTGAAAAGCCCTGGACACCAGGAACTGGAAGGCATCATCTGCAAAAGACTGTTCTTCCTACCATGAGGTTGTTCCCCTTGGCAGCCAGTCTCAGCAGAAGGTGTGCAACCCTCGGCTCAGCCCTGTTAGCCATGCAGTAGCCAAGAGCTGGAGCTACAGAATGATGAAGGGACATTGAAGCTGTGAAAAGCCAAAATCAGGACTCAATAGTCAATTTGCCAGACTACCAAGCAGGTATTCTTTATTGCAGCGCTGGATGCACAGGGGATCACTCCTCCTAATGCGCGTGCTGCACAGGGTTAGTTGCATAGCTTATATACAAGTTTTACATACATATTCACTAGTTTTCCTGGAAAAGATTGTCTTATGACAATGAGTTCCCAACATTTATTTACATATTCCCCTCCCAATCACACATGCTCAGTGATTTGAGTCAGTGGTCTTTGGGGGTCCCCAGTGGTCCTTGTGGAGGGGCTTCTCAATGGTTGTTTTCCATGACCTCTGGGCCTTTCTTCCATAGATGGTCATAAGTTGACTCACTGAGTGGCAAGACCTGGTCCTTCTTCCCTTATCTTGAGGGTCACTTCAAAGTGCCTTGAAGAACCCATTCAGGATCTGTTAATCCTGTTACAAAAAGATACGATCTCGAAAGCTCCCAGACAGGTTGGCATCTCCCACTGTGAGCCACATCCTACAGCTATCAGCATATTCTAGCTACAGTTGGCTTCACAGAGGTCTTTTTATTAACCCTTTAGCATCCCTTCACCGCCTTTTTGAAAACAAGGACAGTGATTTTGGTGGGTGGCTTTCCCTGGGGGCAGGCCCACCATCAGTCCTCCAACGCAGCCAGTCCTTCCAGTCCCACCTATCTGCTCCTCCGCACTGAGATGAGGAGATGGAGAATGGACCAGTTTCAGTGAACAAACAGTTACAGGACTAACTGCCAGCTCCTTGAAACTTAGATTTAGGAGACTAATCCAAAGATGAGCTTTATGGAAAGGTTATTTAGAGGATTAGTTCATACGGTATTTTTAGCAAAATGATAGCTGAGGAAAAGCAAAAGGGACTTACTCTGGGGTTGTTTAATAAACGAAAAGAGCAATGCTACCATATCTTTTCCATATATGCATCAGCACAGCTGCTGGCACCGGTCCTGACCCCTCAAATGACTACACCCCCCCATCTCGCCCCCCCCAGCACTGTGTACAACAACAAACGGCGCCTGGGCCAGGGGAGCCAAGGAGGCATTCATGCTCCTGCACAGTGAGGAGGCAAGAGCATGGGCCTCATCTTCTCCTCATCTTCAGGAGGGCCACAGGCCTCACCTCCTTCCCAAGGCGGCGAGGAGGAGGTTGAGCCCGTCTCCGCCCCACTGCCCATCCCTCACAGGCTGGCATGGCAGGGGTGCGAGGTGAGGCACGTGCCGGAGAGGTTTGGGCACCCGAGGGAGGCTGGCTGTCACACACCTCATGCTTTGCACGTCCTGGCTTTCATGCTCCTGGCCCTCATCCCAGCTTGGTAGGGACTTAAAGGCATCTTTACCGACCTCTGTCCTCTTCACAATCATTTTTCAAAGGGATGGCTGACAATTTTGTACCAGATAGGGTACAACTTGGCACAACTAATATGGGAAAAACTCTCTCTCTCGTCCTTTCTCTCAGCATTATGATTAAGATAGTAACTTATTCTAAAGTACCAGGAACACCTCATTCACATCTTTTGCGGTAACAGCTTTTGCTCAGAGAGGTGGCACTAGCTAAGCAGTATGTCAGCTTTCAGCAAGGAAGCCTTGTTTATCTTCTGGAATTCCATGGCTTTCCCAGCTAATCCTTTGTTGATTTTTCTATATTCAGGGAAATTTATCTCTTGTTTTCTTCTATATTCAGGGAAGTTTCTGCCTTGGTTTTCCCATCACATCATGCTTTATTCTCATTTTATTCCGCTCCACCTCAGTTTTGCCTCCTCTGGAGATGACTGGCAATTCCAGTCTTCTCCTGGACAAAACAATAAACTTGAAAAGCACTGTATACAATATGAGAAATCCCTCCTCCTGTTACTCTCCTGTTTCATAAAGCCATAAGTCCAGGAGGAAAGATTGGCCTTGTGACCTACATAAGGAGGCCTAGGACCTTGCAGCCACAGCCCCAGCTATGATCCCTGTTAGTTCATACTGTGACAAGATGTTTTTAGAGACTCATTGACTCAGGCCCTGTCCAGCCTTCTGTGTACAGATGCTGCAGATTTTTTGCTAGGAGGGGATTAAAGCACGTTCTTAAGAAACATGTTTTAAGAGGCACTGGGCACAAACTGAAATACCGGCGGTTCCCTCTGAACATCAGGAAACACATTTTTTACTGCAAGGATGACTGAGCACTGGCACAGGTTGCCCAGAGTTGTTATGGAGTCTCCATTCTTGGAGTTAGTCAAAAGCCATCTGGGCAAGGTCCTGAGCAACCAGTTCTAGGTGGCCCTGCTTGAGCAGAGGGTTTGGACCAGATGACCTCCAGAGGTCCCTTCCATCCTCAACCAGTCTGTAATGTTTCTGTGTTTCCTTTTCCCTACAAAGCTCCAAGAAACCACAGTCTGTCTTACCTGTGCTAAGCCATTCCCCTCACTGCTGCTGGGAAACAAAGTCCAGCTGAATTTGTGTAACTTCAGCTGTGCTTTCTTTGTCAGGAAAATACCATGTGTGTGTACAAAAAACTGCTAGTGCCAAATAACAAAATTATTCCTGTCAGTTGCATGCTGTCGTGGGTACCAAGCCAGTTTTGTTCACCAGGCCTTGCGTTGAACCTCCACGCCGCCTGTGGAGGTGGTTACACTACCAGCTCCTGAGCTAGACTAACCCGTGCTCACCTCCAGGCTGGCCTGGCTAGCTTCCTCTGCTGAGGAATGCAGGCAAAAGCCAACCCTGACCTGTAGCTACGCAAACAAACTAACTGCAAGAGAAATTACAAGGTAACAGCATGAGAAATGGCCGAAAAGAGAAGCATTTAAGTATATGATGAAAGGGAAGCAGTAGCTTAAAGGAATTGCTGACCCAGGTAGAGAATACGGAGGCTATCATACCACAGATAGCAGATACCACTGTAAAACCAGCAAAACTGGGGGCAGGGGATTCAGAGCAAACAGGCCAGTCTGTTGGGAGGGGATGAGGATGGTAATGGGAAAGAGCTTGGGAGGAGAACGGCGTTGTCTGCTGCTGGTTTGCTCTGGTGCGGACGGCAGGTCTCCTTGGTTTCTTCTTGTCTCAGGCTGGTATTTGCTGCTGACTCTGCCTCTCTCCCTGCCTGCAGGTGGGTTTGGCCATCGGACGCCTTCCTGAGAGCAAAGAGCATCTCGTGGAGCAAAGATCTGTTTAAAACACCATTAACCCATGTCAGCTGGGCAAGCGGAAAGGTGTGCAAAGCAGGCACAGAGGGAAAGGAGAGGCAACAGGTTAGCTGGTGCAGGTGGGAGAGCTGCTGAGCTCCTCTGGTGGTCCCACTGCTCTGCAGGCCCCAATGAGACATGGAGGAGCTGGGATCAGTCAGGGGGCAGGGACAGGGGAGGAAGCAGTGGCCACTGCAGACAACTGGCCATGTCTGGTCTGCATTTGGCATCATTTCCACCTCCTGCTGTGAATCCACACAAGTGAGCAATGGCAAAGGCACCACTGTGCCACCTACCCCAGAGCCACAGCAGGCACAGAGGGCTCCATCCTCACCAACAGCTCACACTGGCATCCGGAGGTCCTTTCTCCTGCTGCTGCAGCCTTGAACTCCTCCCATGCTTTGCAGATGTAGAGAAGCCATGGAGAAGCTGAAGGCTCCCAGCAGGAGAAGGGCCTCTGTTAGATCCTCACCAAAGAGCTGGAGAGGAGAAGGGCTTCCTGGTCAGCTAAGGAGGCAGGAGACACCCTTGGCCCTCGGTCCTCCCTGGGGACACCTCAGCAGGCAGCTCTGACTCTCAGCATTGTGGTGCCAAGCCATGACCCCAGGGCAGCAAAAGTCTATCTTCACCAAAGCCATGAGCGTCCACACAGTCTCTCCAGCTCTGTCACTGCAGGCAATATTTCAGAAGAAGCTGGCCTCCCATGCAGGGAAAAAATTACATCAGAGACGTGGCAGGGAACCTGCTGTCCCAGCTAGCACCCAGCACCTTGCTGTTTGCTGCTGCAGTGTCCATGACATGGTGGCTGAGGTCAGGCATGCAGCTGATGCTCTCTTGCTGGAAGTGGGTTTCCCTTTACCCCTCAGTTTTCTCAGAGGAATAAACTAACACTCTGTGTGTATGTATATACGCGTGTGAGTGCGTGCGCCTTTGGCAGAGGCTGGGGGAAGTTCAGTGGTACCACACTGTTGGCTGGCAGTGGCAGCGGGTGGTGGCCAGGCCAGGTGGTAGCCAGGTGGCACAGGCTGCTCCTGAGGGGCAGCAGAGGCAATGGTTTGTGTGCAGAGGCCTGATGCAAGACGAGGCCTGAGGAATAGGTCCTCGGCTAGAAAAACTCAGTCATGAGGAACGTTTGCAGAAG
>NW_009259482.1:236899-239559 GCF_000687185.1 Egretta garzetta | reverse complement strand
GCGTGACCCCAGGACCAAGGAGCAAAACGGGGACACACAGGGATGGCTGGGAAGCCCTGCGGGTGGTCCTGCACACAGGAGCATCAGCCCAGCTGGCACCGAGTCGCGTCTTTCTAACGGCAAAACCTTCACCACGTCACACTCTGAACTCACAGGGAGTGGCGAGGATGAGAGCAGGGGTTTGCACCACCGGGTGTTACTGTGGTGCTGTGGGTACTGCCTGGCTGTAGGCTCCTGCCGGCTGCCATGCCATGGGAGCAGGGAGGTCTCATCCCCAGGAGGGAACCCAAAGCAGTCACAGGAACGAGGGGAAACACAGCTGCTCATCCAGTGGCTGGGGCTCTCAGGTACAGATTAGCAATGCTGAAATTCGGCATAATTGGTTGTTGATGCAGAACTAATACTGCCACCACCTCCATAGAGCGCCCTTGGGGACGTGGCATTCCCACGCCCTTGCACTCAGCCTGCATCACCGATCGCTCCCAGCGCCTCCTTAGAAAAAAGTTTCTTTGAAACTTCTGAAATTTTTCAGATGTTCTTCAGCTTCTCACTTGCTATGAGGCAGTTTCATTTAGCAGATCTAGAGACTGGGTTTTTTAAGATTATTTTTTCATAGAGTTCACTGTGCCTGGAAACCCCAAGATAACCACAGCACAGACGGAAGTTTAAACAAAGTTCTTGCATGCTATCATCTGACTTACTTAAAAGCTTTTCTCTTAACAGTTGCCACCTGTAATTATCTAAGAGCACACATGAGTGTTACAGGATGTTCTTGATAAGATCGGAGTTTGGGAGTCTGCAGTGTATTTTTTCCCTGCTTGGTGACTGGCAGATTTGTTTTGCATTGGGCACGGCTTTGTGGTCTGCCAGCAGCACGGATCGGCCCAGCAAAGCACCTGTGTGTGAATCACCGCAGAGTACATCCGCTGCGGCACCAAGCCTGGAAAGGAGTCTCTGCTGAGGTCTACATACCCAGCTGGACCTACCTTGCCCAAACTCATGGAAGCAGATGCTCTGTCCCACTTGGTACAGTCCTCACTAGCTGTGTTTCTATCTGCTATCATCCTCGTGCCTGTGGAGTTCAAGAAAATAATGTTTCCCAAGAAGCGAAGCCAGCCATACCCCAGACATCTGACGTGCCTGATGCACCAGAGGGTCCGTGCGCTACCAGGAGCAGTGGCTGGCACAGAGGCTCCCGTCAGCGTGGCTGTGAGGCTGGGTTAGAAATGATGTGAAACACTGAGCTGGCATAAAGTCACTCAGCTGATTATGGTTTGTCCAGAAAGTATGGAAGACACCTTCTGGTGGTGTCAGTGCTGGCGGAGGTCCTGCACTGTCTGCTGGCTTGGGTGTCACCCATCATCCTGGGGCTGGCCTTGAAATCAATGTAAGAGCATAAAGTTGGCATGGACCCTAGGTCATGTGCACTAATCCAACAGAAACATGTGTTTGCCTGCAGGTGATTTGGGTCAGCTTTGTGTGCTGTGTGACCTAGGAACCAGCACTGGTGTTACTGGTGTGGGACAATTCTGCTGTAGGTCACAGAGGAGACATACCCTGAAATCTGGTGGAAAAGCTGAGATCTCCACATCTTCTGCTGGAATCGAGAGGCAGACACAGTTAAATATTGATGTTGCAGTGATGTAGCTACGGCCTGGCCCAAAGACGTGTGTAACAGCACATACTTTATCGCACATATGACTAAGAATAGTAACTCACCTGGATGCTCCCCGTGGGCATGACTAACCACCCTGTCCACCCGCTTCCAATCTTAGGGACTCATAGAGATATATTTCACGATGATTTAGGCTGGCAATTTCCTGGTACACTCAGAAGTTGTTTGGAACCTCTGGTACTGAATGGACAGCTTGCTCCGTAGGAGAGAGGACATACAAGGTCACTCAGTCCCAAATACCTCCCTGGAGAACAGCCTGTGCTCTGCAAAACTACCCGTGCTGCCGGCTCTGCCGCCTCTGTCTCGGGAAACCGGAGTGGGACCGGCGCTGTTTGCAGGGCTGGCCACGCAGGCTGCAGGGCGGCCGCCTGTCCTTCGCCTGCCGAGCAACGCCAGACCCTCCCTGCACGCACGCCCACCCACGTGCGCACGCACCGGGGCACGCCGCTGTTCCCGCACTTGAATTTGTGGCTCCTTCTCTGAGTGCTTCCTGCACTTTGTCCTTGTATTTATCTTTATTTGACTTAAAGGCTTCACCGATTGATCCCCAGTCACCTTTTTTCTAGGTCAGTTTTAGCTGCGTCACTGCTCTTGTTAATAAAAGTGCTGTGTGTCTGATTCCAGGCCTTCTGTCATGTGAGACATAATTTATAACCATGCCAGAAGAGATGGGTGTGTTTACTCATTTCACAGAAGTGCTAAAATGGTGCTTTAACGGAGGACTGGACAGAAAACCCAAGAATAATCTGCATAATGACACTGAAGCTGAAGCCTGCTGGCATGGTGTAGGTGGGGGACTGGAATTGCCTGTGTCTTGTTAGACCGCGTTCACACCAGCAATCTCATGGAAAGTGCTGGGTTTGGCTAGGGTAGAGCTAATTTTCTTCACAGTAGCTGGTACAGGGCTGTGGTTTGGGTTTGTGCTGGAAACAGGGCTGATAACCCAGGGATGGTTTCATTACTGCTGAGCAGGGCTTACACAGAG
>NW_009259482.1:232048-236679 GCF_000687185.1 Egretta garzetta | reverse complement strand
CTGCTTTCTGGGGGAGGGCTGAGCCCCTGCCTGCCCATGGGAAGCAGGGAATGAATCCCTTGTGTTGCTTTGCTTGCATGCACAGCTTTTGCATTGCCTGTTAAACTGTCTTTGTCTCAACCCAGGAGTTTTCTCACTTTTACCCTTCCAATTCTCACCCCCATCCCACTGGGAGGGAGTGACCAAGCGGCTGGGTGGTGCTTAGCTGTTGGCTGGGGTTAAAGGATCAGGGCTGTCAGAAATTTGGAAAATCACATCTCATAATGTTATACCACTTTTTATTCTATTAGGGCTGCCCTGAGACCACCCAGCATCCAGGTAACAGTATTTTGCTGCCTCAAGGATCGAATGGGATTTCAGCAGGGGTCAGGCCGAGGACAGGGTCTGCAGGAGGAGTCAGGGGGATCTGAGACAGGGCAGAGAGGTGAGTTTGGGGTATTCAAAGAGGACCAATTGGTCTTGAAGGACAAGAGCAGTCTCTCCCCATGTCCTCCTGTTCCTCTCCATGTTCCCAGGGTCAGGACACTTTGCCCCAGAGCAGTTTTGTCTGACAGGACAGAGAGTCACCCTCTCCTCCATGCAGCCACCCATCCCTCAGAGAAGAACTGCCTTCTCCCCCTCCCAGTGGGACCCCCACTGGGTAGGTGCTGTCCCCACTGTGTAGAGGTGGAGAAAGGCATGGGTCAGGGCAGAGCTCCAGAAAGCCCAGGGACTCCTGACACTGGAAATAGTGGTGGGATGTGCTGCTCCCTTGTCACCTTCGCTCTCCTCCCAGGCTGCCCAGGGCAGTAGCGCTGGGAGCAGAGCCCCGCAGAGGTGGGAAGGAGGCACCCCCTGCTCCGGTGCCTGCAGGCAGTGCAGCCTCACCCCCTGTCGCCACTTTTGCCCCTGCTCTGAGCTGGGGTGAGGTGCCAGGGGTGGCTCCGTGCCTCACATCATGCCGTGCAGCTGTGACATCTTGCCTCAGCACACCTGGAAGTTTGTGACTAACATGCGTGATCTAGGAATTAATTAAGCAATCACAGCCCCAAGACCTTACTGCAAAATTAAATGCTTGCAATTAACTATGTATTAAAGTCTTGCCTAACAGGGCCAGTTCTCAGCCTTTGTAGAAACTTCGGTCTCTTTTGGCTGTCCTGATGGCAAACCTGCTTGCTAATCACCAGCTTGCTTTTTCCTATGTTTTTTCTTAGCACCCCTTTCAAAATCACAGGCTTCCTTTAAGCTGTGCTTCACCTGAAGCCTACTTAACTCGCCCCTTCCCTCTTATTCAAGACACAGAGCAGCTCCCACTCCTGCAGGGCTGACGGTTCAAAAGGAGCATCTGTACATGGGAGAGGAGCCAATGTGTTTAAACCACCCCAGAACTGACTATGCCCAGGCTGTAAAATAGATGCTGCCTCAGCCTGGCCCGGTAACTACGGGTGCAGTTACTCAGTACATTGCCTCTGGCAGCGAAAGCTATCTTCGCCACCAGCAGAAACATACATTACACTGCAGCCTCAGTCCCTAGGTTCACTCCATCCTCACTTGTTTATCAAGTCCCTTGCGTAGGATCTAGCCTTGTAATACCTGTACTGTTTGCACTGCTCATCTCATGTTGAGTCCTGCTACCCTTTGAGCAGGTATCAGCAGTTCACCTGTAGAACAGAAATAACAAACCTAGGACTTTGACAGCAAGTCTTGGGGATGGGGCTTGTTCTTTCCAGACGTACATGGCCGGGAAACTGAAGCCCTGGCACCCATGTGCTTCCCAGTCATATCGGTGGCTGTGGCAGCAGGCTGGGCTGAGATGCGAGGATGACTGTGGACGGCCTGTGCTGTACCTGTGCTGTACTGCTGGAGCTGGGACGGCTGGTCTGGCCAGGTCCAGCCTCAGCCCTGCTGCTGGATGTAGTCACCCCCTCCAGGCAGCTCGGGGAAGAGTTTTATGAACTGGATGTGTGGGTGGGCTCCGGAAAAGCTCTGATCAGCATTTAACAAAACCTGTGTGTTTTTTCTGAACTGCTTAGGCTCTGTGCTGGTAGTTACAGGACTGCCTGGGCTCCTTTACTCCCCCCTCCCCGGTAACCTGTTATCGCTGCCCCCTTTGATAAGAGTGCTGTGCAAATCCCAGCTGCATTGTGGGGTGACCTTGCCATCTCCTTGGGAAGTCAGAGCAAAGCAGCCGGACCCTGGGGACCACGGGGCAGGTTCGCAACAAGCCAAGCTGCCCGACAGCCGATTCCCTTTCCCCAGGCAGCTCCACCATCCCTCACCCCGGCCTAAGCAGCTCCTCGCACAGCAGTCAGGCAGTTCATGGAGCTGAATACCCTCAGCAAAAGCCGTGTCGCCTCATGATGCAGAAATGAAATGTTCAGAGAACAAACTCCAGCAACACGTCACATTCTGTGCCATGACAAAAGCCGAGGGGAGAGGGCTGTGCGCTGAGCTGTCTTTGTCATCGAGGGAGATATTCCTGGGTTGCACAATACTCAGCGGTAATTAGTGCTCAATGAGGA
Source organism: Egretta garzetta (assembly GCF_000687185.1). Lineage (NCBI taxonomy): Eukaryota > Metazoa > Chordata > Aves > Pelecaniformes > Ardeidae > Egretta > Egretta garzetta. Next base: position 234,178 of record NW_009259482.1, on the reverse strand, counting down.
AATGAGCTTAAGCTGTGACTTTTGGATCTAGGTGCAAATAATGAAAAACTAGAGGGGTTTGCCTAATACCATGTGATTGTCATCTAAGGAAAATGTCTTAGCAGTATGTGAGCCAACCATAAAGTACACTTTGTTTCTCTCAGTTATAAAATACATTCTCATGGTGAAAATAAATATCAAGTGCAAACACATGTTGTTTGAAATAACTTGAGCAGCCTAAAAACAAGGTGTGCAGGCTCCCTCTATAGTCAGCTCTTAGATATCCAGCCCTCAGTACTGATCTGACGAGCTGAGATCCCACAGCACGAAGCGCTGGGGTATCACAGACCTGCTGTTCAGTTCAGCAGTCCAAATTTGCTTAAACATTTTTTTGACGGGCCCCTTTCCCCCCGCAGGATTCACATGAGATTGGGTGTTGTCTGGCCACCTGCAGTCAATACCATGGTGTGCTCAGCACTTTATGTCCCAGTTAATTCACAGAAATGTCCCCATGTGTCAACACCTCGTCCAGATTAGCTATTTACTGGATGGTGCTCCAACTGCTATTAACAGCTCTGGGTGCACAGATCTGCTACTAACCACCGCTGTAGGCTCCCACTATACATCTGGATATATATCTGGAGATATCTGTCCTTCTCTGTTGACTGGACAGGCCTGGACACCAGGCATGAACAACTAGCTCAGTCTAGATGCTCACATGGCTGACATTAGCTCAGGTGGAGCCCTACCAAAAGCTACAAGACAGCTGGTCTCCCTGTCACTACAAGGAGGGCATCCTGCTTCTTCCCGCTCCTTTCCAGCTTCCCTCTCCCAGTGGCTCCCAGCCATGTAGTCCCGTCCCTGCCCTTGTGCTGGTTCTTCCTCATCCCTTCACTGAGCCCCTACAACTGACTACTGCAGGATAAATCTACCCAGATATTTGCTAGGATCAGCCTCTGCCTACTTAGCGAGTTGACTTAATTCATGAAGTATAGGACCAACAAGTGCCAGAATGGGCTGTAGGAAAGGGGACGGGGAGTGAGACCTCCACACCAAGAAATGGCACTGGCTCACCCTGTCTCATGTACCCGCACCGTAATGCACTGGCAGTGAACCCCAATGGGAGCGCAACTCACTGTTTGGATATTTCCAGTGATTCTCCACAGCATTCCTCTGAACATATTACATCCTGCTCAGGTCCATGGTAGCATGTGATTATGGCAGACAGCATCGTGCCCAAAGCTCCCTGTTATACTTCTATCCTCTTGTTATATCGACAGGAAACAGAGCTGTGATTAGGTTCATCCATGTAGGTAAGCACCTAACCAAAATCCACATAATGGATGAAAGAATGACTCACTAGAATCACAGAATCATAGAATCACTTTGATTGGAAAAGACCTTTAAGATCATCAAGTCCAACCTTTAACCTAACCCTGCCATCCCACCACTAAACCATGTCCCTAAGCACCTCATCTATCTTTCTTTTAAATACCTCCAGGGATGGGGAACTGACCGCCTCCCTGGGCAGCCCATTCCAGATCCTGACAACCCTTTTGGTGAAGAAGTTTTTCCTAATGTCTAGCCTAAACCTGCCCTGGCGCAACTTCAAACCATTCCCCCTCGTCCTATCATATGTCACCAGGGAGAAGAGGCAGACCCCCACCTCACTACAGTCTCCTTAGAAGGAATTAAATACAAAAATGTTTACTCATGCAGGAAGGCTTATAGAAGAACATCTCAGGAGGCACCTGAATGGAAATGTGTGTCTGAGGCACCTCTAGTAAATCATTTTAGCCTAAACTCTCAAAGACCTGAAAACCAGTACCTCTGCAGAGCTAGCCTGTTAGATCTCCCTGCCTCAGTTTCTAGGTCTTCAGGAGTGGTTTCATTCCAAGATGCTTTCAGATCTTTGAATCAGGGCTATTGTTTGACAGCAAAGAGTTGTCTATACTATCATTATCAGTATGCATCGTTTTTATGGATGGATTAGACTCGTCTTGTATCTGTAATTTTTTTTCAGCAGTGTTTTAGGTTTCGCTTTTTTCACATCTCACCCACACTGTGAGCACACATCTAAAGCTCAGGAAGGTCAGAGTACGGAAATGCTTGCCCCAGATTTTGGAAGGCTGACATGTTTTAAAGCAGGAA
>NW_009259482.1:225857-231971 GCF_000687185.1 Egretta garzetta | reverse complement strand
GCAATATGGGTCTTCTGTCAGAGGCACGGATGCCCTCTGCTTACAGAGGAGCTCTGGCTTTGTTCACTTTGCTCCCCTGGCTGCCATACATGTTATGTGCTGATTGATGTCGTGCTGCTACTATGCTAATAAATAAAATGGACAGGCCCATTTTTTATTGCTGGAGGCATGGGGCATGGCATAGCTTACATCTGTATACACCATCCCCAGTGAGCCAGCGTGATCTTTTCCCTTCTGCCTACCAGAAACAGCCTGTCTGGCATCACCGCCCCAAACACGCCTGGGTGTTGTGAGGACCATGCTAATGGGAATGGGGAAAAACAGTACTAGGGAGGGCGGTAAAGATTAAGTAGGGTGGATATGGGACAGTGCTTGAGCCCATACACAGTCCCCTTTAGCTTCTCAGGATAGGTGTCACCCTGGCAAGCTGTCATGTTACTGCCGTTCACGTGGGCTGAGATCCACCGGCAGAACTGCATGCGTGCTTACTCCCTGCTCTGTCCCCACAGAAATGGAAAAAAAACCCTGCTGCAAAACATCTCAAAGAGGTCGCACGAACGCACTCAGGTGTGTCCAGGTGACAAGGGTCACACGCCCTTATGTTGGTGGGACTTCACATGCCATTATGTTAGTGGGGTGAACCACTCAGTTCCCCTAGGACTGCCTACACAGTTCCCCTGAGATGTCGCCGTACGCAGGAGGGAGTCTTGTCAGGATATTTGAGGGCAGCTCAGATGGCAGTAACAAAAATCTCTGGACATCACGCATATCTGAAGCTACTCAGTGGTCACTCCCACTGTAGGACAATAGTTTGCTTACAGGCCATACAAGAGAATACCCAAGTGACACTGCAGGTTTTCCAAGAGAAAGAACATCAATTTACCTTAAAAGTGAATCTACAGCCTTCTGCCAGCATAACACAGTAACTGCATTGGTCTTCGTTCTTGCTTCCCAGAGTGAAAGTGCACCAGGCAGAATCAGGAAAGGGAATGAAGCACATTTGCAGGATGTTTTATGCACTTCTTGTCACATATAATTCAGTTTTGGCTGACCCAGGTTTTAGCTGTTAACAAATGCATCAAATATGTGCGCTGCTGGGTAGCCTGCGTGCCGGTGGGTGCAAGGTTTAAAAGCTGCTGGTGCAGTGAGGTCCTAGTGCATTAACGGGGGGAGGGAATAGCCCGTTCCCTCCTCCTGATGCAAAACACACCTGAACAGAAAGAGGTAAACAGTTTAGCTGTAAACGGTCAAAGGTCTGGTCTTTTCTTAGCTGTGAAAGATGTTTATTGCAAAGCAACAGTCCCATTTGTGATTCACAACAGTTCCTAGGTATGCGGTTCTTGTAACTGAACAGGGCTCGTTCTTAATAGCCCTGTAAAATATCACGTTACTTATCACCTCTGTTTTCCTCCAGAGCTCATCATTTAGTTTTGTGCTTCATAAAACTCAGAGAGGTCACCGAGTGCTCCTTGGGGGAAAATTAACCCAGTGACAGCAGCCTGCCCAGGGATTCCCTGCAGACGCACTTAAACAAGCTACATAGTCATTTCAGTCTGGCTTAGAAAGAGTGGTAATAAAACCCATCTGCAGAAAATTTGCAGGCAGAGATCTTTGACCATAGATGGGGTTTTTTTGTCCAAATCCACACTTTTGGTGTTCAGCTACACTGAACCTTTTCCAGTTCTCCATCATTGCTTACATTATTTGACACAAGCTGGTTGTTTACAGGGCAGGCAAACAGGGAACAACATCAAAGGACCTTCTGCAACCTGTGGGAACATGACATAAAGCATCCCCCTCAGCAGAAGAGCCTGAGGATGTCTCCAGTGCTTAAGCACCCATTTACACATTAGCATCATCTATTAAATTCACATGAAATAGCTCTAAAGCGTTCCTGAGGTGGGGCTGTGGTTTAGGGCAGCCTTTGCCTGCCGCCTCCCTGGGGTGCAGGGCAGGAGGCAGAGGGCAGGGTGGGCACGTGAGGGTGGGTGATGGGTCTCGGGGCCACCCTCAGCAGCTTGGGTGTGGGGCAGCCACATGTGAACCCCTTCAAGTTTGGTCTGGGCACCTCTGACTCTGAAGTGACAACTCATACTGCAGCAGCTGGTCTGCTTCTTATTTGGGGCACAACACTATTCTTTAGCTATTAGGTGCCTAAAAGAAATCTGCCTGTTTTGTCTTCTCTGTGTTGTCTTCTTCTACACCCCCAAAGCAGCAAGCAAGCAGTCATCCATGTCCAGTGTAACTTTGAGTATCAAGTTCTTCAGCTGTATATATACAAAGGAGAGGACAACATAGCTTTCGTAATATTTATGGCCTTTGAAAATACTGGGCAAAGGAATTCTCGCCTACCCCATACTGCGCACTGACAGACTGAAAGGGCCATAATCCAAGCCATCAGCTCTTGTATTTCAAGCATGTCATACGCAAAACAAAATAACAACAATGGCCAAAACAAGAAAGCCAAAGTTTGTTTAAAATGGTATGTGAGAAACAAAGGTTGTGATGCATGGCTTGACAATTGACAACATTAATTAATTATTTGTGAGTTTTGAGCAAACACTCTGGCTGCTCTATAAGCATGCAGTGAAGGGCAAAGCCCTGGAAAGCAGCCAACCCTGGATGACATTTTAGAGCAGATTGGAGAATTTGACTTCTTTCAGAAACAAGCCCTTTCTGTCTTATGCCTGCTTTCTGCTGCCTTCGCTCCCATTTATGTGGGGATTTTTTTCCTGGGATTGACCCCCGAGCATCGCTGCTCCAGTCCCGGGGTGGCTGAGCTGAGCCAGCGATGTGGCTGGAGCCTGGAGGAGCAGCTCAATCACACGGTTCCCGAGTGGGGCAGCCATAGGGCCGATTTCAGCAGCCACTGCAGGAGGTACAAGGTGGACTGGAACACAATGGGTGTCAGCTGCACCGACCCCCTCGGCAGCCTTGTGGGCAACCGGAGCGCCGTCCCCCTCGGTCCCTGCTGGGACAGCTGGGTCTACAACTCCTCAGGGACCTCTCTTGTGACCGAGGTAAGACACAGTTTGTCCAGAAAAATCACTCTTGCCCGCACATCTTGAAGCTAGAAGATGCTGCATTAGTAAAGTTTGCTTTTGGGACACAGCCTGAGCCTGACTGCTAATAAATAGTGAATATCAGGACTTGCTAGGGACTTAGAGCAAAGTTTTATATGGATAAATAATGGGAAACAATTGCTTTTCCTGGGAGGGTAATACTGCAGGCTTCTCATCAATCAGACAATGGCTATTCTCATAATTCAGTATTTCAGTCACCAAATTGAGGGTAGCACCCCATACTCCAAACTGAGGAATTGCACATTTAGGTACATACAATGAACAAGAAGATGGGGCTAAACTTGTCAGATAATGAGTTAGCAACAGCAGCATTCTTTTCTTCCAACTTACACTACACTATCTAAAACAGATACTTTAGAAAGTGAGTAACTGTGCAAACCAGTATAGTGACAGTGTAAAAGCCATGTAGAGACCTGAAGCATAGGAAGGACCTCTTTTCTACTTCTCCTCCAGTCCCAAATCTGTATTAACTATACCTAAAGCATGCCTAGCAGATGTTTCTGTAACCCATTCTTAAAAACCTGCGATGCTGGATTCTTCCCAGGTTCCTTGGGCAGGGTATTCATATTCCCTTGCTTCGCCGTCGCCACCATTACAAAGCAAGTACAGCCCACTTTCCCTTGGGACAGAGAAGGGCATTCCAGGTCATCCTCCGCATCAATTGAGCCAGGGAAACTGATCTGAGCTGTGTTCAGTACAGCCCCAGCAAACTCGTCTGGGTTAGAAAGAGATTAAATAAGCAGCCAAAGACATTCATGCCTCTTTCTGGGCTGAAGTCCAGTTACACTCGAATGAGTATTTCCAAATGTAGGGAAGTTGACACCAGTTTGCCCTCCTCCCCTTGCTGGGTGCGGGTAAGTGACCTGTTAATTGCAAATCAGAAGCAAGTTACAGAGTATGGGATCACTGCAGAGAAAATCCAACCGAACCCTGGGCGTTTTGCCAGGGCTGATGAGGAGCGGGACGGCCATCGCTTGGCTCCCCTCCAGCAGGGCTCACGGCAGCCCCGCCACCTCTCACGCCCGGCGCTGCTTTCACGCAGGCAAGATAGTACAGGGTCAGAGACAATCCTTGGGGTCTGGGAAGGAAGCGATGCTCCAAGCGTCCCCCAAATTTCAAGCAGATGGATGGGGAGGAGAGGGTGAGATTTTTCTGAACTTTTTGATTTGTTCGTTCAAAGTTTCTCTCCCTTTCGCACTCTCCTTATGTGTCATTGTGCAATCATTTTCCAGGGTGTAACTTTTCCACAATATTTGGGAAAAGTCTGGACAAGATGCATTGCAGATGTCAGCTTAAGAGTTTAGAAGGTTTCTTTTTCTGGAGCCTGTTTTCTAGTTGTGTGTCACTGGTTTCCCGCCTCCTCGAAGAGCCACAGTTTGCGTTGAAAGTTCCTGTACTTCTAACAGTGGATGCCCTTGCAGTTTAAGCTGGGGTGCAAGGATGCCTGGAAGCTGGATGTCTTCCTGTCATCTGTGAACACTGGGGGTTTTATTGGCTCCATGAGCATTGGCCACATAGCAGACAGGTACATAGTAGGTGTGAGATAGGTGCGAGATGAACCGGTTATCTGCTTTCTGCACATCGCTGAACAGCATTCACGATCCAAAGAGGAAATGAATGGAATTAAAACTTGATTCAGAAGGCCCATGTGTCACTTGAAAAGGGGTGGATGGTGGTTCCTAAGCCCCTGCTTCCAAAGGCTGTTGTGACCCAGGAATCCACAGAAACGCTGCGTCACTTTTACAACCTCTCAGTGGATCCATGGGGAATTTGCACATTCACAAATGAAGAGATTTTGTTTCCTCTCACAGTGGCAAACTGCAATGCGAGCTCAGAATTTGAGATGAAATTTTAACTCACGCACCAAGAACTATTTGCCCAACTTTGTGATAAATTTGTTTCGCATTAATTTTAACAGTATCCAGATGGCCATAAATCAGTTTCAAAGTAGGAGAGTTTTCTCAGATACAGAAATAGAAGAAGTTGCTCCTTCCTAAATTTTCTTTGGTCCCTCTTTTTCTCTGTTGGCTCTGTATGTAGCCAGATATAGATCTTGTTATCCCTCATCTCCTCTTTTCCATCACAAATGTCATTTTGCCATATATCTGCCCAGTGGGGGTTTTTTTTTTAGGTTAGGCTCTGAACAAATTTAATGCTTTGTAGCTCACTCTCCTGCGCATGTTTACCAAATTTTTCAGTAAAATGGCAAGAGAGGCTGAGACTAGAATTTGAAGAGGTGAAGGTAACATGGGGAGAACAATCTTTTTGTAGAGTCAGTCTGTCTTGGAGAAATGGTTTTTTTCTTTGCATTCTCAGAACATAGGAGAGCACAATGAGCAATAGCCTCTTCCTCCCATGCTGGCCAGGCCCCCAAATAATCTCTGTTGGACATACTGCCACAATCCCCTTCTTTTCACTTTCTGCCTCCTCCAAGGGGGAAGGTCTACAGGAAGGGGCGCAGCCGCCCCCCATAGTACTTCTGTAGTGTCACAAAATAAGGATGGGGCTGTGTCTGGCTGGCTGGTCCCTGCTCCCAGGTTTCACTGCAGGCTCACACACCATCGGTTAGATTGTGCACACCACCTTTGTGGGGAAAGTGGCTACCGCAGTCCTAGCTAACCCCAGCCTGTCCCCCTACACGGGCAAACCAGCTCGTGAAGAAGCTCACCTATGCGCAGCTCAGACAGACGGCTTTCCAGTCCTCAGTAAACCATTATCTTACTGCTGGTGAACCAGACAGACCACAGTTTTTTTAAGCTTTCTGCTTAGATGGATTTTTCACCAGAAGATAGTGACTTATCAAAGGAATTCTTTTTGGCCACATCTTGTGTGTGGCTACACCTTTGGCAAAAAGCTCTCTCAGGTGAAAGACGTCAAATGGCTACAGCAGTACCACAAAGATCCTACATCCAGTCTTCAGTCCTGGGCTGGAGTCTCCTGTCAAAGGACAAAGGTTGACACCCTTACGCCAATTTTTGCTTTTCTTCACACGCATTTTGAAAGATCTCACCTTCTTTTTTGCATCAGAAAC
>NW_009259482.1:216611-225827 GCF_000687185.1 Egretta garzetta | reverse complement strand
CTTTCCCTAAAATACAAATTCTTGTTTTCTGGCCAATCTCCTGAAGTGACACTTAGATAATGACGCACAGCTTATGGGAGCAAAGGAGGGGCTATGCAGCAGCTGCTCATCCAGACATGACAGGACATGAAACAGCAGTGAGCAGATCCCACAGTCATCAGAGGCACCACTCTTCAGGTCACCTTTTCAGCACAGAGATGGATTAAGCAACCATGTTCACTAGCAAAGACCTTTCTTGGCAGCGTGTTGCTGTGCAAGCCAATAGAAACCGCAGCTCCCAAACCCACAGCCATTCCCATCAGAAATGTGCTCTCTCTGTCAAAGTACTGCAGGATATTTTTACCAAGGCTTATTATCAAACAACGTATGAAAAGACATGAGGGAGTAGGATGTCCCTGTTCCTAAGCTGAAACACATGCACATCACAGCGTTGAAGGGTTTTCTACTGCTCTGCTCACTGCCGTCCTGCCCCAGTTCACCACAGTCTCTGCACTGCGAGCACCCAAGAGCAATACAAAACCCTATACCCAGACAATGTTGTGCTTAGAGCAAAACCAAACCCAAAAGTCCCAAATTTAGTAGAGGGAATGGGAAAAAGGCCCATGAATTCTGTGTTTCTTGGATTTGAGAGATCCATCCTTTTCTTGTCAGACAGCCTGAGCGCAGCTGGAGTGCTAGTTTTCCTGTGCATGGACCTGCTGCATTCGGGACAACTCCTGCAGACATCTCAGGTGCTTCAGGGGAGGTTTCATAAGCTCTTTCCCAAATGTGCTTCTCTCTGAGGGATTAGAGCTACTCATTTACTTGATTGGTCTCTGGGCATACATCCAGGTGCTGACTTGGACATTCAAGAGTCATAGGTGCCTTGGAAGTGTCACCCTTGTGTCCCCAGAGAGCTCCCGAGGTCAGTGCTAACATGCAGCACTTGCACCTCTGCGCTCAGAGCTGGGGCACTGGGAAAGGGCCCTCGTAGGAGATGGCTCCTCTCAGGGTCTGATGAGGCTGTCTTGGGCTGGCCTTTAGGGCAAGTGAAAAATGTCTGTAGGTTCATGATAGGAGGAAAGCTTGAGCAGTGTGCTGCCGATGTTAGTGTGGAGAACAGAAGACATTTATTTTGGCTGGCATTTATTATCATGCTATTTTTGTTAGTGGACATTGACTAATTTAATGGGGTTTATAAATCATACTTCTGACTCAATATATATCTCTGTCATCTAGAAAAAAAAATCCTTTCCAGTGTTCCAGTAAACTTGTTTCTTTTGGAAACAATTTATTTCTGACTATTAGTGAGTCACAGTGATACAGGGAATGACAAATAACAGGGACGTACAAGAGCCTCTTCAAGAAGTACTCAATAGTCAGCCCAGGTTGATGAGAAAATAGGTACAAATGCAGTTCTTGAACAAGATACCCATTAAAAAGCTTCTGCAGCTCTGAAAGATGGGCTGAAGAGCCGACCAGAGCATTTCTTGAACTCAGTAGTTAAGTCATTAATGAGAAGTGAACGAAGACCTAAAATACAGGACAGGAGAGCCCCCTGAGCTTCCATCAGGATGAAAACTGCTGCAAAGGGAAGAGGAGGTGAAGACTCCTACCCAAAATGAACAGAGAAGAGGGGGACAGGGACCATCTTCAGCCTATTCAAAGGCTTTGGCTTGCCACTTTGCCCTGCCGGCAGCTGAACCTGTTTCTTCTCTTCTTTCCCTCCATAGCTTTGGCCGCAAACTCTGCCTCCTGGTCACAGTCCTCATCAATTCGGCCTCGGGGGTTCTCATGGCCAAGCTTGTGCCAAGCTACACGTGGATGGTGCTCTTCTGCCTGGGGGCAGCAAGGGGGCCTGGCTGACAGGCTACCTCCTCAGTTATGGCAGCTTGCAACTACACTTTCTGGGCTGAAACCCCCTGCTTAGCAGGAGGGCTGTTCCCCAGTGTCACCATCTGGTTTTTAAGGAACCGTGTATAACAAGAGCAGGTAGTGATACTGTGCTATTTACTGCCAAAGGGCACCTCTTTGCTTAAATGCAAGTGTTTATGATCCAAGCTTGCACCACCTCGTAGATAAAATGGAATAATTAGGAGGCAGCTCTGAAAACTGGGGAGCGTTCATACCTGGAGAGGCACGTGCCAAAATGAACGACAAAGGTCTAGAGGCAAGAACGGATTGAAAATGCTGTGAAGGTGTATGATGCTTTTCCAGGAAAAGCAGCAAGTGATACTGTGAGAGTTAACGCTTGTGTTTCACAGCCTTGGTGCCAAAACGATTTTTGCTGTGTTGCTTCACATGCTTGGCGGGAGCAAGGCTCTGTTCCCAAGCTGTACAGGAGGAGGGAGATGGAGGCAAGCAAGTGCCAGCTGTCTATTTTATTTTCCCATTTTGTAATCAGCTAGAAGTGGGAGGAAGAAAGCAACCTTTTTCCCATGTTGATGGGTGAGGGCCTGACACCCTTGAAGGCAAGGCCAAAGCCCCCAGCTGACCAGCGGAGGAGGAAGGGTCAGGACTTGCCCTGTGCTCTATGCCAGTGACCCAGACCTGCTCTGCTTTCCCATCCAAGCCCACACCCACACACCATGCTAAGCACAGGGGTTCAACATGGTTTTTAGCTGGCAGGAGCTCTGGAGTCACCCCAGCTCTCCAAACCAATCTATTTTCTCTGTGCTTCGTGCAGCTTGTCCTTGCAGTTGCAGAATTTCTTAGCTCAAACTACTGGAGGGGAACAGGCATCACTCAGCAGATTGCCTTCAGCCTGGGGCTCCTCATCCTCACTGGTGAGGATGAAGGTTTACGTACTTCTGCACCGGAGGTGGCTCCAGCTCACAGTCACGCTGCCCAGTTTCTTCTTGCTGCTCTACTATTGATACATGCCCACCATTACAGCTCCCAGCAACGCTGACCCAAAAACAGGGGACTGTACCTGGGAGCTGAGGTTTCTCTGTAGGGATCGGCCATAGCGTTACACGTAGGATTTCTAAGATGACATCGGATCAGATCTGGCATTTTTCTGTTGTTCTGTTCCCCCTGCTGAGGGCTTCAGTCTGAATCACCTAAGAGCAAGGGACTAACTGCAACATGTCGTAATGCTTCTGCGTTTGGATTCCTGCCACCCATCACAAACTAATGAGTCATCATTTCTTGAGAGTACTTGAGAAGTTTTTCTAATAATTTATTAAAATGGATTTTTTTTTTTAATGCAATCAACAGACTTTTATTGACTACTTGCAAAAAAATTGAGTGAAAATGCTCCTTAAAAAATTCCATAACCAGATCAGGGAACAGATTTGGGAGGGGTTTTTTGTTTGGGGTTTTTTAAAGTTTATTTTTAACATGGACAAGCTGAAGTATCAGGTTTATAGCGGTTCTTTATTATATCCACAAACTATTAGCCATTTCTAAACCACATCAACAGGATTTATCTCAGTCTAATGCTTCCAAACCATAATAAACTGGTTTTAGCCTTAAAAAAAAAAAAAATCAGGCTATGTTTTCATTCAAGTGGAGCCCAAATCAGAGTGCAATTACTGACAGACACAGCTACCACTGAGTTCAATACCGCCCATGGATATTCAATACACCATAGGATCCTAGCCTGAGAAACTCAGTTCCATTTTCATTTTCTGTGTACCAGTAATGTGCATTTTCCTTCCCCATAGCTGTTACGCTTATATGAGTTGCAGGTGTCCGCCTGACTCTCCCAGGTGGCTCATAGCTCAAAAGCAAAATGGCAAAGCTATGGAAGTTATTAAGCACATCGCCAAGGGAAGTAAGCAGCAGCTACCTCTCTCTTTCCAGATGACTGCGCTGCATTTGCTGCATGTATGCAAAACTCAAGGCAGATAATATTATGAGTTCAGGACTGTTTTGAGTTTAGGGTAGGGAGCAGCTTGGCAATCAAAAGCACTGCCATTGCCTAAAGCAAAGCTAAGTGAGTTTTCTTCTCTTTGACTGCCTAGGACCCTCACAGAGCATATTTGGGAAAAGAGACTTGCAAAAATAGCCAGCAGACAAGAAAATTTATTGCTCTGAGTAGTATCAATCAACAGTAAACTCACCAAATCTCATGACTTAAAATTCCAGAACATCCTTATTCAATAGCTTTTTAAACGCTACTTCATGCCATGCAACAGCCTCATACCCATGGCTACACAGATATGAAGACTGGCAAATGAAAACCCTCATCCTCCCATTAATCAAGAGGAAAATATTCATTGCAGTGCTCCCCACCCTCTCCCCTGCCCACTGTAATCTCTTGTCCTGTCACTTGTGCTCCCAGAATCTCAACCCCGAAGATGAAGACGGAGAAGAGCTGAAACCTTCATTTCTAGACCTGGCCAGGACACCTCAGATCAGAAAACACACGTTCATTTTGTTGTACAGCTGGTGAAGGGAGGCTTTTGCAGCCCAAATGGAGGTGTGTGCTTCGGTGCCCTAAATCGTCATCCCTGATTTAAGCCTGTTTTGCTCCCAGCCAGCTGCAAATCTCAGTTCTTTGCATAAGCCCTCTCCCAAGGGGTTTGGCTTCATTTACACCGTGTTCTCTGCTCTGTCCCCTACCAGGGCTTCATCGCGCACATGGGAGTAGCTGCTGGGAACATGTATCTGGATTTCCTCTATTCTGGTCTTGCCAAGTTGCCAGACGCCTTCATCTTCATGCTAACACTGGATCAAATTGGCCATTGCCACCCCTGTGCCGTGGCAAACGTGATAGCAGGTGGTGCTTGCCCCGTTTACAGCGTCAGTCCCAGCCAGCGAGTTGTGCAAACCTCCTCCGTCAATGAATCATCTCACTGTCTCTCAGTTATTGCCCTGGAAAATGGAAACCAGTCCTTGCTAACCTGGCCCATGTCAGTGTTGTGATCCAATGCAGACCAATACCATAAAAGCTAATGTATGTCCCACCAGCTATGCATTTACACCAGCAAATGAGAGGCCGGAGAAATGGCGTGAATTAAATTTCCAACATGGCATCAAATCAGATGGCAAGCCCGCAGGAGCTAGATCATGAAGCATGCCATGTTAAGTCCATGATTTTTGTCTGGTATAAAATTTAGATTTGAATGCACAGTTCGGGGTTTTCATCCCAAAATCCCTGTGTTTTCTGTTTCTAAAAAGGAAAAATACATGAGCACACGCACACACTTAAAAACCGTCTGGGTACAGTAAGTGCTTTGTGCCATCAACAGCGCTGCTGCCGTGAGTGCAGGATGTTGAGCAACCACGGTGACAGGGACTTGGCTTTTGTTTAGCTAAGTGTTCATCCCAAGGCCGTAGTCTCAAAGCAATGTGTCCCTTAAGGGCCACCAAATGAAACATCTTCCCTTTTTCTTTATGGAATACAACTAGACTGAAACCACAGACCTAACAGTGCCAAACAGCTATCAGTTCACACAGAGACAAGGACAAAGCCACAAAAATGTTATGAAAAAATGTCATAGGAAAAAACCCCAAAGTGTCCAGACAATGGAAACTCATTTTAACAAGTGACTGGGGATTGGAGGGGCTGTGCAAGGGACTGCGGGGCTTTGCTGGGGGAGCAGAGGGGTGGGAGTCCTGCGGCCCCAAAGCTCCTGCCTGTGCCAAGGCATGGGGGGCAGCAGCACCTGGGGGGGGCACCTTGCACCAGGTACAGGTACAGCTGGTGAAGATGCTGCTGCCAACCCGGCTCAGCCCATGGTTCAATGCTCTGCCAGACTTGGCGGCAGCACCTGCCAACAGAGACCAAAGCCTTTGTAGAATGATAGAATCATTTAGGTTGGAAAAGACCTTTAAGATCGTTGAGTCCAACTGCACAATGTCTTTCCAGCTCTTTCTTGGCTTAAAATCACTGCAGCTTGCTTGGGCAGGATGGGAATTACCACGTGCTACGAAATTAGTTGCTTGGTAAACCCTGAGCTGTATTCAACATTTCTCAGGTAAGTGCACCATCTTCTGTTAGCTGGGAAAAACACCCAGGTGTTTCTCTGGGAGAGACTGCGAGAGGCCAACTCAAGGCTGTGGATGCAACTGTGGCTCATGCGCTGCCCTGGAAAAGGAGTTTGTGTGTATAAAACACAGCTTGCAAAGGTGGAGGGCAACTGCTGGGTGGTGCTGCAGAAACTCACCGCCTTCCCTGGCCAAAGCCCCTTTCCCACTTCTGAGCCCAGCACTGAGGCAGCAGGTTTCTGAGGGGTTATGCAAGAAACTTTCCCAGACACCCGCCAGGCACCTTCCAGTGTTCAGTGAACCAGAAGAAGTCAAATGCTCTCTCCTCCAATATAGAGCTAGTCTTCATGTCTCACCTGGTCTAACTTTCTCCCTCCTCACCCATTTCATCTTGTGGTATTTCTCCGTGGGAGACTGCTCCGCCTGTGGTCTCTTTTGCTTATGTTCACCATGACAGAGTCCAGATCTTTCTAAGTCCCTTCCTAAGCCCCAGGTGTCTTTTCCTCCCTGAAGCTCATGGCCCATACCTCTTCCCATCAGCTGCAAATCCCCTGAGTACGCCCTGAGTATGGTCATAGCAGGGTCTAAAACTAATCAAAAGGTCAAGTGGGCTGGTAGTCACCTTTTGTGCATGTCCTAATCTAGCCAAAAGTGGGGATGACATCTAGCATCACCCCAATTCCATGCCAGCCGGACAACCAGAGCAAAACCTGTTTCCTTTGCCTTGTGTGCACAAAGCAAGGGAGCCAGACCACCTCTGGGTCTATGGCCTAGGATGGCTTTCTCAGTGCACCTCAGAAACGTCAGCAATTACTCTGAAAATGAGAACCATGTAGATAAAAAGCCAAGTGTTATTATCACTTTGAGGAGTCTGGAAAAGAAAAAGGAAGGTGAAGAGGAGTTGGAGGCAGTTAAGCCTCATGATGTGGGGGCTGCGTGCAGCTACAACATCATTAGGGATCAGTGGTGGGGTGTGGGCAGAAAGCCCCATCACAGACACCCACTGGGACTGGCATGAACAGTAACAGGACATTGTGAATATTAAAGCATATTAATGTTTGTGTTTACACATTTTTGTTTTCCTAATGCCATGAGTTTTGGGGTTTTTTGTATGACCAAACTCCAAAACAGCTTTAAGGAATAAGGACTGAGGCGGGGGGAAAAAATGAGCCAAAAAAAGGATATGGCTTTCAAAGTACGTCTTCTTCAATAACATGCTGGAAAATCATTGCTCCAGTGCTTTTGAAGGTTGAAGGGTCCTCTCCACAGCCCTTGGGAAGCACTTCAAATGTGATTCACATCATATTCATCAACTTGTGTGTATTCTCTGGATTTGGGGTTATCTCCTGAGCAGTTCCAGGAATAGGCCCAATTTCTTCATGTTTTAAAACCTTTACAGAATGTAGGATGACACAGTGCCATACGGTAGGGATGGGATTGGAGCAAGTTGCAAAGAAAATCTAGCACATGGACTGTTTTGATCACGCAATAAACAGGGGAGCTGGAAACCACATGAGCTTTGTACTGGCCTGCAGGATGTGGTCTTCTGCCAATTTGTGAACAAAAGCACACAAGAACACCTGGACAAAACAACCCTGTTAAGATTACAGCTTGCAGACAGTAAGCCTTAATGAGTCTCTGATACACCACAGAGCCTGTGGTGGCGTTTAATGGGATAAAATTAGCACGGGAGTCTCCAGATAAGAGCTATGCTGGCGTGGTGGTGTTTGGACGTCGGTGCTGACAGCAACAGCAGAGGACAGGAACAGTGCTTAGAAAGTGCTGCCCTGGACGACATCTGCAGCCAGGCTGTCCCTTTAGGTTATGCCAGGGAGAACAACAGAAACTTGTAAAACTTTGTAAAAGCAAAGAGCAGTTCTTCCCAAAACCCAGTTACAGAAGGTCGGTGGGTACCCTGAAACACGGAGGTTTTATGTTCTCTTTAAAACCACAGTATAAGGACTGTGCTTAAGTAGTTGGGCAGGGGACAGGGTCTTCTTAAAAGGCCAGTCTCACTTTCATTAACCTGGACACAGCCACGTTCAGGTGCTCCCTGGGTTGCCCCAGCACTGGTTGGGCCCTGAATTGCTCGTTCCCAAGTGCCAGGGTCAGCCCAGCCACCGGGCTGGTCACGCTCCAGCAGCCCCAGGAGCAGACAGGCGTCAGCTGCTTCTAACGGGAAGGGAAGCTGCCAAACTCTTGTTTTATCTGAGGCAGGATGTTAGACAGTTCGTCTAGTGCCCTGGAGGAGATCCACTCCTACCACGTGCCCAGGACACAAAAGGTCTCTGCACTTTGAGAGCAACCGTGTGCAGCTGGAGCAGATTTTACATGTTAATTCATTGACTCCCAAAACCTCCAGGGAGTAACACACAAATTGACAAGGTCGCTGGCAAGGAAATCGATGAAGCACGTTTGCTCTTGTGCTCATTAAGGTGCCCCCAGAAGCAAATGCCAATGTAACTTGCAGGTGACTGTGAAGCGAAGGCACGCCAGAGCCTGCCACCGCTGCAGCCCCTGCTGTGGCACTAGCAGTGCCTATGGAAAAAAATGCCAGTGTGATGGGTAAGGGTCTGGAGAGTCAGCTTTTGTAGTTAGGTATTCATCCCAGTGTTTGCTTTGCTTGACTTCTTGCATCCTCCCCATTTTCTTTCTGCACAGAATTTTCAACAGGTTTTCAATCAATGAGCTATAATAAAAACAGCCATCCCACCATATTTCTGTTGTTGCAGAGCAGAGACATCTCTGCCATCACAGCAGGACACCAGCTCCACAGGACACATAATTATATCCCCACTGTCCCCCTTGCCTGACTCAGGACCAGATTGATCCTCTTTGACCCTGATGCAAATATTAGTTTTGCAACTGCCTGGGCCAAAGTCACTTCACTCGAGATCTGTCCTTACCTTCTCAGAGCAACCTCGTCATGGTCCTGCTTCGCTGGACAGCATGCTTCCCTGCCTTTGAGGCCCTCACAGCAGCACTGAACATTAACTGGGGCCCAGGCCAGTAGAATGCAAGGGCAAGATCACCACACCGTCACTCTGGGAAGCAATCCTGGGGTAACAGCACGCTGCCTGCAAGAGTCCAGCAACGCTTTGCTCAGCTGGAAGCCCTCTCCCTCCAGATGGTCATTAAATGGCAGCAGTATCTTGTGCCCTGCATGCAGCATCCTTATTGAAAACCAGCGTTCCCCAGCAGTGCTAGGGAGCAACAAGAGAGAAACAGCAAAGGGGAGCCACACTATCATAGAATCATAGAATCATAGAAAGTTTTGGGTTGGAAGGGACCCCTAGAGGT
>NW_009259482.1:190252-216114 GCF_000687185.1 Egretta garzetta | reverse complement strand
GGGGTTACCCCGACCCAGGTGCAGGACCTTGCACTTGGCCTTGTTGAACCTCATGAGGTTCACACAGGCCCACCTCTCCAGCCTGTCTAGGTCTCTCTGGATGACATCCCGTCTGGATGACATCCTATCGTCGTGCCTATTTTCTACAACTGCAAGACTTACAGTTACTACATGGGAAGGACTAGGAAGGTAAAACCTGTGGGTTGAGATAAAGACAGTTTAATAAAACAGTAGAGGAAAAGAAGTAATAATAATAGTAGAATATACAGAATATAGAAAACAAGCAGTGCTCAATGCAATTGCTCACTACCCACCAACAAACACCTAGCCCATCCCAAGCAGCAATCGCTCTCCCCCTGGCTAATTCCCCCAAGCATGGCATGCAGTGTGGGATACCCCTGGGGCCAGTGGGGGTCAGCTGTCCCGGCTGTGCCCCCTCCCAGATGCTTGTGCCCCTGGCAGAGCAGGGGAAGCTGAAAAGTCCTTGCCTGGTGTGAGCCCTGCTCAGCAACAACTAAACCATCAGTGTGCTATAAACATTCTTTTCATCCTAAATCCAAAACACAGCACTGTGCCAGCTACAAGGAAGAAAATTAACTCTATCCCAGCTGAAACCAGGACATGGGTGCTGGATATTTCTTGGCAGACCCAGTATTGTCCCAGTGCACCCTGAGGCACAGGACCCCTGGCTAAATCCCAGCTCAGAGTCCTGCAGTTCCCTAAGCCTGAGCCCAGCTCCCTCCAAAGGTATGCCCCTGCAGGGCTGCCCCCTCCAAACACGGAGAGATACAGCTCTGTCCTGGCCCCAGCCCCATCCTAAGCCTCCAGTGGAGCAGGACTCTGATGGGCTCTCAGTCCCCTGGCAGCTGTAATGCTTTTCCCACCCTGACTGGAGTCTCAATGTAATATTTTTAATAAAATTCTTCATGTCTGTGCATGCACATTTTTGTAATGCTGTGGAGGTTTAAGAAAACAGTTTCGTACAAAATAAAGTATAGATTATCTGCTATGAAGATTATATTAAGACAACAAAATTTAGTGGTTACACATTGATTACTGAGCAAGGCTATTACTTTATGAAGGACTATGAGTCTTTCTCCCATGTGCACCTTTTCATGCTCTGGAGTTGCCACATGCCCAGCTTTGTGAGCTTGAGGATAGCCAATAAAATCCCCAATGAGGGCTATTGTACAGGCACATGGACTCGTATGAACACCATAACACATAAGGGCTAGCTAAAAAAAAAACAAAAAATCTGTGCAAATCTGTTGCAAGTTGTACCAAGACTGTATGAGGTTTGTAGTCACCTTGGCTCCGTAACAGAAGTAAACCTCTGTTATATTATGGTGCCCCTTCATAAGACAAAACAACAAAGCCAGGCTCCATGGAGGCTTATAAAGTTTTGTTGGGATGGACCCCACCATCCCCAACTTAAGCTCTTGCCCCATGTTGAAGTCCACACAGCTGGTATGAAAAGTTCCCAGCTCTGAAACATTTTATATTATAGTGTACAGAGAGGGAAGCAGCTATGCAGTAACAGGGACTATTGCGTCACAAACCCCCAAACACTGTAAATGAAGGATAGGCAGACAAAAAAGAGGCAAGGCAGGAGAGAATATTTATTCCAATTTGCCTTTCCATATTAGTGCCTTAACACAGGCTGCCCAGAAAGAGCTACGCCTTCTTCAGTCCTGTGCTACTTCTGACGTTTGGACGTGGAGATAGATCTTTTTGGCCTTTAGAGCACTTTGCCTGCAAGAATAACAAGACATGAGCAACAAACCAGGAATGAAGATGTTCAGTGAGTACATAACTTCAAGTTCGTCACTTGCCCTGCCTCTTTCCCAGAGAAAATGAGCAGCTAATCCTCAAATCCTCTGGATTTGCTCTTGTTCCTCAGTAGATACTGGTGCGTTACTCACCCCATGACTAGCTGCTATCAAGAATGCTCTTTTTCTGTTCCACAAGATTAGTTAGGGATTTTTAAGCACAAATAACATTTATAATAGTGTTGCAGCAGGTTTGAGAGACTAGTGCAGCTATTCACAGGCCAATAAAGGCTTACGCTGCTTGTTTTCAGATGCCTAGGTAGACAAGGGGTAAAAAGAAAGTCTCTCCAGCTAGAGTCTTGGAATTAACTAACGACTTCTTGGAAACACAGGAGGCAGCCAAGTAACCCCTGGGCTTCCCCAGGGAGCTCTGGGCAGGGATTTTGCACAATTTCAGGTGAAAGCTGCTAAGAGTTCATCGTCCTGACTCACCCGTGAAAGTTTTCAACATCTTCAACAGTCTCAGGCAAAACTCTTCCTTTAGTTTCAGGTAGAAGCAACACCAATCCACCCGCAATCAAACCAAGAACAGCTTCAAATCGAACAGATGCACGAAGAGCTTGTTAGCAGATACCGATTTCCAGCCTATACACCACTTTCTACTGCCTGGCACAAAGGACTCATAAATGACATTTTATTTTGTTCATCATACAAGATGTGTACATCAAGGCTCTATGTGCAAAAAAGGGAAGGCATGGCTGGCTCTGGAGGATGCCCCAGCCATATGGGAGACAGCAATGAGCCAAGTTCCGTTGTGAGTTGTGCACTGAACTACGGCATCTCAGGCTGGACAGACAACTGTAAAGAAGAAAGAACCCTTTCCCGTCTGAGTGTATGCCAGGGAATGGATTATATTTTTCTGCCATTTATGTAACAAGATTTAGAAAATACATACACAATGTATTATCCCCTACACAATGTGATTAACTTCTCCACTGATAATTTCTTTTACCCACTTTGTACATTTGGTGTCTATATTTTAAATCTACCAAGCACCCTCCTAACAGTGCCATCTGTTAAAAACTACATATTGCCATTCAAGACGTTTTTCTATAAACAGTGTGCTGATCTAAAGATTCAGAAAAGTTTTGCAGACCCTGACCTGAGAGCTCAGGTCACTGGTCTGCAAACACCTATCTTGCACTTATTTACCAACCTCTTTCCAAATAGCTGGAGAACAGCCAGTTAACAGACTGCCAGAAAAGCTGAAGTGTAACAGCCACGCTTGTACTCCATTAAGTAGGCAATTACGCGAAATTTTTGGCTCCTGGACTGAGACAATATAGCTCACAGAAGAGCAGTAATTGATCAGATTTGAATTCATCAAAATATTAATCTCATCAAAACATTAGAACATTTCTCAGCCCTTTGCCTTCTGCCAAACCTGTACTCACCTCTAGCTTCCTTTAAAATGCAAGGAAAAATAAGAAGGGCAAAGGAGACACAAATGCATAAACAAGCTCCAGGTTGTTATAAACTGAAGGCTATAGCTTCCGTAGATGGGAAGGGGCTTCTGCTGAATTTGGGCATCTGCCTTGGCTGCTTTTCCCTCCCTTTGGAAGCCGGGCCCCCCTGCTGCACCCCAGGAGTGGCTGGCACGGAGGTAAGGTGGCACTTACTGAAGACTATCAGTGGCAGATCATGCCAGACTTCCACCAGTCTGTACACAATGAATGGGACGATGACTCCACCAATATCGCACAGGGAGGAGCAGACCATCACCCCGAGGTTCCTGGTGCAACAGCAAAGGGATCACGTTAGCATCTCAGGACTGCGGACAGAAGGGCACGGACCACAGTTCTGACCCTTGCACAGGGCATGCAGCTCAGCAGACCACAAAATGCCAAAATAGGTTGCAAACCCCTAGTTTTCCACTGGTGGGCACATCCAGAAGTTATTTAGAGCTAATTATTGCAAGAACAAAAAGCTTACTAAATAGGAACAGGAGAGTGTATCTGTATTTTCACAGGTGTAAGCAAATTCCCGAGCTTAAAGATAGAAGAGAATCAAGCCCAAAGTGTCTGAGGGGAGTCTCTGGATACAATAAAAATGTAAAACCACTAGCTTCAGTACATCTTAGCTGACCTAATGCCAGGTGTGGCAAATGTTCTTTCTGTTTGCTGTACACCATTAATAAAATTTAAAACTCTACTGTATTCATTACGGATAGAAAAATAAGATTAATAGAGTCTCGTGATTTCATGTGTTGTGTAGCTTCCTATAATCAGTGTGTCTCCAATTAAGAAAGGAGGATTAAGATTCATCTGGCCAGCACAGACACCTTCTCTGCAGGCAATGGCCTACAGTCACTGGGTAGAAAGGAAATTTTGAAGAAGAATTAACTCCCCAGCTTTAGATTTCTGCAGCACACATAGCTACTTCTGAACGAGTCACCCTGCAGCCCACTTACAAATACGGAAAGAATCCAGTCCTCAGGCAAAGGGCTTGAGTTAACACATGTTCTCCATAGCAGACTCCACTCCAGACAGATCCATTTAAATGTTATTTTGATTTAAACACGATACAAATCCAAGCACTACGTGGGACTTCAGAACCATCATCCATCCTGGCTGTCTCCACTTTTCCCATTATTTCAGTCACGTGAGTTTTCATCTGCCTTAAGGTATATTTGTCACCTTCATGAATCTACTTCTTAAAGCACTTATGCTCCATCTACTTTATGCTCAGCAGTACCTGTGTAGATCTGAAGCACTTGAGGATAACTCAGTTTAGCATAAAACGTAACATACACATCGGCCTCAACTATTTGTTTGCAGGCCAAATGCCAATGGGGAGGAGGACACACCCACCTGATGTATGTTGGATAAAGTTCAGTGTTTACAAAGCAAACCATTTCAAAAGCCATTGTGATTCCCATTCTCCCGATGCAGGCAGCAATCACTTTTAGCCAATGTATGTCTGCAGAGAAAACGCATGCAACACATTTAAAAGTATCCCAGCTATTTAGCAGGGGTCAATTAATACACCAGTGTTATTTTGGGAAGGGAACCTCTGATCCCATATCACGTGATATTTTTAAGGCCCCTTGCTTCACCTGTGTGAATGAGGGAATGGGAACAGCCAGCACCACATGAGCTGTGGCACAGGGACCCTCCCAAAGCATCACAGGGGACCCAGGTGCTTTGAGGTTTATTATTGGCAGTGCTACAACTGAACCTCATGTCACTTTGGCAGCACGCGGAGCGCTACTGGAAGTCAGGGAGGCAGCACCTGGCGGCAGGGTGGGTTTGCAGACCTTTGGGACCGAATCCTGGGAAAAAGGAGGGAGAGGTGGGTGCTGTTCCCCGGGGGGCATCGCCAGGGTGGGGAGCCACCGCGCGGCCTCGTGCAGGTGACTCACCCTCTGGGATCAGGGCTGTGACGAGGCAGGCAGCCCCAGACACCAGGTTAGCCGCAGCCCAGGGGTAGCGCCGCCCAATGCGGTCGATGGTGACGATGATGATGAAGGCGGCTGGGAACTCGACGAGCGCAGAATAGAGGAAATCCAGATACATGTTCCCAGCGGCTACTCCCATGTGTATGATGAGCCCCTGGTAGAGGACGGAGCTTGTGAACCTGGGCAGAGAAGAGCATCCCAGCTTCATTAGTCAGTCGGAGGACCGAGGTCTGCGTCCTGCTGGAGCCTTCATAACCAGAGCTTCAGAACCAGCTCTCCAACACTGTCTTCTTACCAATTGTACATCAAAATGAATGTGTTTTTTCTCATCTGTGGTGTCCTGACAAGGTCAATGAATGAAGGACTCTGCTTTCTGCCATCTTCTGCTTCAAATTTAATATCCTGTGGAACAGCCAGTACAAAGTACAGTAAGCTTCTACTGGGAGGACCTGATGGAAGGGACTATCATGATGCTTGCTTACGTGCATAAGCAAACCCTGAACTCACCTCAAAATGGGAAGGCATCTTTTTCTGATTTTTTTTAGCCATATCACTGACAATTTTCATAGCTTTGTCATTTTTTCCTTGAGAGATCAGCCACCTGGGAGACTCTGGGAGGCACCTACAACACGAGTAGATGCCATTATATACCAAAACACAAAGCTCACATAGTGGTCCCATGTATGGAGACTTTGGAGAGAGGGATTTTGTTGAATAGAGGCAGGTGGAGTTTTGCTTTGTTTGGGGATTTTGGGGTTTTTTTTGTGTGTTTCCTCCCTCCCCACCACCCCACCACCCCCATCAGGAAAAGTAGTATATCCCACTGCTGAAATGGGAAAAGGAAGAGTTGTGGCAGTGGCTTTAGTCAGAGGTGAGTTTACTAAAGATAAACCAGGGAAAGGCTTTGAGCAAGAGTAGTGCTATCATTTTATTTGTCCTGTTCACTACAAACTGGCTCCTCTTAGGGAGTCATTTTCCAGTCGTGCCATCACATGTTAAGAAGAAGTAAACAAAATAGAACTGGCTTACCAATTCACAAATATGGAAAAAGGAAGACGATGAATCTCTTTCTACTATTCCTAACCTCTCGACCCATCCAGACAATTTCTCAAATCAAAGCACTCAAACCGAAGAATATCAATCAAAACGAGGAGAGAATCCAAAATAAAGGCAAACCCACGTGCCTTCTTTTGGTTGGACCACAAAAACCTGTAACTTTTCTTCCTTAAAAGAACATGTAAAGCACCTGATACAATTATGTTAGCATTCAACAACCTCCCAATAGCCATCAGTGTCGAATACACTAAATTATGTCAAGGCATTTACTTTCCTTTGTGAAATCCTTGACAAAGGTAATATATGATATTGAACCACTCTCCCCCAGTGTTATTCAAAGCCGTCTTTCTTTTAAACAGAAGTCAGGTGCGGCACACAGGCTAAGATGCAATGAAATCTCGGTTGCTGAGGGGTCCTATTTCCCACTCCTTTTTGCTGTGTACCTCCTCTTTGCACTACAAGGCACACACAGCTGAAAAGCAGTGCCAAATCTCCCTCTGTACCAAGCCCCGGGAGGCAGAAGCAGCTGGGTTTTGGGTCGTGGGCAGAGGTACAACAAAAGCCCGGTTACCAGTAGTAGAGCAGGAAGAAGCAGCTTGGGAGGGTGACAGTGAGCTGCAGCCACCGCCAGTGAGGGATGGCGTAAGCGATAGCATCGAAGACCAGGAGCCCGACGGAGAAGGCCGTCTGGTAGAGGATGCCCACCGTCCTCCGGTACTTCGGACCGACAACTTCCGTCGCTGCAAACATGCACAGAGACAGGTGAATGACAGCTCAGCCACGGCCCCTCAGCGCAGCAGGAACTTACGTTGTGGGGACACTGGAAGACCAATGCTGCATTAATGCCCTGAAGAAACTGCCTCAGTAACCCTGGGCTTCCTGGCATAAAGCCTCCAGGCAAAAATCCCCTGGTGCTCTCAGAGGAAGTTTTGCTTTTCTGCCGCTCAAACTCTAATCAGAGGAGAAAACACTGCTCCTGCTCTTACGCTGCCCTAAGGCACACGGTACTGTCCCCTCTTGCGGAAATCTCTGAGTAAATCAAACATTCCTTATAGCACACAGATGGATTTTGCTGTCAAATCTAACACCAGCCTACATAATGTCTCCAACCCAATACCAAAACATCGTATTTTGTTTTCTAAGTGCAGCCTTTCAGCCTGCATCTCACGCCCAGCGTGTAAGAAATGCGTGTGCCACAGGATGGCACACACCTTCCTGGCTTCACGGCTCATCTGCGCTTTGCAACTGCACACCACGGGGTAGACCCACAGGTTAAGTCTTGTTGATACAGAGCTGAATGTAACTATGTCAGCAGGCAGGCACAAGCACACTCAAAATTTTGTATCCGATTGTGCTATTTCCAGAAAGCAGACCGGTTAGAAAAAGAACAGAAAGCAGTTACTTAGCAACTGAAGGAAGTGCTGTGTTTTGGAGCCACGGATTAGCTAATACTGCCTGGCCAAACGATGCTCAGAGACAAAGACATCTCCTCAGGCTGAGTGGGACTGAGCCAAAAGCAGCTGAAGGGTAGACAAGTGTCCCAGGGGACAGCGTGATGACAAGGTTGCTCTGTCCGTGCACCCTTCCCTGGGCATTCAGGATTGGCTACCCTTAGAGAGAGGATACAAGTTTAAAGGGGCTTTGGGGCTGATTCTGGGTGACTTCTCTCTCATGAGAGAGTTTCTAGGAGAATCCAGGAGTAACAAGGTGTAACTGAGGGGAAATAATCAGGATAGGGCAAGTCATTGTCCTGATAGGGATTTTATGCTCTAAAATGGCATAAAGTTCCCCAGAGGAGGTGGTGAAGATTTCATTAGTGCCAGGAGAAGATTTAAGAGGCCAAGCAAGCATCTAGAATATGCACAGGAAGGAACAGTCGTGTCTTGGCAGAAGATGGTTTGGACTGTGGGCTAGTTGTTTTGGTTTTATTTATACCAGACATCTGGATAACTGCATTAGCAAGATGTCCCCTCTAAAAGACTTAATAGAAGTTTAGGGTGTTGACATTTACATTTCTTCCGCTATCACAGCGAACTGGGTCGCTCAGAGCTATTTGGTAGAGCCACCTGACGTCCTCATCCAGATAAGGGTCCATTGGGCAGCATTTAAAATATTTCATTTGCTGCTTTGGTGATTGCTTGGTGTTGGGTATTTTTGACAAGAACCCAAACTCCACACCGGAGAAGCCAAAGAAGTCCCGGGCAGCTCTAGCATGCACCAGAAAGTGGTCCTGAGCTGGTCCCAGCCCTGCTGCCACGCAGCCCTGCTTCACCACCAGACAGGATCAGTGCATGGCGCTGGGATAGGCATAGACACGGCCTGGCTCCTCGCCTTGCTTTGCAATCCCCCAGGTTGGCCTCCGCTCAGACACCTGCACAGATGCCCAAATACCTTGTCTTTTTCTCAGCACGCGCGTGCTCTTCTTCAGCTATTGTTAGGCTGTAAAGCCTCTGTTTGCCCTTTTGTTTGGTCTTTGTGTCATAAAAATGCCTCCAAATTTTCCCCACCCCCTACCTGCTTCTTTAATGGCCTCCTCTGTCACCAACCCCATCTGCGACTGGGCTGGGGTGGCTGCGGTCTGCCCCGAGGCTGCCATCTTCCCTAGCCAGTGCTCGAGGGGAGGGAGAGGAGCTGGAGGGCCCAGACCTGCAAAGGGGATCTGCACCATAGGGGAAAGCCTCTCTTGAGGTGACAGCCCTAATGAACCACCACTTGCTTGAGCTTTGAAGGCTACTGTTGCGTATCCATAGTGACAGTGCTTGAAAGAAACCCTGAGAAGTCACAGAAGGAGAAAGCTCCTTGATAAAACACCATGGGAGGCATTTTTCAAATGGCTTTTCTTTGGGGGTTTTTTTTTCCTTCATCTTCTGCAGCCAGTCTTGCTCATGGGAAAAGGTCTGAACTCACCCAGGATGTAGCCTGCGATCCAGCAGCCCTTGCTGACCAGCCCTTGCAAGAACCGGAGGATGACTATCCACAGGTAGGTGGGCATGAAGACCAGAAGGATTCCACAGACAACATTTGCAAGAATTGTACTTAAGAGGCAAAATTTACGTCCAAACCTGAATCGGAAGATAATACGTGTAAAGCAAAACACTAGTCATGAAAACACAGGCGTTTTGAACTCGTAAGAACTTTGTGCATCTTTGGGGAAAAAAAAAAATCCAACTTTGCTATACAAGGGATAGATACATTTCGACTTTTATTCTTAGCCCATTACTCACTCTGCTTTTCTATTCCCTGAAAAACTACTGTGCTGATTTCTCTGCAATGTCCTGCAGACTTTCAGGAAAAAGAAAAATTTCCCAAGTTAAAGAATTATAGTCCTGTATTTACATACATTTGGGCTGGGGCTGTTATCCCTGAATTTCAGAACAGCCAGCTTAGTAATCTGTTTTTTTTTATAATGGCAGTGAAAAATAAGTGTGGGTTAATATTATGATTCTAATATGTCTGCTTGCACCAGATTTATAACAGATTATATACCACAATCTTAATCTCCAAAAATCTGATACATATGGATCTTTTTGTGAGTGGGCTGCATTCGACAGCTGGAGCAACTCAGAGCCTGCTGTAACAGTCCTAGGCAAGAGGGGAACACGGGGAAAAGACCTTCAGATATTGGCATTTGTTTCTTCTTAACCCCAGCCGCCTGGGCTAGGGTGGCTGCCTCCGCTTGCTCTGAACAGGGAGCTGAGGGTGCCAGGACACGGGGATTTCTGCTTTTTCACAGTGACTGCTGCTGTACCTATCTGGCAATCCCTGCATCTACTGTTTCAAAGTTTCTCCAAAGGAAGCAAGATGTTTCCGAGCTGCAGCCACACAGAGTGTGAGAGGTGAAGGGGGGCTCCAAACCAGTGTTTCCTGGCTTCGGTTAACACCCAGGGAGTTTGGGGTGTACTAGTCCTAAAATAGCCCTCGTGGGCTCTGCAGGACTCGCCAAGCGGGAGGTTTGTGCAAACCACCAGGTATGACCCAAGAGGCAGAGGGCTGGCTCCTCATACCGTGACTGAACCTACAGGTGGTTGACCTTATTTTGAGAAGAGCAGAGATGACAGCAGTTGCACAACCTTTCTCTGCCTTTTCTGAGCTTAGCTGCTGAACACCGATAAGAGGGGTCAGGGGGTTTTACTGTCGGCCCACACGTACCTGTCTGCTATGTAGCCAATGTTTATGGAGCCAATAAAAAACCCAGCGTTCACAGAAGACTGAAAGAGGTCCAGCTTCCAGGAGTCCTCACACACCAGGTTAAACTGAAGGAGCAACCACAGTCAAGAAGCAAGAGAGTGAAATGAGAAGCTGGCTCACATCCACAAGTTTCCTTTGCTTCAGTTAAAGATTTAAACTTGTTTCTGGGTCAATGACCATTTTATCAGCACCCAGAAACCCTACCGACTTAAGTGTCCAACATTAGAAACAGGATCAAGTCCTTGAGCAATCTCCTGGTATTTCCCATTCGTGTCTCATCTCTTGTTACTGGAAAGCACATAACTGAGTTATTACCTGTCAAGACTGGGACCCTAATTTGTGTTAGGCCTTGTTGATCATATCAGCATGGACTTGACAACCACCCTGGGCTTTTCAAAGAGCTTTTTTGTGGCTGAAGATGAACATTTCTAAGCAGTTCCACTTGCCTCATACCCTCGCATGCCACCATAGCCCCTGCAGACCCCCTCAGGGCTAAGCATGATGCCCTCACAAAAGGTATCCTAGATGCTTGCAGAAGCCTGCCTCGCCTCGCTTCCTGTGGAGCGCCAGCTCCGTGAAGAAGGGTGGGAGGAGGTATCTGCATCGGCCCCTCAGGCCACAGCATTTTCTCTCTGCTCTGGCCTTTTGCTCAACTAAATTTTGCTACAGCCTAACGTGCCTGGATACCAGGTATTTTATACCCAGGGCCAAGCTTTGTGCCACATGGGAACACACATATGTTTGCCATCTGGCTTTAGTTCTCTTATCTTACTTAAGTAGATCTACAGAAAAGCTACTGCTTAGGGACATGGTTTAGTGGTGGGATTGCAGGGTTAGGTTAACGGTTGGACTTGATGATCTTAAAGGTCTTTTCCAACCTAAATGATTCTATGATTCTACTGGAGAATAAGTTATTTCAAAAAGTTGTCCTAACATGACTAAGAATCCCTTCCCCTCCTACTGGTAGCTGGGTTTATTTAACGCTACATGTCTTTAAGCAACATAAAACCAGATCCTCTTCCTGATGCTCTGTGGGGCTTCTCGTGAGGATATTCTTCCATGTGCACATTTTTCCTTCAAGCAAAGTAACTTTACTCTGCTTTACTCTATGCTATTCTTTCCCTTGCTTAGCTGCCAGACATAACAGACAACATAACAGACCCCAAGAGCCTTCCCAGAAACAGTCACATCCAGAGGGAAACCGCATTGCCCAAATGCACAAAGAGGCGTGTAATATTTCTGATAATCCTGTGAAGGAAGCAGCCCGTCGGCCTGGCCTTGCACCCCCTCCAGAAGAAAAGGGAAGATGACTGAAGCGAGAGCGTGACTGCATGAATCCACAGGCTGCACGAATCCACAGAGGCTGCAAGTGTTCAGCTTCCCACAATCCCAAGAGGTCGTGGGGGGGCATCTGGACGACAGCATCCGCTCGAGGCTTTTGCAGCGCGATGTGCCTGCTGCGCTGCTGCTTTGTCCCGGGTCACCCTCCGTTTGAGGCGTCCCGCTTCCTCACTTCAGTGTCACACAGTCACATACTTTGCTGACAGAAGTACGCTTACAGTATACCACCTGAAATCTAGCTCCGACCTCTTGCAAAACTGTAAATGCTGAAGTTGCTAGAGCGCAAAATTTACCTGCCCCTGCGTTTGTGTTAGATATATGGGGGAGAGAATCCTGACTTTCACATCTCTCAAAATTTGGTGGAACTTTCTATGACAAAATCAAATTTGTCATCCCAGATACGGATTTGTTTTTAAAGTTAAAGCTCCTAAAACCCTAAAGTACCCTAAGCAGCTTAAATACCATTGTCAGTTTATTCACACGTTTTCTAAGAACACAAAACAGCCATCAGATTTCCTGCAATTAATTCCTGAATAATGCTGTTTAGTTGTAGGAGGTGATTACCTTTCCCCCACCCATAGTCATTCAATCGTATTTGAAACAAAATTTTAAAAGACTTTCTTCATTAAAAAAAAAAAAAAAAAAGAAAGAAATCGAGACCTTCACATCTGGGCATGGATCCCAGGAAGATTGGGAGGTCTGTGCCGCGTGCCCACTTGGGGATCGGCCGGCGTTGTTTGCAGTGCTGCGAGCCGCCGATCCCTCGCAGGCACTATTTACACACCTCCACCAATCGGACCTCTCATGTGACGGCAGTTTCATTCAGAACTGGACTTTATCTGCCTAGGGGTTTATTTGCTGAAATAGGCTTTGCTCCCCAGCTGGAGATATAAACCTCCTGAGCAGCCAAGGCAACGCTTCACAACAAGGACAGAGGGAAGACAAGTTGCAAAAGCGCCCTGCGCAAGTTCGCAGCAAGAGGATCCCCTCATCCAGGTAAGCAGGCATCATTTTAAGACAGCCTAGGCCACACCAACCCTCTCCCACGTCCCTCAGCTTGTCTGTAACTGAGGGGGCAAGGGAAGGGGGGGCGCTTGTTTTTACCTCAGTCACGAGAGAGGTCCCCGGGGAGTCGTAGACCCAGCCGTCCCGGCAGGGACCGAGGGGGACGGTCCTGCCGGGGGGGTCGGTGCAGCTGACACCCGTCGTGTTCCAGTCTACCTCGTACCTCCTGCAGCGGCTGCTGAAATCGGCCCCATGGCTGCCCCACTCGGGAACCGTGTGATTGAGCTGCTCCTCCAGGCTCCAGCCACATCGCTGGCTCAGCTCAGCCACCCCGGGACTGGAGCAGCGATGCTCGGGGATGAACCCGAAGAAGACGACACCCACGTACACCGGGGTGAAGGCAGCAGAAAGCAAACACAGGACAAAGAAAGTTTGCTTCTGGAACCTGTCAAATTCTCCAATGTTCTCCAAAATGTCATCCAGGGTTGGCATTTTGGCATCAGAACTACCCCAAAAACCTCATCTAGGTCTTCTCTGCAGCACTGATATATTCAGTTGGCAGCAAAGCTATTTAAGTAACAACAACATTTGACCAAAAGTCAAGACTAACTCCATAAATTATTAAACTACATGTTGCAAGCTTTATTTTTTAGGTTTCATTTGAAATCAGACCTTAATTTAACCAGGGAGAATTTGCATTTAACCCCTAATCAGAGCACGTACGTTCCTTTTCTCCAGAAAAGCCACTATCAGGCACAGCACTGTGGGATTTTTTTATTAGCCAAAGCAGCTCCTCAAAGAAGAGGTGTCTTAAGGAGCAAGTGTAGATGGAAAATTCCATCAACATGCAAGCAAATGAAAAGTTTAGTGTAGCCGCTGATGGGCACCACATGCGAGCAAGGCTTATCAACCGGGTTCTGTAAAGAATGGGTGAGTATACTGTGAAACGGAAGTGTCTCAACATTGAACCAAGTAATGGGAAGGGAACAGCTTTCCCACAAACTCCAGCATCTTGATTGTCTCACCCCTGCAGCCACCCTCACTCTCCACACTCCTCCATTTCCAAGGAAAACCTCTCCCACCTACAACAGGGAACACAGCCTTCACTTGACCGTATTTTTGCAATGATACAAGAAATAAAAAGCATTCACTAAGGAATTACGCACTAGGAATAGCTCTGGGAAGCCATAATATAAAATACTTATGGCCAAACCAGCTATTTCTTACCATAGAAGACCTGTAAGACTGTAGGTACAATTCTTTTTGGGGTACCCCCAAAAAGCCCAGTTATATCAGGGTTCAATGACGCTTTGTGCTGTCTACAGATAGGCACTTGCTACTTCAACACCTTTTGCTGACAACAGCTGCTTCCATCAGAAAGAAAAGCATAAGTGAAGGTAACGTTTTAAAGACATGAAAAATGGTCTGGAAAGTGACTTGCATGGTTTAGGCAAGCGGGCAAAAAAATTAAAGACTCCAAAAAATAAATGAGTATAGAAAGCCACTCTGGCCTGGGGACAGAAATAGAACCAGTTCTTCACCAGGTCTCGCTGCCCACCGGCCATCAGAGCAACAGTGGCCTAACCGGTTATGAACGCTGCTGTGTGGGCCAGCACTCTTAAGATTCCCTGCATCACACAGATGTGCCCCCTCCTCTCCCACCTCCTCTTCTCAGGCAGAAACGGCTGGAGCAAGGTAACAAGAACTCCTCCTCTGCAGCCACGTACAGCTGTGTCATCCCAAGCCCAGCACCACCCCACTCCAGACTTTCACCCCCGTGGCTGCAGGGGCTGCACATGGAGCTGGGGAGGGCGACAGGGCCACCCAAGCGCACGGCAGCCACCACGCTCCCAGCCCACCCCTGCAGCAGGAGGACGCGTGCAGTCAGCTGCAGCCAAGGAAACTGAAATCAAAGCCTGCCTGGGAAGCGAGTGAAGTTTAAAGCCATTAGGCTGTATCTTAAAAACACACCCCAAAATCCTCACATTGCTTCTTCCCTTGCAATTTGGTTTAACCAGTTTGTAATGGTGTGCCTAAGTTCCAAGTGAACTAAAAAAGTTAGATCCAGACTGGGCTTTTTTTCCTGATTTCCCACCATCCTCTCTGCAGTCCAGACAGGGGCTGGATGGCATCGTGCCATGCAGCCGGGTACCTGTCCTGGTGTCAGCTAGGATAAAGTTAATTTTCTTCCTAGGAGCTGGCACAGTGCTGTGTTTTGGATTTAGGATGAGAAGAACGTTGATAACACACCGATGATTTAGTTGTTGCTGAGCAGGGCTTACACCAGTCAAGGGCTTCTCAGCTTCTCTACCTACTGAGAAGTCTGGAGATGCACAAGAAGCTGGGAGGGGGCACAGCTGGGACAGCTGACCCCAACCGGCCAAAGGGGTACTCCAGACCATATGACGTCATGCTCAGTATATAAACTAGGGGAAAGCTGGATGGGGGGCTGCTGCTCAGGGTCTGGCTGGACATCCATCTACAGGTGGTAAGCTATTGCATCATGTATCACTTGCTTTGTATAGTAGTAGTATTATTACTATTTTATTTCAATTAGTAAATTGTTCTTAACTCATGAGTTTGGTTGTTGGTTTTTTTCACTTTTACTCTTGCGATTCTCCCCCATCCCACTGCAGGGGGAGTGAGCGAGAGGCTGGGTGGGGCTCAGTTGCTGGCTGGGACTTAATCCACAGCAGTCCTTTTTGGTGCCCAACATGGGATTCAAAGGGTTCGAGATAATAACAGATTAACCAGAGTGTATTAAGGAATTTATATCTGTTAACAGTTGTGGGTCATGATATTGGTGCATCTGTTCTCAATATTAGTTTATCTGATCTGCACCATGCTTTTTTTTTGCTGTACATGTTAAAGATTGGTGTTGGGTTTTGCAGTTTTCTGTGCTCTGCAGTAATTAGTGATGTTTTGCCTGGAAGATTTTTTTATTAAAACACTGGCCTTGAGTTTAAGCTGGTATTTGAGCTTTGTACTGAAACCATTACTGTACCTCGGGTACCACCTCGTGGAAACAATTAGCAATTACACTTCTTCCTCTCAGAAGTTTTTTTTTAACAAAGGAAATACAGAATGGCACCTTTGCTACCTTCTTCTATGATGTTTCCTCCTTCGTTACAATAGCTTTTCAGGATCTTGAACATCCTTAGGTAATTAAGATACTTCTACTGGTATTTCTTGGGAATGTTGTTTCAGTTTTGTCTAAGGTTAATAAGCAATCTAAGAACATCATCCAGAGATCTGCCACAAGGCTGGGTAGCTATGAGCGGCAGGGGGTGTGGGATAGCATGGGCAAACACCTAGGATGGTGGGCACCTCCAGTGTTTTGGAAGCTCACCCCTGAACAAGTACAGAACCCTGAAAAAGTTAGTAGAATATTTGGAAAAAGTGTGCTGTCACCCTGGCAATTCTAGGGAGACACAAATCTCTGCAGCATGCTGGGGCCTGGCCCATGCCCACTGAACCCTGTACTGAGTACCCTCAAGGGGAAGAGAAGATCTCTGGATCTGATGACAAAATGGCAGGCGCTGTGGTTACCTCCATCCCCCACAACAGGCACTGCGGCTGAACCAGGGAACCAAGCCGTGCCGGTATGTGTCGCCCCTACGCTCAAGAAGCAATCTTGGAAGCAAAAGTCAGCTCGTTTAGTAAGGAATGATGAAAAAGCAGGACCAGCATGAGAAGAGGGGGAAGGGGAAGAACTCATAAACAAGGCACTAACCACCCAATCCCTAAGTGAACTGCGAGATATGCGGAAGGATTTCAGCCATCCCCCAGGCGAGCACATTCTCACCTGGCTGCTCCAATGCTGGGCTAACAGGGCCAGTAGCCTGGAATTAGAGGGTAGGAAAGCCAAGCAGCTGGAATCCCTTTCTAGGGAAAGGGGCACTGACAAAGCAATTCAAAAAGGGGCACAAGCCCTCAGCCTCTGGAAGCAAGCCCTGTCAGGCATGAAGGAAAGGTATCCCTTCAAGGAAGATGTTTTATGTCACATAGACAAGTGGACCACCACCTAGAGACATATCCAGTACCTGAGGCAATTAGCGCCATTGGAGATGATTTATGATGACCTGGACAAGAAGCAGTTATCCAAAGATCCAGATGAAGTCCAGTGCACACAACTTGTATGGACCATCATCATACACCAACTCATTAGCAGTACTGACATGGAAAGATGGAGAGGGACCAATAGTGTATGAATTAGCTGGCCAACTCCAGCAATAGGAAGAAAATCTCTCTTCCTCCCTCACCTCAGCTGTGGAGAAACTGTCCCAGAAGGTCCAGCAACTCAAAGAGGGTATGTCCTACTCCCCACCCATATAGACCAGTATCTCAGCTATTAGGAGTAAGCATTCCTCTGCTCGAGAGAGAGGATATAGAGGGTACACATCACGGGCCACCTGTGATTTTATGTGCATGACCAGGGAGAAGACATGAAGAAGTGGGATGGAAAAATCTACCTCAACCCTAAAGGTACGGGTATGTGAGTTGCAAGGAAAAACAATAACAAAAGACAGTTCTTCCAGGAAACTTGCTGCTCCAGTTCCCAGTGGGCAGCTCCCCAGAGAGAGCAGAAGGGCTGGTCTTACTTCTGATCTTAATGAAGAGACTTCTGACTTGTAAATACAAGGAGGGAGTAACAAGTACTACGACCAGGACTAGAGGGGCCCTGCCTCCAGCCAGGTGGAGGAAAGGGACAACTGGGTGTACTGGACTGTGTGGATTTGATGGCCTGGCACATCAGACCCACAGGAGTACAAAGCTCCAGTGGACACCGATGCACAGTGTACCCTAATGCCATCAAGCTACACAGGGGCAGAACCCACCTGTATTTCTGGAGTAATAGCCAACAGGAGTAACAGTATTGGAGGCCAAAGTGAGCCTAACTGGGAATGAGTGGCTAAAGCACCCTGTTGTGACTGGCCCCAAGGCTCCATGCATCCTTGGTATAGATTGCCTCAGGAGAGGGTATTTCAAGGACCCAAAAGGGTACCAGTGGGCTTTTGGGATAGCTGCCTTAGCAATGGAAGAGATTAAATGGCTGTCTACCCTGCCTGGTCTCTCAGAGGACCCTCTTGTTGTAGGGTTGCTGAGGGTTGAAGAACAGGTGCTGAACCACCACCACCCTCTAACAGTCCCATATGGCCAGTGAGAAGGTCTAATGGAGAGCAGACACTGATAGTAGACTATCGTGGCCTGAATGAAGTCACACCACTGCTGAGTGCTGCCATGCCAGACAGGCTAGAATATGAACTGGAGTCAAAGGCAGCTAAGTGCTGCCACAGCCGATATCACTATCAAGGGTGCTCAGTTGCCAGCTGTGATTAAACCACAACAGTGTCTTAGAGGGTCACTTCCCAGGGAGTCGTGCTGTTGACTGGCAGGGTTTCTGCTCCTGGCCCAGCCATTTGTACGTACTCACCTGGTCCCCACTACTCTCATAGCACTTCCCTCCCTATGGTTAAGCAGGGTATTCTACTGGAAAAATAGGCTAGTGAAGCAAGTCATGCATCCAGCTCTGAACAAGGTGAGATTCAGTCAGCCTACCTACAAATGCCTAGATAAAAAGTGGGCAGTAGTTCCAAGACTAGGAACTGAAGTCACTCACCACTGTCAGCTGCATATTAGACATGAATCGTTGATATTGCTCAGATAAGCATCCCCAGGCAGAGTACCTCTGTTCTACCTATGCCTTGTTATGCATAGTCACAAAGAAGAGACCACGTGATGTTATGCCTCAACATGTGGGAAGTCATTTCTTGCAGTGGTTCATGGATCAAACAACTCCAAGATTCCAGCCTTGAAGCCTTGGGGAAGGGAAGCAGCATTCTTCAATGTCCATTGAGAGAACTGTTGCAATGGTAACTGACATTTAAACTAATTTAAAAATTAAAAATACACCATCAAGCTTCTCATTCCTCCAAATTAACATAACGCCAAATAAAACAAAAGCAGCATTTTTTCTAAGTACGACAAGACGGAGCTTTAGCCGAACTGATTTACAGCTTCACTGGTAACGATACAAGAGGAAGAAAACCCAAGTCTGATAAAAGAAAAAAAATACACCACTGGGGCTCGCCTATACATTCTGATCTTTATCATCAAACATTGGTTCTCATTTTGAGTGATGTGACTAAGATATTAGCTATCACAGCAAAAAAGGGTATCACCAGGCTGATGAGCAGCATTACAGACTCGTCTAAGAAAGATTACAGACTTGAGATGTGGGATTTGGAATACCCACTTCATATTTTATTGAAATTGCTGAATACTTTATATTACACTATTTTGATTCAAAATGGAGTTTTATAAAAAGAAACCATTGTTGAAACTGAGTAAGCCAGCCAAAAGGAACAACGAAAAGTTTCAAAAAAATCTGACCAATGCATGTACTTGCACAATGCTTTGAAACCCTATCATTGCCAGTACTTTAATTTAGGAAACACCTGCAGAAGAGCAAGACTGCTAGAGGAAATTTGACTTGCATTCATTGCCAGCAGCTTCTCAAATCAATGACTGTGGCCAGGAGCACAGCGTAAGAGCTAGAACTTAGGCTATCAGAAAACATTAGCCCAAATTTTTTTTCTCTTGTAATTAGTACCAGAGAGAGGTATTGTGCCAACTAGGGCTCCTCTAGTTGTTGGGCTTTTCTTGGTGATGAAAAACTGGGCAGTGCAGATTGTATTATAGGAATTGTGCCTCTATGTCCTTGAAAACTCTGGTTCTCTGTGCAGTCAACCTAGTCAAGCCATAATATAGGAAAAAAAAAAAATCTTTGGGTGCTTGTCAGCTGCTTAGGCAAATACTGATGAAGTCAGTCATATGACCAGTACCAAAAAAATATCATGCAAAGAACAGCAACCATTTCAGGCTAAAGCTATACAGAGTTGTACCTTTCAGTCAATACCTTTGAACCAATGATCTGTTTAAATTAGAATGGATATTTAAATTTACAGGATAAATTAGACCAGTTCCAAAATTTACATCAAATCATCCCAACACACAAAAATTACATTTTTCCTTGTCTTACGATGGGTGAACCCATAGAATAATACCCTGCCGGCAGGAAGAACATGTTGCTATTAAGCAAACCTGAGTAGTGAGGATCAATAAATACAAGGAGTTAAATGCTAGTAGTCAGGTAACTTGAGTCTCAGGAGCCAGGGGCTTCATTGAGCCTTAATCCTTTCCTTTCAAAGGTTTCTCTTTTTTAAGCAAGCATTTAACATCTATGCTGTGGCTTTAAAAAAAAAAAAAAAAAAAAAAACACCCACCCAAAAAAAACCCCACAAAAAAAAAAAAAACAAAAAACCAAAACCTGTCCTGGCTAGAGAGAGTCAACACAACTCAGCCAACTGGATGTTAGAAATCCAGTCATTACTGAACAGATCATTGTAAACAACCAAGAAATCTTTCTCTTCTTCCCTTTTCAATGGTTTCTTGTTAAAGGCAAAATTCAGAAAAATCTTTCAGGCTGAAGTCCTCGTATTTGGTTGGAAATGTTGTCCTGTTATATATATTCTCTCTATATATATTTGATTAGGCACAAGAGGGGTTATTAAACATTCAACAAGTCCTCATCACTATCATCATGAAACGATACTGTGTTTGTAGAGTTCTGTGCCTGCTGCTGGCCTGGCCTGGCTTTTGCTTTCCTTTCCTTTCCTCCATTCAGCAAATAAGCTTTGTCATCGCTTCCAAGACTGGGTGGTTTCTTTTGTGGGTGCTTGCTCTTATCTAGTCCTCTTCCTGTCTGAATCTTTACATCTGGAATGGTTAACACTTCATCCTCACTGTCCAGGTCATCCACATGGAGAGAGGTAAAGGCTTCAGATGTAACAGACTTGGTAGTAATGTGACCATTCTCCTGCCCTCCTTTTGCTGTTCTTTGATTTGGTGCCGCAATTTCCTCCATAAGCCACTCTGTTTCATTCTCATTAGCTTCTTCTTCACTGTTTATCTGCAAGAAAAAAAGAAAAAAAAAGAAAAAAAAAAAAAGAGGAGACTGTGTATACCACTCTAGATACTGCCACATGCCAATTGTCAGACCCCACACCACACATGGGTTTAACTTAGTCCTAAGATAGTAATACTGCAATAGCATGCTGTTACTATCTCTTCTCATTGCGTCTGAAACAGACTTCTTTCTCTTCCTGTACATTTATATGTTATGTTCAGCTTGGGGTTGTTCAGCCTGGATCAGAGAAGGCTGCAGGGAGACCTTATTGCAGCCTTTCCATACTTAAAGGGGCCCTATAGGAAAGAAGGGGACAATCTTCTTAGTAGGGCCAGCTGTGACAGGACAAGGGGCAATAGCTTTAAACTAAAACGGGGTAAATTTATACTGGATATAAGGAATAAATTCTTTACAATGAGGGTGGTGAAACACTGGTATGGGTTGCTCAGAGAGGTGGTGGAGGCCCCATCCCTGGAAACATTCAAGGCCAGGGTGGCCGGGGCTCTGAGCGACCTGACTGAGTTAAAGGTGTCCCTGCTCACTGCAGGGAGCTTGAGCTAGATGACCTCTACATGTCCCTTCCAACCCAAAACATTCTATGATTCTATTTGGCCATTTATGGACTTCTCTGCATTTCTTCAACTCTTATCTTCCTTTCCCATTTCACAATATAAATGTAGGTATCTCAGCTATGTGGCTTTCCTGAAGCCACAGAGCATGGTTTCCATGCACTGAAGGAACTAGGAATTAAGGGGGTTTATTTATTATTAAGAGCTTCATATTAAGAAAACTTGACAAGAAAAATCTCAGATTTTGCCACTGTATTACCTTTGTGTATTTGTAGGAAACACCGGATGTTCTTCTGCAGCAGTTCGTTATCTTGTTTATTACGATTTCCCTAAAGAAGGGGAAGAATATGACATTAGGGAGACTGTATCCCCCTTATTAGCCCTCACTTTTCTTTCACTGGGTTTTTACCATCAACATAAAGCATTTCATCAAGCAAGCTGCAAGCTGTCACACAGTGACACTTGACCCTGAACCACTCTAACAAAATTCAGTCCATGATGATGTACACCTTCTCCCTTACCACAGCTTCAGGGTGACTGTTGTGAAACAGCTCTGGCCTTTATATATAAACGGGAAAAAAAACCAAACTTGTCTGGAAAGCAGAGAATCAGCAAGACTTGCACTTGTTCCTTGCTGCTGTTGTATGGTTCCAGCTTGACACCATAAAAGGAGAGGGATATCAAATACTAAGAATATTGTTGCATTGTTTTATCTTCCTTAATTAGCAGTTGTCCACAATAGAAACTAGCCCAATTCAATTGCATACCCTCAATTGTGTGCCCTCTTTACATGGACCTTCAGACAAGGAATTTGAAAATTAGCAGCAGTTTGACAGTTGATGCTGCCAACTGAAAAAAGAATGCAAGTCTCTGAAGTTCACTACTTCCCTTTCACTGAGGAAACCAGGTCCTACCAAAGAAACTTCTAAAGCCTCCCAATCACTTCTTACCTCCTCTCTTTTTTGTAGAACAGCAAGATTATTAGGCATGCAGTAAGAACAACCAGGAGGACACTCAGCACAGCGCCAACAGCCTGACTTCTCCTTGAAAGGCCTTTATGTACTTGGGCCTCCTGATCAGTCTGGTGCTCACTGCTTCCTGGATCATTGGTTGATCTAAGAACATAAATTGGAAAGAGAAGGATGAGTAAGATCTATTGACCATTTGCATCAAACCACATTAGAAACAACAGAATCAAAGAAATTAAACACACCGTGCCATCCTGCCAGTCCTACCTAACAGCTATAAAGAATTGAATTCAGGGGGGTTTATTCCAAGTAAAAATTACTGGGGGGAACGACACACGACAAGTATGGATTGTGCCTTCATCCTGATATGCTTTCAAACAGTGCATAAAGCTGATTACAGTCAAGACTGAAGTGCATGATTAGGCACTCTAGAGCACACACAGCAGCAGCTATCCACACAAAGCCGCTATTTTAGAACAAAACCTGCATCTGAGCAAGCTACAGAAACTACAGCAGTTATTTACCTTCCAGGTGACTATGACACTACACAGACCTCAATAGCTGATTGCCTGTTTAAACCAGAATAAACAGTTTCCCCTGTGTTTTCAAGCTAGCAGCCAGAAAGTGAATGGTCCTAGTAGCCGTCACTCCTTTCTTCGCAGTGAGGCTGCCTACATGTCAAGAATGCCGGTAAGCACCTAGATACAGTCACTCTGCTTTTAAGACTGTCACCTCATTACTCCTTTTTGGATCTGTACATAAGCTGATTATAATTCATTGCAGAAATACCTCATTATTCCTCCAGTATCTGTAATGACTTTCACTCCAGCCTAAAGAAGTAGGCAGATAGAGAGGAAGGCCAGTCTTTACCGTGGCTTTAAAGTTTTCTGGACAGCAAGGCAAGGAGGACAAAAAACCTTACCCAAATACTAGTTACTCCTCTCAGAAACATGAAACAACATTTCTGTTACCTACAGTAGGTTTTACTTAGTGAGAACAACAATATTAATTCCACCATGCCTCTCCATTTCCCACGCAAACAAGTAACTTTAGGTCCAGATCAACTCAGCAAGCTTTTATTTAGTGGTCATGTGCCAAATGTTACGTACATGAACACCAATTACATCTACCCATGAGTCTACAGCTTTTTTAGCTTTTTGGTTTTTTCACAATCGCCATGATGAATGAATACAAAAAAACCCTTTAGCTGAGAAGTGCTGACAAGAGCTGCTTTCAGAAAATGGTTAACTACTCACATTAATGGACACACAGCAGACGTATACCAGGTAAATAAATACTGGCAATCTGCTGTCTCATGAAGGAATTCAGGGATGCCTTCCTTTACTTGTGGACTGCAGTGGAAGAAAATGGTTGAAGACACAGACTTTGATTTATCTTTACCACATCTGGAGTCTGATGAAAATATGACATCCAAGTCATCATCTACAACAAGAAGAAAATCTTATAGTTTACTACTTTCTTGAGAACACTATTAACTCTAGACCCTGGAAAGTTATATGTTTGTTCTGCAGTAGCAGCTTACACTTTGCAGTATCTGCAGGTGAGCTTATACTTTTACGTGGCTGATCCCATCAGTTTCTATGGAACAGTAGGCTAAGCTCTTCACAAGAAAACGTAGCTGGATAAAGGAGATCATTACTTATGCAGCACAAGCACAGAGGAAAACAGGAGACTAAGTCTTCTATCTCGCATTGTTTCTACCAAAGTCTACCAACAAGTGTCAAGCCCAAACCACATTTGCAACTGAGCTTACACAATAAGGAAAAAGCAACCTAAATTCTGCTAGAGAGACTCTGGATACCCTTACAGAAATGGATTAGCACAGATGATGTGAAACAGGAACCATTTTCTGACGAAGCAATTCACACAGAGCATTAAGCAGTTCTGGCTAGTGAGCAAGTACTTACCCTCAACATAATATTTAGCTTTTCTGGCAGAACCAATTCTCCGAAAGCGACGTTCATTAGTTTTAACCTGGCAGATGTTTGCTCCAGAGCATTCTGGGAAACTGGAGTTTCTTATACCAGAAAGTTGAATTTCATACACATATTTATCACCATTTGTCCGTATGTCACCAGAAGCTGTGTACAACCTGAGGAAACAGAGGGCAGGTCTATCCTTAAGGCTAAACTCTCAGATTCAGTTATTCCCAAGATATAAGACTGGCACTGATGTTAAATGTAGTAGTTTATAAGAGATTCTGGACCAGAGTTATGTGCAACATGTAGTACAGTCAATCTAACTGCTGGTCTTCCTCTCCCTCTCCCGATTTCAGTCATACTTGACCATTCCTCCAGAGCTGTCCTTCCTCATTTCTAGGGCTTCTGAAGCATGGCTTCCTACTCCCATTTGGATCATGTGAGCAGGAAAAAAGGTGCTATGTAGGTGAAAAAAAAATCAAGTTCTCTGGCATTGAACCAATGCCTACACGCTATGAAGAGAGCAATAACCTGCAATAAAGAGATCTAACATCAAGGTACGTGCTTTAGACTAGTCTTGAGTACACCTGGACATGCTCAAAGCTATAAGCCCAGCTGTGAGCTTCACTATTAATCAGGCCATTAAGTCAGCCATTGGTACTAGTTGAATTCACTGTTATTTCCACTAGACAGCTAAGAACAGTTAAAGCAATGTAGAACATTCACACCAAGCTCTCTTTTCTTGCAGTACAGTTCTACAGGACTAAGATGTTGTGGTTTTTGGTTGCTGTTGGAGTTTTGTTGTTTTGGAAGGGTTTTGTTTGTTTTTTTTACTTACTTGTAATAAACATCCCCTAAAGAGAAGTTGTTCCCAGTTACAGGGTTAATAACTGTTCCATTCACCACCTCCACCTCCTGCTGCTTCACAGCACATGCTGCACGTGTGTCCCAAGTGATGTAGTAAGCACAGTTTTCTTCATCAATCCTATCAAATAACAGACAGAACTCATCATTCCAGGGAACAGTAACAAGTGCTTAGTATCTTGAAAAAGGGAAGACAACACACAGGTGCTAACCCATGCATGAGAACGTCCTGCCTAAGCACCATGCCAAGAGTAAGCTAAAAGAGCCAAGTAGCATTCAAAAAAAAAAAAAAAAAAAAAATCTACTTGAAGAGTTGCACTGCACTTTTCTGCAGCTCCAAGATCTAAAAAGACCTGGCTGCACTTGAACTTCCTACTTCAAAAGTTCCAGAAGTCACACAGGATATCAGAGGGTTTTATCAAAATATTTTAGCTAACAAGTCAGGCTGGTCTTGGCAGGTTTAACATGCTGCACATTATTTAACTAGGACAAGGAGAATAAGCTAAGTCAGATTTTGCTGCCTAGTTCTTTGACTCATACAGACCATCTTGCTGCATCTCCCAACTGCACAAACAGTATACCAATAACCAAAACAAGACTGAGCAAAAAGCTATCAAGCTTTCTTAGTATTTGTGATCATACATATATACCTCACTTTGGACAGCTTCTAGTTAAATAATCTGTATTGAGGCCACAGTAAACCACGTTTCATTAGCTCAATCACTTATCTACAGTA
>NW_009259482.1:183527-190200 GCF_000687185.1 Egretta garzetta | reverse complement strand
CTCACACTGAAAACAACAGCAACCCAGCCATTGTCAGATCTAATTTGGAAGTAGAATGCTTAAATTTTTGCCCAGAAATTTTAAGAAAATACAAAATACAATTGTTTATGGAAGTGAACAAGCACAGAAACTCCAGAAGATCCATGTCTTACAAGTACAGACCAAGGACTGTTTTAGGGACTATCCAACAGAATGGACAGTCACTGTCCTGAGAGACAGTTTACTAGAGAGGTACAAAGTAACAAACCTTGAAGATCAGTGGTATCTTAATTTGTTACTCACCTCCGCAGCATAGGCATGCCAACTGTTTTTGCACACTTCAGTTCTATAATTGTTGTTACTTTCTTGTTTTTCCTACATTCCTGCCCACTGGAATAACTAATATATACTGTATCACCTAGAAAAGAAAAATGGTGACACTCAAAGTTTTTGTAAGCAGCTGTCAGAAATTCCGTTTGCTCATTCTCCGGACTTCATTACTTTAGGTTAACTTCTAGGGTTTTCCCCTGCACAGACCGTATGTCAGTTACAGCACTTCAGTAATTTGAGGCGTTCACATTGATGATCATTTAAAATCATTCCTCAGACACCTTTGTATTTACACCATACCACATGTTCAGGTCACCGGTATGACCATAATGAATGTTTACATTTAAGACATAAGTTTTTAAACACAAGAGTAAGTGAAGATATCCATTTATAAATGAATTCAGGCAATAAACACATGCAATACATCCCACTGTTTTGTTGGTGGATGTAAAATTTCCCTTGATTTTACAAACTCAGGAGAAATTTTAAAAAGATTCTTTAAACTGAAAACTTGAAGTAAGGTTGAGGTTGTTTTTATTCCTCTTCTTAAGAGTGAAGCCAATTAGTCATCTTTCACATGCCGCTTTAATTGAAGAAGTTAGTGGACATAGAACAAGTATTTCAAAACGGGATGAACAAAAACAATTCCCCCTTCCACAATTATAGAATCACAGGCTGGTTGTGGTTGGAAGGGACCTCTGGAGGTTGTCTGGTCCAAACCCCTTGCTCGAGCAGGGCCACCTGGAGCCAGCTGCCCAGGACCATATCCAGACAGCTTCTGAGTACCTCCAAGGTAGGAAACTCCACAACCTCTTTGGGCAACCTGTGCCAGTCAGTCACCCTCACTGCAAAAAAAGTGTTTCTTGATGTTCAGATGGACAATTCACTTTTTACAGCTTTAGTGACAACACTGTTTAATTGCTTCAGTGTTTTCTTATGGCTTAAACACCACTTTTAAGTTTGAGTAGTAGCATTTACTGGTTTTGTTTTTAA
This sequence comes from Egretta garzetta, assembly GCF_000687185.1. Taxonomy (NCBI): domain Eukaryota; kingdom Metazoa; phylum Chordata; class Aves; order Pelecaniformes; family Ardeidae; genus Egretta; species Egretta garzetta. Next base: position 188,898 of record NW_009259482.1, on the reverse strand, counting down.
ACAGAAGATTCACTGGTAAAGACATTTCAAAACAAAGGCTTCACCATAATTTAAGAACCACTATAGCTAGGCTGTAAGATTTAACCATCTCTAGCTCTCTACAGGAACAAAAGTAACTCCACCTGTCACATTCAGCTTCTGTGTATGAACAAGTCCAAGAACTTGAACATCTCCATTGTTGCTCTTCCTGCAAATACTGGCTCTATCAGGGCAGCCTGTGGGTCCCTCATGTACCCTCTGACAGAGGTTCACATAGTACCTATAGAGAAATGGTAGACAAAACTTCAAAATTAATTTAGGCTACACTGAAAACGTGAGATATAAACTCATGGGAAAGCTAGCCAGGTTGAAAGAAATTAAATACTCTAATTAGCTGACAGAATAAAGCATGTACTAAGGCTTAAGAGATTACTTCTAACTATCATTTTCAAGTAAATATCTCTGTGCAAAAAAACTGATCATTTACCAGATTAGTTCATTAGTTAACTTTGACCCAGGTCAAAACTAGAAATTGGAACCAAGTCAAAAATGCCCAAAAGTTTTTTCAGCTAAAAAGGTTACAGTACTATCCAAAATTCAGTGGCTCTTCAGAGATATACCAGTTAAGTTTTATTAGAACAGAGGAACTAGTAGCAAGGCGGTGAATTAAATTGTTTATGATAAGTTTGGAATTAGATGCTCTCATCCTTGCCAGTGCATTTCTATTTGCTAACTGGAGGGGGGAGGCTGGAGAGGTTGATAACTTCCTGCCACTCATGTTCTCCTCCAAGTTGATTCTTAAGAGGAATGGAGGGGGAAAAAGCCCTACTTAAACTTTTTGCCTAAAGTTACACACTTGAGCCAAAAGACAGCAACTAAGTCATTAAGATTTTTGTTCAACATGACTAAGAATCCAAAAAATTGCATTTAAACTACAAAATGGATTTAAGATAGCAGTTTAAATAGAAAGCCTTTAAAAAGCTTTTAGCTTAGACTTACTCATCCTTTGAAAAGGGTTATCAATAGAGGGAAGGGGTGAAGAGAGTTAATTAACTATTCCTCCTCTTCAGATCAAATGGGTTACTTTCTGGCTTTTTGCCTATATGCAGTGTTAAGCATCAACAGTTTTAACACACTGTCAGCAATTTAAACAGACTCTGAACAGGGACCAAACAGAAGTACTATGACACATTACAAATTCAACTGTACTGATTAGCAAGCTGCTCCCTGGGAGTTGCTCATTACTCACGAGTTCCCATTGTGGAAAAAGATCCATGACCCAGTCAGGGAAGAGAGCATTCTCAAGTCATAAGTTCTGTGTTTTTGGACAAACTTGCACTCCATCTTCTTCGGAGGACAAACAGCCTGAGTCTTCCACTCAAATGTCACAGCACAGCCAAGTGTCTCACTCAGAAGGTGTGGTCTCCCAACACCAGCATTTTCATCACACGTGAAGATAATGGTAGATTCCCTTCTTGCAGTTGCTATAAGGGGGAGGTTGGGGAAGAAAGAAAAAAGAAAAAAATACTTTGCAAGAGGCTTTCAGGCATGTATGGATTTTAGTGCAGCAATTTTGCGGTATCAACAAAAATTTTAATCAGGTGTTGTTTCAGATAGCAAAGAGGCACAAATGCTTTACCTAACAGTTTTATTCCCTAGGTTAGCTTTCATGCTTTGTAGAAAGTAGCGTTCTTTCCAAAACGACTGATCTCCATCAGAGCAGTCTCATCACTTATGGCTTGAACACTCATGATCTAGAGGCATGAACTTTGTATTTCAAAAGTATTTTGCTCACTCACTTGAGTAAAGTCAGGTTTGTCCCATAGATTCCTTGTCTTGCCCACTCCTACCCCTTTACTTCCACTGTATTGTACCAGAAGTCTTTTGCCCAGTCTGATAATGGCTAACTCCCTGTGTTAGCTCAGATCCTTGCACATGAAGTATGGGAAGTTCTTACCATTACCACAAAATCCCCACTTTTCATCTCCCTGGTAGTTTCGAGTTGTAGCACACCATGGCCTATTCTTTTCTTCTGTAATACATTCCTCATAGGTCTTCCCTTTGTACTTGAAGGGGAACACACAGAGCTCTCCCTTTTCAGTCACTGAGAAGGAAAGGTATACCCTCTTAATAACATGCAGTAGAACAGCAGGCATACCCATATTCAGGGGCATATCAAAAGCCTGTACTTCAGTACTAAAGAAAAGTTACAGGCAGAGACAGACAACAGAAATACTCAAACACTGAGTCTAAACCCAATTAGACAATTAGGATGTAGTGTACAATTAGCTATGCATCATCCCTACAGAAAAGTTGCACCCTCTCTTCTAGGAGACACATGTTGATGTTACAGATTAGTACGGTGCATGTGATTTAACAAAGCTACATATTTCTATTAACTTATGCAAAAATCAATGTTGCTTCCCTCCTATTGCAACAAAACCTCATATTTTAAGGGTAAAAAAAGCTGGCAAGTTTTTACATAAAGAATGGGTCTGTTTCAATCTCACCTGGAGGGCACCGATCACCTCCTGTATACTGCAAGATGACTGTTTCATCCTGGTGACTATAGTCCATTTTCATTTCCTTTATGTCTCCAAAAGATGATGCACCATTTTCAGATGTCAGACACACTGCCCCATCTTTGCATTTTCCCTGGGGCAAGTCTGCTGCCTTACTGCATACACCCACATGGTAACTGTTGGATCCAGAAAATACCTGTGTGGACATCCAGAAGCATCATAAACAAGGCTGCCTCACAGCCTACCGTCAATACTTACGAAGAACCACCAGAGCGCTTTATAAATAAAGTTTCATGCAGTACTTGCATAATGCAGCAGGAAAATAAGATCACTAATTTTGCAAGTCTGGCCTTCCTTAAGATGGCAAAACTGCAGATAAAGTATACCCACAGGACCAAGGATACAGTCTGTTCAGCAGACTTGTTTTCATGTTCAGGATTCTGCCACAGGTGAAGATTTCTCCTTCTTTTCCCCATCAATATATCTATGAATTTCCCCCTCAAAAACATAAAAACCTAATGTTATTCCCTCTAATATTATTCCCTCTGTCAGTGGCCCAACAAATATCAATACTGACCACAGCACATGCTTCAGTCTCCTCTCACACCCCAGGATGCTTAAAAGAAATCCCTGTTTCAGTTTTAAGATGTTAATAGCAATGGGCAATTAAAAAAAAAAAAAAATTAAGAAAAAAAAACCAAACAAAAAAACCCGAAAAAAACCCCACACCAACAGAAGGCATTACCTCGAATGATCTTCCAGAAAGGCTGGTCAGGTTAAAAGTATAGTGCAGCTGTTCATCAGTCACAGAGCAGCCTAAAGTTTTCACTTTATCAGGACACACGACTGGAGTTTCCCACTCAAACACAAAACTGCAGTCAAGTTTACTTATCATCTTTGGCTTACCCTGTTACCAAAGAACACAGCAAGATACATTAGGTTTAATTTTTGAAGCGTTTGTTACTCTTTCTGCACTTTTCCCCCCCTCCAACAGTTAACCTCAGTTATTAACAAGGCTAGACTTTACTGACTGTAGGGCAAACACCATGCCTTCATATTATAACCAGTACCAAAAAAGCTACAAGTGAAGTACATTCTACCTAGCTCCAGAAAACAATCAAAGCAGTAACTGAAGTACACAAGCCTTCTTATTAATTACTATCAAGATTTTGATTTTCAGCTTAGTTGCAAGCAGCAACAAAAGCATGAGAATGTTGTATTTCTCCACGGTAAAGAACAGTAAGAAAGTTCACCGAGTTAATGTTTAGAAAGAATGCTGTTTCCTTTGTCATATTTTAAATACAGACATGAATATGGCCCATGTAATATTCAGAGCTGCTTAGAGTTTCAGCTCATGCCCCATGTTGATGGAAAATGGTTCCACTGAATATCTGCAACAAGCTCTAGTTTGCCAAACATCATACCTAAGTGCTTCTCTACAGTTTGTTAAAACATTCAGAAAATTCAGGAAGTGTTAGATTCACACCACCGTGCAACCTCAATTTAGTCTTCAGGTGTCAACACAAAATAAAAATTTAAGTATCTAAATGCAAATTTTTAAAACTGTGTATGATTATGGAAAGGGTTACAACATAGGGGAAACATCTCACAGTAACAGCTTTACAAACAGTTACACTGGTTCTTGTGTTAGCTTGTGGTACAAGCTTTTGGACCTAGACAAGGTACAACACAGCATTAAGTTTAATGCCAGCAGTAAGTTATTGCTACATTAGTTCAGTGGAATCTGATCCTTGAAACCATCAGAAGCTGCTACTCTCAAGCATGCACTCTGCGAAATTTTGCCTCATTAAGAATACAAATACTAAACATTTAAGTATTAAGCATTTTGGTAGTTAATAATAGCAATACTAAATATATTCCTTGTTGAAACAAGTCCATCCCTACATGCTAGAAACAAATCCTTCATTTAAATAAAGCTAACACTGGTTACTACCCGATTCCCATTGCACTCCAGTATCAACATAAGTTTAATAAATGTCTTACCAGACTAGTTCCTTGGCTGCAGTGAAATACAATAAGAGAAGTATAGTTCAATTTGTGGTTTATCTGGCAAGGAGTAGTGCTGTTGTAAGTGATGTAAACTTCATTTACTGCCTCATTTAACTTGGGAGGTTCGGTAACACGACCAATATCCTATGCAAGCAAAAATATGTATTAAGAGACATATGGGACACACCTAGACTTCAGATCAGCCCAGAGATTCAGATCAATTCAGACTCATCTTTTTGGTTTACGTGGGAGCACAACTATTGCACTTTTGAAAACTGCATTCTATACTCAAAGAACAGTTGTTACATTTCAATCCTAACAAAACAAAAGTTGAGCAGCTCAAAACACTCTTTGATTAAGCTCGACAAAAGCCAGGGAGGCTCTGCATCTTACAGGTAGATTCTTCTTGTACCAAAATACCAACACATCACTTAAAAATAGTGTATATTAACAATGGAGTAAGGTCTGTAGGTCAACATGGAAGTTCATGGAAAACAATCTCAACTTTTTATGTGCATCTTCTACAGCTCACAAACAAAACCTCAGAAGGTAAGAACCTCCATCTCTCAAGGTAATAACATAGACAAGTTAACCAATATTCTGCCACAGGCTCACTATTCGTGCAGCTGTCAAGTTCTTACATGAAAGTACTACAGGCATTTTGGGAGCACGCTAGGACATATCCTGCTTCATATTGCAACAAGCTATCACAGGATCAAGCGTGCCATTTCTGTGCCACAGAACAGCAGACTAAGAGGCACTCTGCTTCCCCATCTCTGTATTCAGCACACGGCACTACATGAAAGAGTTCTCTGTAGTGATATTTCATATTTGTCACAGTGTGGAATCTTCTGACACCC
>NW_009259482.1:174273-183514 GCF_000687185.1 Egretta garzetta | reverse complement strand
TTTTGCAGGATAGATTTTAATTTTGTATTCCATTTCTTTAACCCCATTGTCAAGCCTCTAGTTCAAATAAGGTCTCTAGGCAGGAATACTGTTTTAAACTGGCAAGGAAATGCACGTTTCAGTGATTCCAGGCATAGTACTTACTATTGGCGATTCATTAACAGGAACCATGCAAACAGCCGCTCCAGGTGGGCAATTGACATCTTCAATAGGATTGAGCGGCTCACAAATGTTGATGTAGAAGTCTGGAGAAACATCTGTTATATCTTCATCCACAAATGCCTCATAATACCCAGTGCGATGGATCAGAGGAGATAAGTCTATAACGGAACTGCCATTCAAAACTGAGCACTTCACCTATGAGAAAGTACATTTTATTGCTCTTATTCTTTCATTACTTGCTTTGATTTATTGAAAAACATCCTGTTCTCCATAGGGCCAGAAGTGTGTCTGCATTTAAAAGCTTCAAATTTAAGTAAAGCAGCATTTGTTGTAATTTTTATTTGTCTATAGATACTAAGAACCTACAAGCTGCATATGAAAAACCTCAATCATGTAAACATTCTTAAGGAATAGAGTCCATATCAGAACAATACCAAGACATAAAGCTCTGGCATGCACACTCCAGTATACATAATCACTATGTCTTCATAAGATCAGTAGATCCTACAGTTCCTTCCTCTCCCCACCTTCCAAACATCATCTCCAATAAACAAGTTTGGTTATAACAATGTAAAGTTACTGCAGTGCAAGTTGATGGCTTAAACACTGCATTTCCTCAGAACCTATTTCATGCATTCTTAAGGCGCATAAGCTTACTGACAGCCTACCTAGAATTTGGGAAGTCTACTCTTATTTAGATATTAGATAAGAAGCAACTAAAAGTTACCATTTCATTTCAGGACAAATCATCATCATTGCTACCTAGCTATCACCACACTAGGGTCACTGTGGATACACTGTGAAAAGTGATCGGAAATGCACAAATTATCACTGAACAGAGTTAGCAGGCTAGAAAACACAATGTTTTTAAGGCACCGTTGATTTGTATTGCAGCATGGTACATACTACTGAAGAGGAAACCTGAGCTATGTGTAGCAGAACTCTTGGAAAAGGAGGGGACGCGTGACAGTTCCTCTTGGGGAAAGGAAAACTGGAAAATGTTTTTCCTAAGTGGAAGTGAGAGCTGTGGTAGTACTGAGACAGTGATGAGGAAGAAAACCAACTTGTCACAGAGAATGATGGTCACACTAGAAGTAATCAAGGCAGCGAAAAGAATGATTAGGCGTATTCACAAAAGGTAATGTTCAGGTGTTAAGAAGAGATCTGAATTCACCCTGTAGCTCATTTAGCTTTCTATTCCTATTGCTGGCTTTTACTCTGTGCACCCACTGCTGGTAACAATTTAACTAGCTAAAATTAACTGAAGTAAGACTAGCTCAAAGTGTTATCTGGAACACCAATTCATCTAGAGTTGACCAAATCACGTTATTACAGCATGTGTTATACAGCAGAGGCAGATCCTAAATTCATGCTATCAAGGTTATCAGTTCTTGCACTGAGCAAACTGATCATACACTTGCCTGGCCTCTAGCCACTCGCCTAGAAACAGACTATCCCCACACACAGAGATGCTGTCCCATCCTCAGCTCAACCTAAGCTCTGTTGGCCTATTGCATTGGAGGATCTTAACCATCAATTCCCAAGAAGATGCCCTATGGCTTCCATTTGAGCTGTACAGAAAAGCGGCTGAGTAGTTCCACAGAGGGGTTATTCAGAAGCGTTAAAGTATTGTCTTGGCTCGCCACGCGGAATAGAAGTTTGCCAAGTATTGTTCACCCCTGCTGAAAAAGTCAGTAAGAAAAGTATTTGAGAACTTCTATATGAACTTGGGTTCTACACTACAGGAAGAGACCTTTCCCTCAAGGAATTTAAAACATACACTGCTATTATGCCTAAACACACACCCCCACCCCCCCCAAGAAATTTAGTCCCACAAGTGTTTTCCATAGAAGTAATTCTTACCTCTTCCTCACAAGCCAAGGAAGTATGCCAAGAGAAGTAACTAGTGCATGTCTGCTCATCAAAAGACAGAAAAACAGGGCGGCTGTCATCTCCCACGTCAGACTTGCATACAAAGCTAAAATAGCTTTTATGCTTCAGATCAGGGTCTGCAGGGCAAGGATCTCCATTTTCATAGACCAGCTTTAACACCTGATCTTCGTAAGTTAAAGTTTTACTCAGTTTTCCAGCATTAATTGGTTTTGGACCACCAGTGATGCAGACAGCTGAAGTAAAAAAGAGAAGTTAACAAAACAGATAAAGTCTGATGTAACTGCCCTTCAAAATTGCACCTTACAACATGAACAGCAGGTAGCTTAAGATTTTATTCTCACTTTAATTTTCCTACAAAAGATAGGCTTTTTCACACCATCCGGAGTTGCCATTAAATCAATCCAGTATTTTCTTCTAACTACACAAAAATAATCTTTAATTCACAAGCAATACTCCTATTTTAGCATTTAAGGTGCTTAAATATTATCTCATTTCAGTTTGACAGAAGAGCTAGCAATTCAACCTCCTAGTAAGCAGCTTAAAATACAAGTTCACTAACTTCTACTATGTTTCAGAAGCATCCAAAACAGAACAGAAAGCTCAAAAGAGGGTTGGCAAGGGTTTGAAGCACAGACACAAGGCTCAGTGCAGATGCATTACAGCAATACATCACCATAGAGCAAATTTTTTGCTCAGCTCGCTCTAGCTGGAAGCTTTTAACTTCTTTCTTTTCACAACAGCCAAGAGGTGCAGTAGAAGCATCTACACTCCTACCCTCATGCCCAAAAGAATACCCACCCATTCAGACCTAAAGGGATTGGACTGGAAGTGAGGCCATGGAAGTTTAGGAATGGAGTTTGATAGGAATACATCGCTTCATTTCCTAAAACAGTTTTAGGATCTTTTCCTAGCCAATTCAGCCACACAGCCGTCCTCTTCACTCCTTCCACATTCGCAGTAAAACCCATCACTCGCATTTTACTGTAAACTTGAGCATAAGTATTTCTTTTGGGTACTCTGTAGTCAGTGACTACAGTATCAGAGAGGATAAGATGCTTACCAGCTCCATTAGCACACGAACTTTTAGCTTCAGCGCAAACATTCAACTCAATTTTTCTGTTGTGTGAATCATTGATGGTATAGCCAGACTCTCGCTTTAGCGATGTCAAATCAAAGAGGTGGCCTGTAGGCAGATCAGGGAGTAATTAAATCTTTTTTTTCAGATTCAAAATCAAGACATTTCTTTGTATTAAAAGCTTTCAGTAACTCAACTTAGTAGGACGGGTCAACCAGCCTCTACTTGCCTGCTAGCTTAGAAAGTTACAGTTACTAATTCATATTAATAATTAGAAGTAAAACTAGTTTCAGAACTATAGACTACTTATATTCCAAGGGACATTGCAGTACCTTACAAGATACTTCTACCCACCAATAAGCTCATTAATCACCATCCAGAATCACACTGCCCTTTTTCTAATGAAGCCCCTCAAGAACACAAACATGGTACTGCTGCTTCCAGCAGCCACTTCCACATACAAAATCCTGAGGCCTCCTCCTTACCTGTTGCAGGATTGGTTACCCGGCAGTCATTTTGCACATTGCTTTTAAGAGGACACGCAGCAGCAGTGAACCATAAGAAGGTATATTCACAGTCTTCAATGGCTGTTATAAGTTCTGGCTTCGATTCCTAAATATGAAACAGTGGAGAGAGCAACATCTCTTCAGAGCGATACTGTAAGATTTCATGCCACAAGGTTATCCCTGAAGCCTGCAGCTGAGCTCAATTTAAATGCCAGTCTTAGGACTTAACAGATCATTGTGGTCCACTGGATTAACCCAAGGACAGAGTATTTAACTGTGACTACTTCAAATACACAACAGTACAGAATCATTACCAGGAGCAATGAAATTGATGAGAGGAGAACTAAAGGCAGCCTAGCTAGACAACAGAAAATCCAAAAGGCAAGGGCAAGACATTTCATCAAACAAAAGAGTACTTAATGGCAAGGCATACAGATGTGCAAGAGTTAAGAACTATGCAGCCAATAGCATTATTTACTACTTGAAACACTTCCCAACCTGCAATACAGTAATCTTCAAGACACAAACAATTTTAAGTGATTACAGTTCATGAAATCTGTGCTAGCAGATTGGACAAAAAGATCTCTTAAAAACTGCTAAGCATCTGAAGTTCAAGTACTTATAAGCCAGCCTGCTTACAAGACTGGCTCCCATCCAACTACATACAATTAGGGAACAGGTAAGGACTGCCCACCATTCTCCATACACACACAGTGGTATGAACAACTTCTGAAAACATAAAACCCTTCCAGAAGGAGCCCACTTACAATTTTGCTTTCGTCACACTTGAGGCGCAATATAGTTGTTTTCTTGCGAATTTTGTCTGGACACTGCTCCCCATTAATATATTTCAGAATAGAAATACCATTTTCCCACCGGGGACCATCAGCCACTTCCCCAAGACTTGTACATTTTGCACCCTCCATGAGGGAGGCAGCAGCATCAGAAGGACAGGAACCTACACAGATGAACAAAAACTGCATTATTACTCCAAATGTTATTAAGGCTTACTTGCCCGGAATAAAACTCCACTACTCTACTTTCAGGTATGTCGTGGCTAATCTATCTCCAAGCCACTGTCCAAACCATACTCACTAGGGTGTTTTTTTCCCCAAAATCACAAGTAGCAGCAACCATCTCACTTCACTCAAGGTCATGCAGAAAATAGTGGCAGCTACTACTGGGGAAGTAGGCTACTACACAGAGTGAAAGGCCAGAGTCTGTTACTCAGTCTTCCACTGCACAAAGCGTGGAGTCTGTCAGAAGATGCCATAGAGAAAATTCTGAAGTTAACATCTTGTGCCAAAAGATTATTTTAGTCTTAAGAGCTATAGCAGACTTTGGATAAGGATAGAAGAGCTAGGGCACTGAAGTTATCAAGAGAAGATAAGAGCTGCTAGCAAATCTCATCTGCCAAGCAGATGGAAGTCAGGCCCACAATCTACCCCTCCTTCTGGTGCTGAAATTACACCATCTCCACACACTTTGCTTTGTGATTTTTTCACTCTGAACAACCAGCAGTACTGTCCTACCACCTGCCTCCCCTAGCTACAGTGAGAATGTATTTTATTTTGCTCTTACTTGCAGCACCATATGGTACTAAGGGCTTGCAGACATTAATATAGTATTTCTCTGCAGAAGCAGACAGAGCAATTGCTTCCCAATTCTCTCTATGCCGTGTCAGAGATGAAAAGTCATAGAAGTTTCCTTCATCATCCCTGTAAGAAAGGCAAAGGATTCAAATTAAGAGGCATTTAAAAAAAAAAAAAATCAAGTAATCATAAGTTACAGTTCTTGTTACTGCAATAACTTTTAACCTAGTAACTCTATAATCAGAGTATCATGCTGGAAAAGAAATCTACACCAGACTCATTGCTCCCTACAAACTTCAAATTCAGTCGAGATACATCACTGCACCAGCCATCCCCACAGTAACTGTCCACATGCACGCAGCCTTCAGCCAATGCAAGAGTAATTCTGACTTTTCATTGAAGCACGCAGGCTTTTAGTGCATGGCAAGAAAATGCACAGTTACGGTGGATTGTTTTATCTCATGATGCCAGATGTTAAAACTCTGGGCCAATTATTAGCCACATTTGAGCCCACTTATCAAATCTTAATGAGCTAATACTTGGTTGTGACAGAAATAGATGACATTTTTCCTGGAGCTTTGTTTGGTCAAAGTTCCAGACAGCAGTCATGTTCTTGTTTAAAATTAGCTATAGTTAAATAATAACTAGATGCTTGGAACAACCTAACGTACTCAGAGTTCAAACATCATTAACTGCATATCCAACAGTTCACTTTGATACTAAGCTTATTCCCCAGAAGAAGCTCAAATAAAGTATTTTTCTTCAGTGAAAATAGTTTTAGGAAGTACAAATTGCAAAAGTTACTTAAAATACACTGCATTGGCATTGAATGCCACATTAGCTGATTACTGACCAAGTCAAAACACAATAGCTAAAGTGGCAGTATTGCACTGAGTTGCAATAAGGCTGTATTTGTGGAAAGAACTTACTTAAAGGAGCACTCAGTAGATTTAACAGGTGGGCAAGCATACTGAGTATGCCATTCAAACATGTAGGTACAGTCTGGAGTTTCTTTCAAAAATACAGGCTGAAAGAACAAAATACAAAAGGAATTTATCTTCTCATTTAGATACACTGAAGCCACTAAAATGTCTCAGTGTTGCTTCACGAAGATCCAGGAACTTGTATTTATATATTATCTTAGAGCCACACTATGCCTCTCACCCGCTGAAAGCGTGGCTTCACCCAAAACCACATGCACATTTCTGATGCAAGGGCATCCATTAGGAGCTTCTGCCTCCTCCATGAAATAAGGGGAAGAGCAAAAGTGACTCTAGGCACCATTGTTTAAGAACAGGAAGGAAAGCACAACTACAGAGAGAGAGAGATTAAAAGCAAGTAACCAGCTTATTTTGGTCTAGCCATGTAACACCTGGTTTCCTGTAGATTCATCCTTCTACCTTCTATTTCTTACAAAGAAACAGCTGTTATTTCTGGGAAAACACCCCTTCCTAAGATCTCCAAGAGCTTTGTTAACAGCAGGCGTCCCTTAAAGGAACAACATGCCCTGACCTTCCTGGGGCATGACAAAAGGTACCTTCCATAAAAAGAAAATTCAAAACATTCCTCATTTTTTTATTATGTCACAGGACCTTTCAGTCCTGTGCCTAATCTGTAAACGATCAAGCAGTCCTTGAAGGAAGCTGGTTCATTTTCTTTGCTTTACCCTTCCACACATTAGGAAGAAGGCAACTCTGGAAGACAGCACGTACAGGAAGCATACGTTTTGAAACTAACCTCAGATGTAGTCTTGTCACAATAGAATAATATGGCAGTTGATCGTTCGTATATTTTATGACATTTTTCTCCACTGGTGTAATTAATCATTATTAAGCCATTTTTGAAAGTCAGTTTTTCTGTAAGCAAGCCTAGAAGCAAAGAGTTGAGAAAAATAAACAGCTAATCCAGTAAATGCATATGACTGCAGTAATGCCTCTGGCAACAGGGTTACATAGACAACAGTAACAGGCACAAAGCACTGATAGAAAGACCTCAACCTTCCTCTAAAACCCGTGACCTAGTTATTGAATGAGTACTATTCCAGTACGGTACGGTTGATCTCATTCCTAATGATATGTCAAGACAACTATATACATGACATTTTATTTGCACATGACACAAAAGTGGTAGGGTGCTTTATCTCTTAAGACGTACAAGATTAGCTAGAACCCCTCTTGTATCACACAGCAGCTTCAATTACACCCTGGTTAATCTTTCCGTTCTCCAACTTCCTTCCGATCAAGTGCTATACCTGCTACTTTTCTGAAAGTATTGTCCATCTTCTTTACTTGACACGAAGACACAGTGTGAGCCTCAGTTTTGCAAGGTTCTGTTATTTCTCCACAAACTCTGAAGTAGTAGTCATACTCATCTGTACTCACTTTTATGTCTTTATTGGAAAGTGGCTTCAGGTTATAAACATGACCATACCTTGGATCTTTCACCTGGCAATCCTCTCCTTTAAAGAAAAGTTAAAGATTTAAAATACAATTTAGTATCTACGAGCCACGCAAATTACACTTAGGACAATTAAGGCTTACTGGCACAAATAAGGCCACAAAAATGACAAGCTAGCACCTCAGGGTAGCAACAGTGAATCATAGAATTGTTTAGGTTGGAAAAGACCTTTAAGATCATCAAGTCCAACCGTTAACCTAACACTGCTGTCCCACCACTAAACCAAGTCCCTAAGCACCTCGTCTACACATCTTTTAAATACCTCTAGGGATGGGGACTCAATCACTTCCCTGGCCAGCCATTCCAATGCCTGACAACCCTTTCATTGAAAAAATTTTTCCTAATGTCTAACCTAAACCTGCCCTGGCACAACTTCAGACCATTTCCCCTGAAGAACCATTTTAGTGCAGCTAAGCAGCTCGGTTCAGGAAATCACCACTATCTAGAACTATGAGACTAAGCTACAAAAGGAATATTTCTTTTGTAACTGCCACTAAAGCAAGATGCAAAGTCACACTGTAATTCAGAGTGGCCTCACAGGTTCTTCCTTTAGCCATGCTGAAGGTTAAAAACAGAACCAGAGTTGCTAAGTCCAGCACTTGCTTAATTATCTGGAAAGAACAGCGAGGTCACAAGGCCAAAGCTAAAGTTGTCATAGGTGTCAGTCTTGTATCTTCTTTTAACAGCTATGAAGTTTGCCATGTTAGGAAATAACTGATCATAGGAAGTGTTAGCTACAGCTTACAGGTCTACCAAGATGTATACAGAAAAGGTTTGGGGAACTTCCAGTTTCATGAGTCTAATCTGATGTTTATCTACTGATAAACATCAGTAACTTTGCTGTTGACCGAGTCCTCAGTTTTAAAGGGACGCTTTGTTCAATATTCTGAAACTTTTAAAAAAAAAAAAAAAAAAACCAAAAAAAAAAACCCCACCACATCAGATTGAGGGGAGCATAATAATCACGTGGTACAATCATCCAACAAGTTGGTACCAAGTTAAAGACATCACATCAGTTTCCCTCGCTTCAAAAACATAACACTCTTGTCACCAATGTCCTACACAGTAATTGTGTGCTACAGAGCAGTAGCTTGTAAACATTCTTCTCATGCCACATGAGATCACTGGCAGTTTCAATAATGTCTAGGACTGTTGCGACAGATCCTTTGCAGGAAGTCTGGATGCTTTATAAGGCATTATCTACAAGTTGCAAAACAAAGCCTGCAAGGGCAGAGAAGATACCTGCACACACCTAAAAGCCAACCAAGTACTAGAATTAGAACACGTGAGTCCTTCTTGCATATCCTGGAGTTAACTGTAAACTCTGATACTCTCCCCACTGGCTTCTCCCCCACTGTCTAACAAGGGTCAAGTTTACAGTAAAGCTTCCAGTCTTCAGTGGGAAACAGGGAATGATTTGACAAGTATAGGATCAACTGCATTCTCATGAAACTTAATGCTTTTTTAAGATTTACAAGACACTAGCAAGTCTGCCTGTGATTTAACAAGGTAGTACTACGATTTGCCAGAGACAGCATTATTACTTTATCTTCTTT
>NW_009259482.1:173252-174256 GCF_000687185.1 Egretta garzetta | reverse complement strand
CTTTCCCTAGACAGGGAAGTACATTTGCCTGTCATCCTAAATTGTACTTTCAGTGTTAGATGTGACTCTTAGTTGGCTTAAAGCTCAGAAGAGACAACCCTCCAGAAGCCAGCACCCTTTACAGAACGATTCACAGGGCAAGAAACAAACATAGCTTCACTAAGTATTTACTTCTGGTACAAATTTGCTTGATATTTTAAAGTGCAAATAACTAAGACTTACCTTCTGCTTTGTGAACAGGACATGCTGCCAAGGTTCTCCAAACAAATACAAACTCACAGTCATTCTCTTGCTCAAACACCGGTGATCCCTACAGAAAAGGGCCATATGAAGGAGGCTTAGTAGCAATTACATTGCAAGTCTCACAATGTACATGCAGAACCCTTTTTTAATGCAATTGCACGGTTTAAGATCTCTATTACCAAATTTCAGTACTCATTTTCAGCAAAGAGCTGCTTTTGATGGCTCACAGGATTACACAATTCACTGTTGTGTTCTATAGGCTCAGGAAAGCAGTTGTAAGGAGAGACAAGGGAAAAGCCTATATACAGAATCATAGAATTGCAAGGGTTGGAAGGGACCTCAGGAGATCATCTAGTCCAACCCCCCTGCTAAAGCAGGCTCTCCTAGAGCATTCGACACAGGACTTCATCCAAGCGGGCTTTGAATATCTCCAGAGAAGGAGACTCCACAACCTCCCTGGGCAGCCTGTTCCAGTGCTCTGTCACCCTTAGAGTAAAGAAGTTTTTCCTCATATTCAACTGAAACCTCTTATGTTTCAGTTTGCACCCATTGCCCCTAGTCCTGTTGCTGGACACCACTGCAAACAGACATCTTCCATCCTCATGACTTCCTCCCTTAAGATATTTGTATGTGTTGATAAGGTCCCCTCTCAGTCTTCTCTTCTTCAGGCTGAACAAGCCCAACTCTCTCAGCCTTTCCTCGTAGGGGAGGTGCTCCAGTCCCTTTATCATCCTAGTAGCTCTCCTCTGGACTCTTTCTAG
>NW_009259482.1:164894-172537 GCF_000687185.1 Egretta garzetta | reverse complement strand
AGATGATGGAAAGTGGCTCAGCAATGTCGTCTGACAGTTCCTTCAGCACTCGCAGGTGCATTCCATCAAGACCCATGGAGTTGTGGGTGTCCAGCTTCCTTAAAAGATCCCTAACCTGACCCACATCGACAGAGGGAAGGTCGTCCTTTCTCCAAGCTTGCTCGCTTACCTGCCAGGACTGGGGAGCCTGAGGGCCAGCCTCGACAGTGAAGACTGAAGCAAAGAAGGCATTCAGTAGCTCCGCCTTCTCTGTATCTTCTGTCACCAGGGCACCCATTTCATTCAGCAGCGGTCCCACATTACCCCTGGTCTTACGTTTACTGCTGACGTACTTGAAGAAGCCCTTCTTGTTATCCTTGATGTCCTTTGCCAGACTTAGTTCCAGGTGAACCTTGGCCTTTCTAGTTGCTTCCCTACATGCTCTGGCAGCATTCCTGTATGCCTCCCAAGTGGCCTGACCCTCTTTCCACATTCCATGGAGCTTACTCTTTTCTTTGAGTTTCACTAGGAGCTCCTTGTTCATCCATGCAGGCCTCTACAAGATACTACTTTTTAGAACCAGCTTCTCCCATTCCATGTCCATTCCAAGAGGAATAAACACTGTCTATTTTGTAAGTCCAAGCTCTAAAATACACACTAATAGCAATTGGCACAGAAAATTACCATTGTTTGATCACACTGGAAGATTATACGCGTAGAATAACGCTGCTTATCTTTGCATATGTCACCATTCAAGTATATAATGCTTAATGACCCATCAGTAGCAGCCTGTGGGTTTATCTGAATAACTCCAAGGTTCTTGCTTTTATCAGCATATTTCACACAAGATCCTATGGCACCACCTACAGGAAAAAGAAAAAGCCTGTATTTTAGTTCAAAACTTTGACAGATAGAGTTAACTTTATCATAAAATAACGCAATGGAGTAGCTTTACAAGAGCTTTGAGCATTAAAGCAGGCCATCTCAAACTCCTGATGCAGAACACAACAGAAGTGTTTTCATAAATACAGTTAGAGACATCATGTGCCCAAAGTCTTTGATGAATAGAACAAGGTACTGTCCTGCATTCACTGAAATCTTTAAAACTGCACTGACTTATCTGCTCCCACAGACTGAGAGAAGACTACGTCAACAGATTAAATATATCAAACTGGGTAGAAGTGCAGTAAGACATGGCATAAGCTTCTCATTCAGTTAGGAGGCTTCAGCAACGTATAACTTTCCTTCCTTCTTTAAAAAAAAAAAAAATAAATAAAATCAAGGATACTGGCAAATACTGCCTTCTGCAATTTTCCCAAATTCATTCCCACACATCTCAATGCAAGAGTCCTGATGAGCGCAAAGACTGCTCTCAGTTTGAGAAAGTCTGTTTATGACTTGGCATACTTCACCCAGGTCCATACAAGGTTCAGGGTTTGAATGGGCAGGGTTCAAGAAATCCTACTAAAATAACCAGGAATGTCATTCTGCATATAAGGTCTTGCTTCAGAAGCCACGAGTTAAGAAATGCTTGCCACTTGGCTTACCAGGGCATCCAGGCACATAGGGCAAAGGCTTGCAGACATTCAAGAAAAATGTTTGCTTCTTTGCTTCCTTTGAAGTGTCTATAGCAACCCATGGTTCACCCTCTTTGCTCAAGTCACTTAGATCATACTCATTGCCAGCAGCATCTGAAAGAGACGTGGTACATAGAGTAAGCTGAAAGATGACTATTAGATGCTTGCAGCAGTATTGGGTTTGAAAATACACAAGTTTCACTGATGAATACACATAATTCAAAGTAATTTTCAGAATCACACTAGATATCCATTGAGAGATGGCACTATTGCCACGAAAAATGTCACTACACCAAACTTAGAACAAAGTTCCCCTGACAGTTACTTCCCACAAGTAACTATTCCAAAATTCACAGGTGTATTTTTCCAGAGGCCAATACTAAACTAACCCATTTTCTTCAGAGTTGGGCTGAAAGCAGCACCTAAGTCATAATAAGAATCAAAAGGTTTTCAAAGTAATTATCAGCTCTCTTGTGTATACCACCATGTTCCACATTAGCTTCTTGCCTGTCTTCGTTAAGTTAAGCCTACTTCAAAAAACCAAACTTACCTCCTTTCCTTCTATGAGGACTTACAAACATCTTCAACAACAGGTATTCTTAAAGCCCTACTCCACAGATGTTTGCTGTTCAGTTAATCCTTCCAACATTTGCTGGACAGACCCTACCAAAATTCCAGGTACTTACCTGTAACCTGGCAGTCTACAGGAGCAGGAGCACAGGCCAGAGCTGTGTGAAACTCAAAAAAAGTATCATGGATGTTCAGCACACTGTTTATCTCTTCACGCACAAACTTAAGCTCTCCAGGATATGAATCATTACAAACGAAAGTCACCACGAATGTGTCCGATGATCCTGTAAAACAAACACTTATCTGCTGCTGGTTCACTCAGGAATATTTAAATTTAAGTTCGAGCTAACGCCTTTAAAATTTTCTAACAGTTTCTTATTACTAACTGCTTCAAGGAAAACACTATCTTATTGTTTATGGTGTTTTAATTGTAAATACACAAGCCTTCTTTAGAGACATGTGCTAAATTGCCCAGCAGCCACAACTGTCTCTCCAAATGGGAGACCAGAATGCCTTGACAAATTCCAAGAGGACAGTTACCTTCACTGAACTGTACTTCCTTAGTCTTTGACATGATACATCTGAAGAAACAGAAAACCTATAGAACATCAAGTCAGCTGTACCAGCAACCTCTAAATTACATCACACATAGCAAAGTTTCGGGTTTCGGGGGTTTCTTCTTTGTTTGCAAGAAGTTCAGTGTAATGACTGCAGAACAAATAATACTGATACTATTTAAGCAGCACATGTTAAGCTCTGTTTAGTCCTCCTTTCCACAGCCCACAAGAAAAGGCAGAATTATGAGGGAGAAATAGTATTTGTCATCAATGTATGCTAGTGTTATCAAAATGGTAGAAGCTCTAAAAGCAAAATACATGAGAGCTCAATCACTTGTTTCCTGTTGCATATTAGGTGCGAAAATGTCACAACTGGAAAAATAAGAGGTATCACCATAGCAATTTGTACAGAGGACAAACATGCAGGAGTATTTGAGGTTCCTGAATCCAAAATCCTATTTTCCTAAAAAAACTTTTGTTGTTAAAGTGTCATATGCCTTTCTTATGAAAAGTCAGTTTCAGTACAGTTGGAGAGCATACAAAATCCGAAAGCTAGATTGACATTTTTCATTAGTCTTATCTGCGAAACACTTACATTCATGAAGTAGGTGTACATGAAGTACTAGAGCACTTATTCAAGAAATTCCATGTAAAAAGAGTATAAGCTGACTGAAAAATGACCTTTCAGATAGGAAACAACTTTAGAGAGGCAACTCCATGAAACTGAAGCTTAAAGCAAAGACTTCATTAGAAGAAGAGCCAGAGTTCATTTTCCTTGTTTTCCTAATTTGACTATCCATTTCTCCGTGTGAGGAACAATATTTTTCATATACTCAGTGAAGAAAAAAAATCCTGTGCTATATTTGGTCTTTCCAGGACTTTTGAAAAGCACATGTATTACTGAAAACTGAGCCATTACCACTCTGCATGATTTGATTTCTTCCTAAAATTTTCATATGAACTAGCTTATTTAAGTGACTAACACCAAGCCTGATAGGTTTTAGTAACTGAACAAAGGAAGGAATGAAGACCACTCACAGAAGTTTGCACAATATCAGCATCCATCTCCAGTGTGTATTTCCTGAACTCACCTGATTGCACACGAAGAGGGCCTCTGTAGGTAAGAGTTAGAAACCCTTCACTGGACAGATACAAAGTTTTGTCCAATTCCACTAGCCTCACCGACGTCAGATTTTCTGCTTCACATCCAGCAGCTGGTTTATGATTGATTTTACCACAATCTGGCATGGGTCCACAAATGTTCAGCTAGAAGTTTTGAAAACACGTGGGTGTACAAGGTATTAACCGCATCAGAAAAATTAGGTCCACATAGCCATTTCTGTATCAGTAGAACTCAATTGTCAAGAACTATTTCAAACAGCATGAAGTGTCTTTCATTTCTAGACTGCAAGACAACCAACTGTAATACAGGAACAATATCCTCAATCTTCAGTTTACAAGGTCCACAAATTCTCCCCACTGGAAGTACAGGATGTGGTTTAGCAAGTTTACTCTTAGACTAAAAAACACTACTGTAGTATCTGTGAACAGCCTAGGACTACTGATACATGCAGATCGCATTAAGAACACCAATATAGACAGATTAAATACCTTTCTAGGCTTCCACTGTCCACTTCTTCAGCAACAGTAGATAAACTGTTATTATGCAACAGAGTTCATAACTGGAAAACCATGCCTCAATAGCGTGGCTACCTTATGTTTGCTAAGAACTAGAAGTCTGATGCTTTTAAGACCATCTGAGATGCAGCAAGTTACTTTCCAATCCTCCCCTCAGCACAGTACTTTCCTGCCAACTCAAATTGCACAAGTGGACAGAGTCAAAGCTCCACTCACTCACTAAGCAAGATTGGAAAAATGCAACAACAGCATTCATAAGGAACAGACTGTACAGTCAGCATTCTTACCAAGAATTTCTTCCCAATACCAGTAGCCATATAGCCTTTTTCAGAAGCTAATGGCTGCAGATTGAACAGAAAGCCAGTGTTTGGATCTCGCACAGAGCAGGACTGAAAAAAGAAAAAAGTGACAGCATTATTTTCTCCTTCTGTGTTTCTTCTGTTTAAGTTTTACCTCTAAGTTGCTTAAGGAGCCCAAATAGTGATTTACTCATATTCCTAGCCTGCATACCAATCAGCAACTTCATTTGGACAACCAGAATACAGCTCTGGCAGTAGCAACACTCAATTTGTTTTTGCACAGTTGTCCATTATCATCAGCCACATAACAACACATCAAAGCACAGTTTAACAGATAACATCTATCAGGTTAGCTAAGGGCAAGGGAATTTTAACTGAGGGTTGTTTTCACACTAATATGTTTATGTTGAGACCTGTAAAGTAGAAGCAACCAAGTAGCTCCGTGTATAAAAAAAAAAAAAAAATGCCTCATTTGATGGTCCTTGTACACAAACAAGGACAATATATATATCCTTACATATAAAATCAGTTTTACTAGCAACCTTGTAAGGGAAAGAACCGTTCAGTGCCACAGCAAGTTGTCCTCAAGAGAGCACATTTGAATACTTTGGTCAGAAGTTATACATTTCAGGAACACTTCAAGAAGAAAGCAATAAGATAACACAAGACTCCATCACGAGCAACTTTACACTTCACTGTAGTTAGCTTTCACCAAGAATCATTTACACACAGCAACCAGGAGTGCTAAAAAAAAAAAAAAAAAAAAAAAAAAGAAATAGTACGTTGAGACTATGAACACAATAGCGTCCCACTTTCTCACCTGAGAATCATCTTTTGTTTCCTTGATTGGACAAGCAGCCTCAGTTTCCCATAAGAACGTGGCCACACATTCCTGAATAGCTATAAACCGTGGGCTGCTACTCTGGAAACAGATTGCAGAGGGAAGACCAGAATAAGTGTAACAGCCAACACCTTCTCATGTTTGAGACTCCACTTTATAAGAAACTGTCAGGTTCTTCTACAAAAGACTTCACTACAAATACACACAACTACCCCACTTCCCTCTCCCCTATTTATTTTGAAGGTCACCACTGAAAACTTTGTCTAGCTGAACACTTAGCACATCATTAAGCTTTACCAAAGAAATGAATCTGACATCCAAATATTCAGATTAAATTCAATACCAAATCTAGACATGCATAACCAGAACCTGCCTCAGTCTAAGCTTTGAAGAGTTTTGGGGTATAACGCATAAAATAAAAAAAAAAAAGTAAAAATCAAGCAACACAGAACTCTAAGTTGAGGTAAGAAGGTAACAGGAGTATTAATTTTACCCACTTCATTTCAGTGTTTTCAGACAAAAGCAAAGCAGTTCATAACTGCTTCAAGTTACAGATTTTCATCACACCTCTTGGGCTGAAGATCATGTGAGCAAGGGGAATAAAATCTGCAGATCCACAAACCAGCAAGAACAATTCTAGGCAAGCTTCAGTCTAACAGTCCCCTTAGTCTAAACTGCAGGATGTGGAGTTGTATCAGCAAAAGCTTTACAGATTTAAGAAATCCTCTAGAATCAACAAACTACAGAGGATGCAGAACCTAATCCTGAAGATACACTTTACGATATTCTTCCTCTTAAGAGTGTCTGTAATGTTCGCATGTATAACTCCTCAGTCTTGAGTCCCTATGTATTTTTCATGTTAGATTAGTCTGAAATATCACTGTCCACTGAGGCTGTTAAGTTTTTAACAAGTTCTTGCTTATGATAAAATACTCAGTCTGAGACACACGCCTCTCTAGCATCTAAGTCAGCTTTATTTTTACATTTCTATTTTAAGTCCTCAAGTTGTCTCCCTTGTCCTGAACCTACTATACACTATACATCTTCATGTAGCTTCACATTATATGATGGAAAACCTACTATGATGAAGCAACAACTGAAAGATCATTTGTCCTTACAAGAGTGCCCTTGGAACACATGAAGTGGATGGTGGTGGTATAAGTAGTTTTCTTTCCATCAGCATCAATGCATACAGAGCCATTTGCGTACGTTAGAAAAATGTGTCCAGGTCTTTCAACTACTAGTTCTTTGCTGGCAACGCCAAGATTACTAATAGAGGTGACTTCAGAGTAAGAAACCTAGAAATAAAGAAGAGCATGTCAGCAATGCTAAAATGAAGTGAGGAGTTATAGATACAGTCAAAAAGAAGAAAATACCTACCACAATCTTGTATACAGAAGGTTATCTTGAGAGTTTTGAGGATAACAAGGGAGTAGAGATCCCCCTACATTTCTCTCCTATTCTGTACTCACGTTTCACACGTTCAACAGACAAGCTCCACAAGCAGGCATGGCTTGGTTTTTTGTTGTTTCTATTTTTAGTACAATAAGGTGCCTGAAGTGCCTCACAACAGCCACCCTCATCTCACCAGCTATACAGCTTAGGAATTTAGGGAGGCCTATGCCTCATGTGCAGTAAGTAGGATTTAATTTGTATAGCTCTTTAAAACACAGTATGTGGAAGCCTCCAGGCATTCTTAGAATTGACCTTAGGCATCTGCCATGCAAAGCCTAAAAAGCACTGGCAGAAACTAAGCATTAGAACAACAGTAGGTGCTACGACCAAGGTCCAAATTAAACTTCACTTCTGCAAGAAAACTGGTGTTGCCTATTTTCAAGAAACTACTTTAAGTTAGCAACAGCAACGAACAGATTAATACATTTCCAAAGCAGCTCTGTCCACAAAGATTTCTGATTGGTTGGGTTTGTTTGGTTTTGTTTGGTTTTGTTTTTTTTTCCCCCCCCAGTAACTCTGCATTTAGGTTGACCCAATGTGCTCACTTCTTACACCAGTGTCTTCAGCAATGAAGTAATGAAGCCCTAATGTGTCTCCACATGTAAAGTAGGTAGCCTTACACAAGAAGGAGTAATGCAAGCACAGGGAACTATTAATATTTAGCTCAAGTGCTGTACAGATTCAGTCACTCAGGCATCCTCTTCAACAGTATGGAGGGAAGGTGTTC
>NW_009259482.1:135952-164867 GCF_000687185.1 Egretta garzetta | reverse complement strand
CAGGCCTTCAGCAAAGCGTCCATCCAGCCTGTCAGCACAAACAGTCCCATGATAAATTGTTACACTTCGGGGAAATACAGGAGTCCATAACCACCACCTCCTTTGTTTGTTTTTTGGGTTTTTTTGTTTGCATAGGTTAGGCAACTTCTGCCTAATCTGCTTGTCAAAGCCAAAGAGAGCTGAGAGGGCGGGTGACAAAGAATCTTTAAACTTCTTCCACTGTTCAATCTAACACAAGCCAGAAGTAAGACAATATCCAGGAGAACAGCCTGTTCCTAAAGCAATGCTAGCAGCCTCTGAGACCGCAGCAGTTTACACAGAGAGATGTAGTTTGTCTGCCTCTGCAACACAGGACAAAGAATTGTGTCAAACATAACACTGGTACACTTGTAAAAATTAATGGTTTGGTCTTTGAGGAGGTGGCCAGGAGGTCTACCATTCTGCAATGATTATGCCAACATTACAGTACACAGAACACCACTGTATTTTGCATAAAGAAGCCAGGATTCATGTGCCTATCTTGCATACCCCTTAATCTCACTCATTTGGCAAACTAGCTCTGAGCTGGGATGGAAAGGCTACTCACATGATCACGCCGATACTCCATCTGACAGACAGATGCTCGCCGGTCGCACCCTGGAACAGCAATCAGTGGTCGACAGACATTTATGTAGTACTTCTTGCGCTCACTTGGTCTTGAATTATCCATGGCATACCAGTTTTCACCTCTCTTCTCAGATTTTGCTAAGCTGAGCAGGAAGAGAAAGTTCTAGGCTAAGGACACACATTCCTCATAGCCTAGCTTTCTCTGTCAGTCTCAAGAAACAGGCATTTCAGAGTAACTTTTTCCCCTTATTTTTAAGTGTTACAATGAAAAAGAATACTCCTTGGAAGTAGAGCACAGCTGACAAAGTAGTAAGTTTTTATTAAGCAAAACCACCCCAAAAAGTCAGCTTACATCTTAGGAGGCAAGTCAATATACTAGAGGGAAGTACTGTCTTCACTTCAAGATACTTGCAGTTAAGTTTGTCACAACAGATTAGGTTTCTACTGCTGCCTACACAGGAAACCAACTTCATCCAGTGCTAAGCTATCAGCCAGAACACTGAACTAGAATAGCCAAGTTATGTTGTATATGTTACTTTCCTACCTTGACAAGTCATATTGGTCCATGGTGTTGGGATCAGTCACAACACATTCCAGCGGCATTTCAGGACAAGCATATTCAGTGTACCACTTGAAGTTGTAGGTATAGTTATCTTCCATCTAAAAACCAGCAGAATAGGTCAGTGAGGGTTTTCACGCAGAACACCTTGCAACTGCAGAACACCTTGCAACTCATAGCTACCCCCCTTTATATGCTAAGCTTGTTATTTCCCTTTGGTTTTGGGATATACCTTCTCAGACCGATTTGTGTAGATCTGTTTTATTGTAGATCTTGTTGTTTGCTGTGTCACCAAAAATACTCTTACCAGAAATAACAGAACCAGAGCAACTAGATCAATGTAACAACTGTCTGTTGTGTTACAGGACACACAGTCCTCCCAGTTGTTACTTCTCAGCCAGTTTGTTTTTTCCCAGCTAGAAATACAAGATGATCAAAGAGCACTAGTGATTACGTGGATGAGAGAATAGTGAAGTAAGAACCTGGATCCAGGTGAACAACTTACCGTTCAGTGGTCAAGACAGGCTTTATAGCTGCAACAAGAGGCAGATACAGCAAGAGAAATAACTATTTCTCTTAGTCTGCTTTATAGATACTGGGTATTTCCATCCACGAATCTCTGCTTGCACTGGCCTAGCAGCAATTATTTTCAGGATTTGGGGAAGGAGATCCTTCCCGTCTTCACATAGAACTTCTTACCTGATATTCAGGCTGACCTATTCCAGCCTGATGGTCGCACAGGAAAGTTATAAGGGTAGATCGCTGCGTTTTCTTCTCATCATTGTATGCTGTACCATTTTTGTAGGTCAACTGAATCAGACCATCATAATATGAAAGTTTGGAACTGGGAAGTCCAAGACTCCAAAACTGATCCTTACTAGAAAAGAAAAAGTGTGTTGTGAGGCTGAACAGAACACAGAATTAATTCTCTCTTTAAGAGAAGTCTTACAAGTAGTAAGCACACAGGTGAGTTTATAGAAGACACTATAGTAAGACAAAAGAATTAAAGTTGACTAGATGTAAGTGAGCCAGGATGAACAGAATGCTGCCAAAAGGAAACTTAAACACCAACAGGTGTCCTTCTTTGGAAAGGAAGCTGTACCTCGGTTAGATATCTAGAAAGCTTTAACACTCCCAACTCTAGAGGAGTGACAGAAATACCAAGTTCCCATTCTCCAGAGTATAGTTCAAACTGCAGAAACCCTAATGCTGGGCTCAAACTGGTTCCATGCAAATACATGTGGACAGTGGAGACCTAGCACTGCATATCAACAAGCCTTCTCACTCAGGGAAGAAAACTGCCTTCATGTGCTCTTAGCTCAGGAGCAGCTTTGTTCAGGGGACCTTCTTCACTCTGACTTAACACTGGCTCTATCAGACCTAGCCAGACCACCTTCCCCTAAAGAACGTTTTTAGTGTCTGCAGTGAACTCTCGTTGGCTGGAGAGTAACTCAGAGCCAACTCAAGTACAGCTGCAGGCGTTTGCACTGTAACACATCTCTGGCAACAGGCTGACCTGGAACCTGAAGTGTATGGATACTTATCTCAGACATAGCTTGTAGAAGATAACAGCTACGATGCTGTTAGAGTAGCAGTACACTCTGGGAATGTGCCTGCACAGCACTTTTAGTAATGGAAATAAGGTGCAACACCCAAGCTCTGGCTCCACCTCTACATAAGGCAGCCATTATTCATCCCAAGTACAGCAGTGCTTCTTTAGGCCAGCTTTTGGAATACAGCTGACCCTGAGTCCAAACTGTGGGTTGGCTTAATACAGCTGCAGCAGTTAATCTACAGCTTACAGTTTCTATGGAAAACATAAGGGGAAGCAACGGACGCATTCATTCAATCTCAAAAACTAGCTTAAGTTAAGATTACATGCGTGTACTTTGCTTGAAACAGCTGGCAGCATAATTACTGTACTAGCAAATAATACTTTACATGCAAATTACCTGAATCTATGACAGGCAGCACAGTAATTATTTTAAATGCAAATTGTTCAGTTACACACAGACAACACATCATGCAACAAGAGATCTTCTATTACAGACAACAGAACTCGTTACTCACCTTTGTGTTACTTGGCATGCTGCTGATTTTGTGTGACACAACTCGTCCTGAACACTGCCACAGATGTTTATGTAAAACAAGTATTCAGTAGTATTAACTATATAGTGCCCATTTTTCTTGGCCAGAGGTGATAAATCAAAAGAGAAACCTAATTGGGAAGGAATAAACTTTACCAGTTAAATTTTTTCCTGCCATCTCTCACAGGTTTTGATTCTACCAGTCACACAGCTAGCTCACTTCCCCCCCAAATAAGTCTCCTTCCATGTAACTATTGTTCCAGAAACAATCTGGACATACCAAAAGCATGTTTTCTCATACAGAGATATTTACTACAGTAAAATACACATTACACCTATTTTCCTCCACACACACTAGGGGAATATTAAGCTTGTACTGTTCTGATCTTTCATATGCACAGGCTCAAATGTTGCAGGTGCTTAGACTTAAGGCTACACTTGCTTTGTTCTTGCGCATCAAAAGGACTGAAGTGTTGTGACACAAGTTCTATCCCTCACGAGCTTTCAATTTGCTGAATATAAATACATACCTGCCTGAGGATCAGAGACTTGACAGTTATCTCCTTCAGTTTTAGACAGGACACACGCAGCAGCAGTATACCAATCAAATGCATATGAACATACACCCTCAGACATCAAGATTGGAGCACTTTCTAGATCACCTGGTATCACAAGAGCAATGTGTTACACATATAGTCAGGCTGCCAAAAGGAACTATGAATTTAAGCCTAGGAACACTAATTCCTCCCCAACAGCAGACCAAGATTAACAGTTAAAGTACCTCCTCCTCTGAAAATGAGGAGCTAAATAGAACCAAAATTCCTTGCACAAATTCTTTGCATCCTCCTCCCCAGAATAAAAGTTTAGCCCAGAAGCAAAGATGCACTGCTCAGTCTGTTTCTGAGTTTCACACTCTTCAAAAAAATGTTTGCTTTGATACGCAAAGCTGGTGTTTTGCTATAAAGCAACAACTTCGTTAGGAAGTAGTGCATAACCTGATCCTAACAGCCAGCACACTTGGAGGATTCAGCATCCTCAGGCTGAGGTTTTCTATTTTCCTGGAAGATGGTTAAACTAGTTGGCTATTATATGGAGATGAACAACATTAACAACTTCTGCAAATGCTTCTGCTTTTCATAAACTTCAAGCAGTTTAGACAAAACATTATTATTGGAAAAGAAGGTTAAAGTATGTGATCCCAGTTCAAAACCAGCATCTTTCCCATCAAGAAAACCTAGGGATAGAGAGTGCTTTGTATAGCTTCCAGGTTATTTGTGGAGCTTTAAACGCTTAAGCATACTTTCATCATGTTTAAGAGAATCTTAGTTCAAGAGACTCTAGGGTCTTTAGAGGGTACTTGTATAAAAGGTGAACAGAGCTAAATACCTGCAATTACATTGCTATTATCCTAGTAAACAAACCACAATGCTTCAGCTTTTGCATAGAAGAAAATAAAAGACAAAGGCACATGCTAATATTTAGCACTCATGCCTGGGCTTATTAAATGACCTCCTGTTTTTAACTGGATCAGAGAACAGGATGTGGATATTCTCACCTGGTCTGCACATTAAAGTGATGACAGTTTCGATTTGTTTGTTAACACCACAGCTGCCTCCATTTGAATAGGTAAGTTGAATATTTTCTCCAACCTTTTTAGGAGAAGATACAAATGTTCCAAGATTCTTACTACGGTTTTGTTTATCTGTAAAGACAGTAAATACATCACTTTTGTTTCCCTGGAAAGAAGTGAAGTTTACACTATTAAAAGAACATTAACTAGCCAAATGGAAAGTCTTAAGAAAGCATACAATTAGGAGTTTGTTTTTAACCTCACCAAAACCATGCTACAAAGCCTGGAAGAGGGTGTAATACCATTCTTTAGTTAGAAAGGGCTACTTGCATCACTTCTTCTAGTGTCTTTGGGAGTACAACAGAAACGTGCTCCTAACTTCCATTTCCTCAAATAACTGAAGACACCAGGGCAGCCAACTCCATTTGCAGAGGAAGTGCCAAGCCTTCAGAGCATTAAAAAAAAATAAAAAAAAATAAAAAAAAACCCAACACCCAAACAAAAAAAAATCCCCCCAAAAACTCACCTACAGAGCAAATAGCAGCAGCATCTGAGCAGTTGGAAGCTCCTCCTCTCTTCAGCACTTTATGGCAGACATTGATGTAATAATGCTTTCTCCCTAGCTCTGAAAAGCTACTGTCCACAGCTTCCCAGTTCTGGGCTAACTCTGAAATACAGGGGGTTGTTAAGAACAAGTCATTTGGCTTTAATTGTTTTAGCCTCTCCATGCCAAAATGCCTTTTGTCACAAAAAAGGACCCACATTTAAGACCACTTAAGACAACAGCAACCAAGGCAGTCATGGATATGGCTACTTTCATACGGCACTCACACCTTTTGGGATGAAGGAAGTGAATGCCAGTACCCCAGAAATCCACTAAGAAAAGCAAAAGCTGATTAATGTTCAGCTAAAGAATTGCACTAGAGATGGCATATAAACTCAGGACAAAAGTAACTGAAAGCTAGTTTTGATTGCCATACCTGAACTGCGGATCAGAGGTGACAAGTCATAATGTTTTTTCCTATCAGCAACTCTGCAAAGGAGATCTTCTTTCTCTTTAACACATGCATATTTTGTATCCCAAGTAAAAAAATATGTGCAGTCCACTTCACCAGTAAACACTGGAGCTCCTCTACCATCATTACCTTCACATTGAAGATGGATAAACAGATGTTAGTTTACCAGTGGGGGAAGGCGAGAAAAGCAAGGACACTTGAGTATTAGCAATGAGCAAGGAAGATAAAAATCTTTTTGCCGCACAGGACTTGCGTTTGTGGTTTGGGTTTTGGGGTTGGTTTTTTTTTTTTTTTACTGTTGGCTAAGAAACGAGGCTCTTTTACACCTCAATATTCTTGATCATCAACATAAATTCAGAATAGCAGTGCTACCACGCAGCACAAAACAATCCTGCCAGCCATAGAAACTAGTGCTTACTCTAACAATATTCATTCCTTGCATTAGCTGTGATTAAAAGCATGCATTCCTTTGAACATAAGGTCTACTGGCAAGCGCAGAAGTCAAACCCTGAGCAGAGTCATCACAGCTTGTTAAACTCACCTGCTGTTTCATTGCACTCAAAGTTTATGACAGTCATTCTCTGAAAGCCGGAACTACATGCATCCCCATTCGGATAAATTAAAGTGAGATCCCCATCAGAATATCTGAGTAAAAAGTCAGTTTTAGATAGAAACATGGCATCAGACACAATCACGCAGTGTTCTTTACATAACAGAAGCCACACTCTTGTTTATTTAATAATTGTCTCACTCAAAGGGAAAACAAATGCTTGTTCAACATTAATACTGACACACTGACAAAGGCTTGCATCGCTGATTTTTCTGGTTACTTTTCATGAGTGTGTATAAAGTTTAAAGAATGCTCTAAGCTATTCCAGCTTTGAACAGAACAGAATAGAATATCTGTGCTTTTAGTTAGAATAGACTATTTCAGCTGGAAGGGACCTGCAACAATCATCTACTCCAACTGCCTGACCAATTTAGGGCTGACCAAAAGTTAAAGCCTGTTGTTAAGGGTATTGTCCAAATGCCTCTTAAACACTAACAGGCTTGGGGCATCAACCACCTCTCCAGGAAGCCTCTTTCAGTGTCTGACTACCCTCTCGATACAGAAATGCTTCCTAATGTCCAGTCTAAACCTCCTGTGGTGCAACTTTGAGCCATTCCCACTTCTCCCAGGATACCAGGGAGAAGAGCTCAGCACCTCCCTCTCCGCTTCCCCTCCTCAGGAAGCTGTAGAGAACAATCAGGTCGCCCCTCAGCCTTCTTTTCTCCAAAGGTGGAATATCTGTTCCCATTAGTTTATTGCATGGCTATTTTTGCCGGTGGAGGAAGTCATGATTCCTGGAAGATCGGTCCAACAAGTCTGTCACATGTGTCACATGCTTACAGACAAAATGGAAGACCATACCTAGGTGAGTAATCTCTGCTTTGCAATCTCACGCAAACTATTGTCCTAGTATGCCACGTGGGAATCCTGAAGTTCTTATAAAAAAAATCCTGGACTTCAGAAATCTTGGATATGATTAACGCATGCTCTTGCAAAGGAAGCAGAGATGCCCTCTTGTTGAGGACCGCTTCTAAAACATCCAACCCTGATGCCACTTTACATGCCAAACTCAAGGAGGGCAAGAGGCAACATAGCACAATCTGCAATTCTGACACCAAAGTTGATGGAAGTTTCTTCCCTGCCTAGGAGATGGCCTCCACCAACCCCATCTGCTCCTTCATTTGCTAATGCCATCCTGGTATACTGTCAATGTTTTTCTACACAAAACTAGCAAAAATACTTGCATTTTTTATCAAATACTGCTTACAAGACAAATAAAGGCATCAAATTAGGAAACAAAGATTCAGAGAAGTTAACAGGGCTAAAGAGCCTTTACGTACCTTAAGGTTTGGTTCTGAAATCTTCCCGCCACTTTTTGCTGGTTAGTTGAAGGTTTTACTTGGCAAGATGAAGTGAATCCTGTGCTGTCCTTGCAGTTACCTGCAGCAGTTTCCCCACATACATTCAAGTAATAGTAATACTCCTCTTTGTCATCTCTGGCTAAATATGGTGTGACATAACCTGAATGAATAAGAAAAATAAAAGTGTTCTAAAACACAGAAGAATAGATCTAAAACCCAAAATATTTATAGAAGACGTTCTTTCTGTCTCCAAACATGGAACTGGAAAACTGGCTAGTCACACCACAAAAGAAAAATAGTGAGCTTACCTGGAAGTTGAGTAAGTGGTCTTAAATCAATGGAGATATCATGTTGCTCATTAGTCAGAAGACAGGTCCTACTCTCCAGGTAATCCCTGTGACAGGCATACTCAGTAACCCACTCAATTTCATACCGGCAATTTGTTTTTGCTGTGAGTTTGGGACCTGCACTCTGATACAGAAGTGAACAGAATTTAAGTTACAAGTACAGAGACTTATTTGAAAACTAATCTTTAAAGCAACAGTATCACATTTGTTTAGTGTCAGTAATGACTATCTTCACCACTAAATTGCTTAACAGCTGCAAACATTGTCTTTGGCCTCTCAAAAATAGGTGTTGAGAAGAAAGTAAAACAGCTTTTATTAATGATGTGGCAAATGAGAAGTCTAAACAGAGGTAAAGTATCAGGCATTAGCAGAAGGTGAGCAGCAGTAACAGTACAATAAAAAGCACTTTTCTGTAACATGTTGGCAAAAGCATAGATATGCAAGCCCAAATTGCTAAGCACAGCTTGGATTGTGTTTGCCTCTGAGGAGTGCTCAAAGAAGGGAGCAGAGTTCTCCGAAGGCAAAGCAGCCTCTTAGACACTGGTGTTTCAGCTACTTTGATTCCCTCAGTCCAAATCAAGACTGAAAGACGTTTGAGAATTCTTTAGCCTACACTTTTGTCAAATGCATTTTCCGTAATGGACTATTTTTACAGCTCTGGGAGAAGGGATAGTCTTGTTTTTCCTCACTTTAAAGTGAAACATTTAGAAGCTCACCTCATTTCATAAATCTGTATTTCCGCCACCCACTAAAACAACAGGCAGATACACATGTAAAGTATCAAGTTAGTTTCAGGCACAAGTAACATTAGCAATACTATTCATACTACACGTGTGCATAGCTATAGCGAGGTATGACAGAGGGACAGCAGAGAAAGGCCTATGGTTTGTTTCTGCAGTGATGAGGATGAGGTATGGTACCTATCTAGGCCAGATGAGACACAAAACATTAAGCGAAAAGTTAGCCAGTCCTCCTTCACTAACCTGCGACAAAAAGCATCATGATCTGAAATGGTAGAGCATTAACAATAGCCACTCTGGCCCAATTTAAAGAGTGTGGGTGGCTGAGATTACCTGGTATCATATCAAAGTGATCATCATACTGCACTGAAGCTAGGCTAGAACTGTCCTCTCTAAAAACTGAGCTGCTGCTTAACACTACAGATTTTACTGTAATGTAATAGGAGTTCATGAGCCTGCTCAATAAATGACAGACTTTTGCCATGCAATAACGCTTGCTAGCTATCTTTTTTTTCCTGAGGAAGGCTGGATTAATAAATAAAAAAGTTACAGACAACAGTTGTAAGCATGCCCAACCTGACTGATGATGGAAGAGTGCTCATTGGCAAACAGAGCTCTGGGTCAAGAATTAACACCGTACTAATTCTGTCCTATTCTCAGAGGAAAGCTTAGAATCCAGCAAAGCTCAACCAAATTCACCAAAACAAGAAAGAACACCTGGGAAAATTTTATTCAACCTCTTGTTTATCTCTTATACTCTTCAAAAAGTCTTAGAATTTATTTAGATTCCTACACTCTTCACAAGCTGCAAACCAGGAGGATTTCTGTTCCCTTCAGCTTTCAATAAAAATGAAAGATAACGCACACAAAAGTTAAAGACCAACCATTTAAAACAAACTAAAACAGCAGTGTTACCTCTTCTCCCCTCTTTGATGGGCACACAAAAGTGATCGTCACTGCTGGGTTATGGCCTAGGCAGAAGTCTGGCCTTTCTTCATCACTGTCTGTTTTCTCATAACTCAATACCAGCCTAGAAACAGAAAACGGCAAACCAAAAATACAATTAAGACACTATGCACTGTACAGAAGGAAGATATTTTTGAAAGAACATCTGCCCTTTGCTAGATACCCAGGCAGGACATACCGAAGCAGCCCTGCTCCTGAAAGATACTTTTACAGAGGTCTTTGTTCCTTTAATCTTACAGTTAACCAAAATAAAGATTAAGACAGTCCCAGCAAAATTAATTAGTACAGCATCCTCTTGCACCCCAGTTAAGACTATGCTTAATGCCTTGTAACCCATACTGTAGTGGGAACTTAGCGATAGTCACAAGAACACTCTAGCTTTGCTCTCAAACTGCTGGAGAGCAGATGTATAAACACTCTTGCAACTTTTGGAAGTAATAATCACTCATGTTTTACCACATTCCTATACTTTACCACTGCTGTATGTATAACCTCTTTCCATTCTGCCCCCAGAAGGCAAGATGAACTCATTAGCAAATTGACAGAAGCAAGGCGACTGGGACAGATCAGACAAGGCACTAGTAGGAGAATGAAACATGGCGACTATGTGACAAGGGAGAGACAAACAGCAAGGTGACTTGGATGAGAAAACAAGGAGACCAACATAACTTCCCAACAAAGCATTACTGTTCTATACAATTTAACAGGAAGAAGGCAACAGCTCGCAAAGGGGTGACAGCCTGGGTTCAGGTTAGCCACACTCTACCTTAGGAAACAGATATACAATCATCTTACTCTCTTTCCAGGCCACCCTCGTCTGACTGAGCACATGCAACAAATTTTCCTCAAGCAATGAAAAGCTCTTCAACCCTAGCAGGGATAAGGTAAAGCTTTCTCACCAAGCACTTTTATAGACTACTAGTTTAATACGAGAACAAGCTTGTACTTCCTCAGATGTAAGCTTCTGCCTTGGTACAGAACACCTCAGCCACCTGTTTCATGCTGAGGAAAAAGCCCTGCAACAAAGGACTAAAAATTCTGTTTGTAAACCAAAGAAACCCACAACCCTGTCACTGCAATAACCCTGTTATTAACCTGTTTTATTCTGCTTATTTTCTTCAGCTTGCATTTAAGAGAGTACTGCAGAAGTCAATGGGGTACTATTGACCATACAGACAAGGTAAGCAGGTGCAGATGACCTGAAGCTCAGAAAGATCAGCATGTTAAGGAAGACCCCTGAGTCACATTGAGTTGTTTGGGTGGTTTTTTGGTGTGGGTTTTTTTTGGGTTTTTGGTTTGTTGTTTTTTTGTTCTCCCCCCTCCCCCTTTCTTTCAAGCTACACTTCCAGCACAAAAGGCAGAAAATAGAACAGAGGCAGCATCAAGGAAACAGTGTCTCCTAGTCCCAGCTCTGCCACCACCAGGAACAATAAGCCTTGCATTGCGTATCTATTTCTTGTATTAAGAACTCCTTAATGCAAAAATACAGAAGGGCAACATCCACCAACTTTTAAAGTACTCCTGGGCAGCAGAGTGAGCCAAATACAGTGTGTAAACCCACAGAGCGCCAAGTGCATTTACCCTGTGGGCCCTCAGAGAGTAGGCAGATGGGGTCAAATCTCTCTTCTGCTTGTGGGTAGAGAGCAGCAATCATCTCTCACTTCTGAAAGTTTTGCAAGTCACTAAAAAGGAGTCTCTCACAATGAAGAGGATAATTTGATCTGTTATGGCAGTACAACAGGATGCCTGAAAAAGACTCTGCCCTGCCAGTATCTGAAGAAATTTTTTCTGCTAATGCTTCAAATTTGAAGTGGTATCGCTGTTACGTTTTAGAAGACTCATCTGTTATCGAGACTCTTTTTTCCAGCCCAGATGACTGAGAAGTGTTCACAGAAGTATCACCACAAAAATTACATACCTGTCTTTGTCATGAAGTTTTAGCTTTTCCTGCGGATGGCCAACATCATATGCCTGACCTTCATGTAACAAGCAAGCAGCACTGCCAGCAGGGCAGTTTCTGGTCTCTCCACTTGAAATTCCTGTCATAGAATATAGAAAATAGAACATAGGACTCAGTTTCTAAGCCCTGCTCTACCTGAAGTATCTTGCCATTTTATCTGTGGGCTCACTTACCATTCATTGCTTTACCCTTTTCTAAAAATACCTTTAAAATGGGTTACATTAAAATGTGAAACTGGCAAGACAAACCTGAAGTGCTTGTGATATACAGGGAGAAGCTCATGACACCCTGGTTTTGGACAGCGAATTCATCCTTCCTGCCAAAATAGCTGCAGCTAGTTTCCAGTTGCTAGTACAGCTGCTGAATACATAGGGCTTTGAGAACTTCTGCAAGTGTGCCAAGTATTTTTTTTTTTTTCTCCACAACACCAAAATGATACCAAGTAACAGGTATCCCCTCCTCACAGGGAAGAGTTTTTTCCCCTTCTTTGTTTCCTACAAACCAACTCATTCAAAGCTGTCAGCAAAAAGTTTCAGACTAATGGGATTTTTAAAATAATAGGCCTGCCACTAAAACCAGAAGTATTAAACACTTGACAGGGGCATAAAATACATATTTAACTGCAGAGTGAAAAACACAGTGGGAGTATACAGCTAAACTAGCCTTTTCAGCAAGTTTCAAATGAGTGATTTTGCTGGTTTAATTCCTTACATATATAGCTCCCAACTGACATGAAAGCACTAGCTATGCACTATTACTTACCCAAGCACCCAAACACTATTTTTGATGCATCTCAGTACATTCACTTGGAACTAAGCAACAGCCTGAACTGGAGCCCAAAGTAATAAATTTAGAGCACATGAAGCGCTATGCTACCAGATAGGACCAAGGTGGTTCAAACAGAAGCAGCTACAAGGCAAGCTAAGCTCTTCCACTCAGTCCAGTTTAAGCCAACTTTTCTAACAGTACTTGCCCATCCAGAAGGGGCATCTCACTGAACACCTCAATAGTTGGAGCATAAGACTTGGCTTCACAGAAAGCAGCCTTCAAATCATCAAAAGGAGCTTGAAACAATAGTGCAAGTCCTAAAATACTGATCTTTGGTCACAGGACAACCTCAACCGAGGCACTGGAAAAGAGAAATTCATACACCATCAGGTGACACAAGCAAGTATTCACACCTAAATCCCTGCAGATGTTTATGAACAAGGAATCATCATCAGAATCATCCACCAAGTAGTGTCCTGACACTTGGATGAGAGGACTCAAGTCATGTTTCCTCAAATCTTCATCAAACACATAGCAAGGGACCTAGAACAACAACAAAAAATTACATGCAATTCATGCTACACAAGTAGGGAGAAGTTATAAACAGGCACATATAAAGCCAAGTTAACATGTGGAAAAAGTTTTCACTTCTGGAAGCTCAAATACTTAAAACTATGCATACTGACTAAAACAAGGCATCCAAAGTTACACTGTTCTGCTCTAGCTTTTAGAAGAGTTTTACTATAAAGAAACATCCAGATGACAAAAAAGGTTGAAGAGTTATTTAAAATTCTCAGCTCCACCCACTTCCAACAGATACTTTATATGCCTATGAAAAAGTTAGGTCTATGGAGCTTACTGGGATTCATTTAGGGTAGGTGCAGGTGGTTAGAGAAAAATTGCCACATGTGTGAAGAGTAACTTCTGCATGGATAGCATATAGATTACCTCTTTCACAGGTTTAAACAAGTCTTTCTTGCAAGCCACAAAGGTCCTCCATTCAAAATAGTGCACACACTCTGTTGCTGTTAAAAGCTCAGGGGTACCCTATTTAAAGGAGAAAAAATAGTTCTTTGGAAAACAGACTTCAGTTTTATTTTACATCTGTAGACAGCAAGAAGTTCATTCAAGGGATTAAGAAAAACAAAATACAGCACATCACAGAGTAAGGGCATACAGTTTCTTAATAGCAATTGTTAACAGCAAGTTTGTTATTTAACAGCTTTGTTGGTAAACTCAGGAAGATGGAGGGTGACAAATCCTTCTTAGTCTGCATATGCACTGATTCTCAAATTAACAGGTGCCAGTCCTAATGCGCAGCAATTGTGCTACATCTTTTAGAAGCTCCTCCTATGCCAATTGATATTGGCAGAAGAACCAGTCACATCTAGTTACCAGAAAGCAAAACAGCAATACAAATGTGTATAAACAGATGAACAGCAAGGCATGGTTTACCAGTTCCCCTACAAAGATGACTGATTAGCAATCTCTTCTGCTACACAGAAAGAATACCTCTGATCTCAGCTACTTATTTTTACAGGCTCACGTTATACACATTTGTATCTATTTCAAGATGGGGGTTCTACCACGGCTCAGGGCTAGATGCTCAACTGAATGCCTGTACTTTGGGAAAGGCAACAATCAGATTTTTCCATTCTCCTTCCATCACCTCAGCTAGAAGCACTTCAACATATTTAAACTGATTCCCTCCCCATTTTAACCCTGCCATAAAAGTATTGGAAACAAGTTGTTCCAGACACTATTACAAAATCCTTTTACCTGTTCTTCACGTGACCTAGTGTTAGAACTACACTATCTAGAAGAAGTTTTAACATCATTACAATCTGGTGTTACAGCTGTAGTTGAGCAATGATTTTTCATTTAGATTACAGAGTCATCTGCTGAAAGAGAACAGGAAGCATTTAAATCTCTGCTGCACTGGCACTTTGTTTGAATTAGCTACATTTCCAAAAGGGGGTGTGCAACAGCATCATCAGTGACACCAGCAGCACTAATAAGTATTTATCTCTGATACACAAATATGTGAACTGATCACAGTCTGTACAGAATACCAAGCTGGGGCATCAGTTGAGCATGTGGAAGGTGTAACTCAAAAAGCACGTGGAGGTGAACTGCAAACACACACAGCCCTAGGAACTTTTCGGGGATCTCTGCACTTTAAGCAGATTCCCACAACTACTCCCCCTGAAGCCCAGCTGGATGCATAAGCACTGTTAGTTCAACTACGTGAAGACAAAACCTAACGCTTAGTGCTGTCAGCTACGATGACCCATGACAGAGGTCAGTCATTTTCTTCAATGCTGTTCTATTAAACAGCCATGCTAGGTCCACAGCTTGGGCACAGCCAGCTTTTAAACAATAGCTCTCATTGTTACAGTACCCTGTACACTGTTGACTCATTCCTCCATATTACACTATTTAAATACTACAGTGCAATCCTTGTAAAAATATTAAAGACCCAGAAGAGCCCGTGATCACAGCTAAGCTACAGATCTGCAATTATTTTCTACTGGGACTGAATTTTGAAAGCCACAGTAGATAATGACCTTAACTTTGTACTAAAACATAACTGGTGCTTCCTGAAGCTATGAAGCTCAGTAATTAATACATCCATGAGTACAGCAAGTCTTAAAAAGCAAGTCAGAAGTACTTGCCATTTCCACTGAAGATAAGAACACATGATTTAGACTTACCAGTGTTTTCCCACACAGGAAGTTAATGTTGCTTTGAATTTGGTGCTGACTGCCTTGCTGCAAGCAGCTAGATGTAGTATTGAGTTCCAGAAGACTGTTAGAAAGTTTTTGCAAGCCTAAGTCACCTAGGGTTTAAGAAAAAAAAAAGAAAACATAGGTTACCATAATACAATGTCTTCACAGAAGCTCAACAGACAGGCTCTAATTTCAAGCACTGAGCAGCGCAGACAGTCCTTTGAACAGATTACAACTGAAGACCTTTCTTGCAGTTCTTTTGCTTTGGAAGACTAGATCCAAGTTAAGACAGTGTTTGATATGTCTAATCACACTTCTACTTTCTCAAAGGTTTTTAAGCGAA
This sequence comes from Egretta garzetta, assembly GCF_000687185.1. Classification (NCBI taxonomy): domain Eukaryota; kingdom Metazoa; phylum Chordata; class Aves; order Pelecaniformes; family Ardeidae; genus Egretta; species Egretta garzetta. Next base: position 149,265 of record NW_009259482.1, on the reverse strand, counting down.
CACTTTGAATGTTAAGAAGCCCAACAGCAGCTGACACTAAAAACTAGTCACTGCCTTAGGAAAAAGGGACCCCATCAGAAAACTATTACAAACTAGATTCAAGTATCACAATTCACTCCTTCCTCCCACCAGCTTCTATTTATCAGCTTTTTAGCCTTTGAGCCATTTATACAAATATCGTCAGCACAGGAGACAGTCTATCATAGAATACTTTGGGTTGGAAGGGACCTTTAAAGGTCATCTAGACCAACCCCACTGCAGTGAGCAGGAACATCTTTAACTGGATGACGTCACCCAGAGCCCCATCCAACCTGACCTCAAATGTTTCCAGGGATGGGGCATCTACCACTTCTCTGGGCAACCCATTCCAGTGCCTCACCACCCTCATCGTAGAAAATTTCTCCTTATGTCTAGTCTAAATCTACCCTGCTTCAGTTTAAAACCATTACCCCTTGTCCTATCGCAACAGGCCCAGGTAAAAAGATTGTCCCCATCTTTCCTATAGGCCCCCTTTAGGTACTGAAAGGCCACAATAAGGTCTCCCCACAGCCTTCTCTTCTCCAGGCTGAACAAGCCCAACTCTTTCAGCCTGTCCTCATAGGAGAGGTGTTCCAGCCCTCGGATCATTTTTGTAGCCCTCCTCTGGACCCGCTCCAACAGGTCCATGTCCTTCTTGGGCTGAGGGCTCCAGAGCTGGACACAGTGCTCCAGGTGAGGTCTCACCAGAGCAGAGTAGAGGGGCAGAATCCCCTCCCTCGACCTGGTGGCCATGCTGGTTTTGATGCAGCCTAGAATATGGTTAGCCTTCTGGGCTGCGTGCACACATTGCCAGGTCAACTTACATCTTAATCTTAAGTCTACTTAATAAAGAATCCATTGGTGCCTGGTCACAGCCACTGTACTGGTGTTGCCTGCAGACAAACCCAACACAGATCCACTGCCTCAGTGCATGTCCCCCTGCAGCTCCCATCGCCTTTAGCAGAGCTTGCATGCTGCATGAAGGCTGGGGTCAGTGCTGCACCACTGCACATCCCTCTCCTTGCACATTTCAAGTCACAATGGGCACCAGCTCAGGCCACTGAAATGCTCCTGCTCAAACCTATTTTGGTTAGCACTAAGTACCAAGCCCTTTTAGATCTAGCATGCCAACTTGACCCTGTCCATTTTTGATTTTGGAGGATTTTAACTCTGCAAAGAGTTTGGGTTGGACTATAGAGAATGCTGTAAAATGCATGTATTGACTGGCTTTGCCCTTTCCATTTTTGCTGATATCTACATTAGGGCAAAAGCAAGTCAAATCTGTAATTACTACAGACAGCAGCTTTGCACCTAGGCCAGACATCGTTGTCATCTTAAAAACAAACTTGCTGGAACTTTGCCCAGTCTGTTATCTCCTCACTCAAGGCAAACAAAACTACACTACACCCAAGTAATATAGTCTCAAGAGCAAAAGGAGCAGAAGTAAGCAAACTGGACAGAAAGAGGATACAAGAACATAAAAAATACAGTCAAGGCAATATTCTGCAGAAACACAATTCCAGGCACCCATACTCAAGGCAGCTACCAGCTGCCAGTGTTTCTCCCAGTGATGGGTGCTGTTTGGCATCTTTCCAAAAAGTTCCCCAGCACTATTTTTCAAGCCAGTTCTGCAAAGGAACTGGGAAGAGATCCATTTGTGACTGTTTCTCATGATCATTGGGTCACGTTGAACTGTGGCAGACAGAAAGCGACTATAGCCACCAAACTTGCAGGTGAAGCTGAAACGGTGGCAGTCAGAACAGAAACTCAATGCTAACCCAGGCCACATCACCTCTGTAGCTCAGGGCTCTTGTGTTCACGCTGCATATGCTTACGTTAACCGTGCTACAGCAAGGCACATTGAGATGATCATACCTAAGCAGCCACTCACAGCACTCCCTGCATAAGCAGGGCGACAGGTATTGCAGACTGTTCAATAACCCTCCGTCTTCTCAGGGGAAGGCAAGAGTGGAGACGTGCCAGCCCAGAAGAACGGCAGTGCAGACTAAACCTGTACATGCATGCACGGACAGAGGCTGAGAACCCGCAACTACCACCACTGCTGTCCAGTGCCACCTGCCAGGCACCTGGAGGCTGTCAGTGGTTCATGCCTTTTATATTTCTTGGCACTCTTGTTATCAAAGGGCTATCTTCAGGTTTTAGGACTTCCAGCACTGATGCTGACAAAGGCGCCGTGCAGCCCTTTTAAACCCAATAGCTATGTGCTATTTTGAGAGAAAGATTTCGACTTATCACATCATTGCTTAGAAGATGCTGGCAAAGTGTCCTCTTTTCTTCCCTAGATTAGCAGATGGAAGCCAACACGACTTTCTAGTCAGGGGAGCTATGTATAGTAACGATATGTACATATGATTAAAAACTCTCTGGTTATAAACGTACACAGTTTTAAGCCCAAATTTAGCAGAGAACTTAGGGCAGCACCATCTGAGGACTTACCTCAATGCTCTGTAAGCATTAGTTTTCTCTCAACTCTGAGGCTCTTACGGCCATGTGAGCCAACTCCAATTTCCTCAGTTAAAGTGATATTCAAGAAAAATCAAGTTAAGCCAGTACATCTTGTTTACTACAGGCTAAGATGCATGCTCTCCTCTCCCCTGCACGCTTAAAACTAGTTTGGGAACGTGCTAAGGGTTCCAGCGAGCATCTCTTCACAGAGCAAGTAGTCTCTTGAACCATGCCCGCACACCATGAACCTCCCCTGAGCTTCCTTCCAGAGCACCAGTTCTGCAATCACCCTTTCCACAACATCAAGCTCTCTCTTCAATCATCACTCGTGTTTCTTCATGACTTTAGAGATGCATTCCTTCCACAAAGTAACACACTAAAATCAGCTAGTACAGGTCACAAAAATTAGCACCAGATACTTCATGTTACACAGTTGTGCTAAATTAGTATCAAAGGCACTGTCCACAACACCTTTTACTCATCAACTCCTTCATCTGTTCAGCTGTTTGGAAGGAAAAAGGCAATCATGGAAGACATCCAATCAGTTGTCCACAAGAAGGGGACATTTAGGTGACACCTATCATTTCATGTCCAGTCCTTCTACTGCAGCTGGACAAAGCAGATGTTTCAACATTCAGGTTAATAAACAGTTATGGTAATATTTCTGCTTTTAATTTTAGCAGTAGTTCAGCTAAATGGCACACGAGTCACTAGGTGTCACACTTAAGTTAAATAAGTACCACATCATTTCCATCCTCACTGACATTCAAGAACTGAGCATTTGCTTACACCTTGAAAATTCCTAAGATCAATCAATGAAGCTAAAGAGCTTTTTCTAGGAGAGGCCTTTGTGGTCTCAACACCAACACTGGTACATCACACTGACACACAGTTAACGTTAGCCACGAGGCTTCCTTTGGATACAGACTGATCACAGCCACAGAGCATATGCCCTTACTCCCTACCAAAGCTGGGATCAACAAACAGAACCAGCTCTATAGCTGTTACCTCTTGCATAGCTGATATTTAAAAGCCAAACTGTTTGCAATGAAATCTTCTTCATTCTTTCAGAAAGAAGCTATCTGATTAAGCCTATATTTGAAGAAACCTCACAACTTGGCAAAGTTTATCAGCTGGCAAATTGCCCTTCTCCCCCCAAATCAAAGTACTTCAGCTATACTCAACTTTGGCATACAAGTAACATCATATAAGCTGGCTTGCTTGAAGACAGGTATGTGGCTTAGCTTCCGGGTAACTGGAATCTACATTGGGAGTCTACACCTGCCTAGACACGGTTTAAGGAGTTTTGGGTGGTTTTTTGCCAACAAGAGGCTTGATAATCCATTAGCATGATCTGAACTCAGCTTGATGATGCTGAACCTCTAGTGCAACTACAGGCAGTACGATGAAGCATGGCAGGCATCACTAATAAGCCTCAGAGTTACCACAAACAAGAACAAAACTTCAACAATCTGACCAATAAAGCAAAATTCAATGTTGATGTTAACTGCACTGCCTTGATTTCTTAATTGATTGCAGGGTGGTTAAAAACATATCTTACTTGAACAGGATTTGTGGCTTAACCCTCAAAAAATCAGTTCAAACAGCCTCTGCAAGACCAAGTTATGATTGTTGCCAAATCCTCTTCTACCCAGTAGCAGGTAGGCAATAATACACTCAAGGTTTGTATACAGTGGAATATTTGATACTGCTCATGGTCATCACCCAGCTCTGTTCCCCCTTCCTCTTTCCACAAGAAGCATGGAACAAAACCTAGACAAGCCTCTAGGTATCACACTTCCCTGGGGAGAACAGGCTTCCTCAACCTGCCACATTCCAGTCTCACTCAAAAAAGCATGTTAAAACAGATGCCCAGATGCTGCTTCCTCTTGTAATCCACAGGCAACTGCTGTACATTTTAGGAATGAAGCACATTAATAGCATCAAGGGGTCTGCTGAGATGTCATGCTCCTCAGAGCAGAAGATGCTGCTATGTGTAACTGCCATTTGAACTCAGATGCATCTAACCAGTCATCCCAGAAAACTCTGGAGCTTGGATTATGTGGTGCACTACATAAAAAAACCCCCATGGAGCCACGAACCGAGATATACTTTTATTCATGCACCCCATGATTTTATACACCTGGGTCACAACACTAGTAGTTTGCTGGAAAAGCACTGATTGACAACAACCTGAAACCAAAGTATCTCTACAGTTAATGGAGATGTGTGGGGAGAATGGAGGCTAACTAGCTGCTGTGCATCTGCATAGAGGCGAGAATCATCTTCCTCCTCACCGTCTTCCAGCAGTTCAAGCTCAAACACTTTTACTGAATACTCATAGCTTCTCATAAGAGCTGTCTGCCAATGCAAAGCAAGACTGGCAAGCACGTTAGATTCATACTTTAGAGCTGCAGGCCTAAGAGGCAGTCTGAAGAGATATTACTCTTCAGAAAGCTATTGCTTTATTCTCTTAGAAGTAACAGTCAACTACCAGAAAACCTCTTCATCAGTATTCATACATTATTGTTTCCTTAGCTGAAGCACAGAAGCAACCTTGAAAGTGGCAAGCATCCATACAAATAAGCACACAAATACTGTTCCGAGCACAAGCTCCTTCTGATTGATGAAACCATGTGCAAGCACGTGTATAGGAATATGCTAGTTTCATATTTAGATCAGTATGCAGAAGTCCACCACTCCTCAGAATATCAAGGACATCTGTGAACTACTGAAGCAGCCACAAGATTTGACAAGTGTAACTGAAAACAGAGGACTACATGTAATTGACTTCCTTTCTGTGTATAACAACTTAAAAGATGACAGCCCAGAAGCTTAGCAATACTCCAGGATTGCACTACAGATAGCAACCTGACTCTGAACAAAGAGCTGATGTAACATCAGGCTTGGTTGTGGTATGGTTTAGAGCTATAACTCAAGCTTTATCCTGCGTTCAGTATCAAGCTTCAAACAAGGCTGTGCACAGTGCATATCCTGCCACAGGTAGATGCCCTTATTTCTACTTGAGATAGCTTTGCACAGTTTCACACTAGAGTACAGTTAACTAGACCATAATTTTTACTGTCCTGTGAAGCAATTATCTGCAATTAGATCATGTTTTTCCAGATCTCCCCAGTAAATCTACAACAGAATAAAGTTTTACACTGTTCCGAGAAGAAAAAAAAATCTTTGCTAACATGTCAAAGTTTGCAATAGTTGTAAGACCATCCATTAACATGGCTCTGAACTACTTATGAGGAAGGACACTTGTTTACTTACCTACAGACAGATAGGTCTTCTTTTTGATGTCATACGCACAGACTGCACTTGATCTTCCACACTCTTCAACACCAAAACATAAGTTTATTTTATAAAGCACATCTTTGTCTGCATCAATTGCTTCCCATGTGTAACTGAAAAGAAAAAAAAGCCTGTCAGTTGGTATTCATATTGGCTGCACTGCCATCCTCTAGACACCAGTCCCTGAAATAACCAAGTTATAAAGCTAAGAGCAGCACTTCATATTCATGTTCTATATCTGTAAATACCACAAATAATTGTTACTGTCTCAGGGGCAAGAACAAAACAGATTTAACCACTTGAGGAACATATATCAGGTCCATTTTCCCCTTTCTTGAACACCCAAACTGCCCATTGTTCCCCCCTCAAATCTCTGTGAAGGCCACTCTAAGCACATCACAGGTGGTGAACCTTTTTGCTTGAGAGCCCAGTAAACTTCTCAAACATCTTTGGCAAGCTGCACACGACTGTACTTTATCAATACCCAACAACAGCAGCAGAAGTGCCAAGCGTAAGTGGAATAGAACAGCCATCCACATCCAGCCTGCCAGCCAGCAGAGCCACCTACCTTCAGGGTCAAAACTGGGCTTGAGATTCTCGCAGCGTTCAGACTGAAAGATGCCAATAATGTTTATTAGGGTCTAGCTGCACCTTTATGCATTTTATGTACATAATCTATGTCGATATTGAAAGGAGAGTTTCTGAGGGGTGATGTCAGAAGCTGGAAAGCAAGCAGAGCTATCCACGAGACTTGGTGAAAGATCACACTAGCTAGCTACAGCCATATCAGAAAGGCAGCTGCCTAAAAACTGATAAAGGAACACGAAGCCCTGGTTAAATACAACGGGGAATAAATCAGAGTAAGAGAAGAAAAAAAAATTAAACACAGTGTAGTTCAGGGTTAGAGCAAGGATTCATTTCCCTCACAGCAAGCGCTAAGACTGCAGCGAGATGTGGTCAGCCACATGACACAGCACCGCCCCGTTTCAAGGCAGGCCCGGGCCAGCTAGTGTGGAGTCGGGAGCTCTTCAGACAGCCTGGCTTACCAGCATGGTGCTGCAGCCAACCTCTGTTAAAAAGACACAGCTCAGTAAACATTTGCCGTCAGCTTGGCTCAGCTACACCTCTTCTGGTGCTAGCAGCAGCCCGTGTCCTTTGGATGGCATTGATTTTTGTAATGTGAAAGAGATTCCCTCCCCAGCTTCTCTTCTAGCCCAAGCGGAAACTTCGGTAGGATTTAACATAGAGTCATCACATCAGAAAACCAAGGGCAGTGACTTATAAGGTATTCCCATTATTTACAACTCACACAGGGTTTAATGCATCTATCTGGCCCATAGAAACATTTGTCTTCATCTACAGATTAGTACCAAATCCAGCGAGGGAGTTCAATTCCCCCCTCTCAGCTATCAAGAAATTAGAAGTTGACAAAAAGCTTCTTCCATAAGGTTTGTTTGCCTTAATCTCTCACTCACGGGTGTTGCACCACTTGACGTTATCATACCCCACATCCCCCAGGAGGAGAACCCATTCTTGTTCCACCCTGAAGCCCAGCCCTTGGGTGAGGAAGGGACAACAGCAGTTCAGCTACTGTAGTCCAGATTTTGAATCCTCTGAGAACTCCTCTCAAATCCAGGGCATTCCATCTCTAATCAGCCAGCAGTAAGACACCACATACTTTTCCATTTAATTATTAGTTCTTGGCTTCCCTGTACTACAGCAGCTGCATTAATTTCAGTCTGCTTCAGTCATACCCAAAACACCAATAAAATTACTCTTTAACCAGATTCAAGGACCGTGTCTCAATCCCAGACAAATACTTGCCATTGTTCTTTCCTCATAAGCAGGCAGAGCTGACATTTTTGACATTTTACAATCGTACTGATTAGTTCTGCAAGCTAGTTCCTTGCATTTTGGAAGCAGATAAAAACAATCCTGATGCAGGATAATGATGAGAATTAAGCTACAGTACAGAATAACCAAAGTTCAGCAATGGAAGAAAGCTTGACAACACACACAAAAAAAGTAGGACACAACTCTACCTTCAAGGGCTCTGAAAACAGCAAGAGATTAAGACTAAAGCTGGTTTTACCTCCAGGAGAAAATGCATTTCAATCAAAATACAGTTTCTTCACAATGAAGCCCCAGAAAGTTAGCATTTCACTCAAAAAATTCCCCAAGAGCTTCAGTACTATTTTTTGACTGGTTTTAGAAGACGAGGTAAGAAAGTAACATAACTAAGGCACAAAGTTTTTGATCAAGCTATTTCTTGTGGGTTGGTTTTAGGTCTTTTTTTTTTTAGACAACCTGCAAGTTAGAAATCTGTTTGTGAACAGAACAACAATCTAAGGTCCTTCACACAACAGAATTATCACTCTGAGATTAAAGCTTTTGCTTTCCCAGTCCCATGTTATGAAACAGAGGAAATCAACATCTTCAAGTCAGTTCACCCACATGCCAGAAGCAAACAGAAACAAGATGAGCCGCTTACAGAACAGCAGCCAAGCAGTCACTGAAGCCAGCCCTCCCCTCCGCACTTTCACAGGCCCCTGTACAGGGAAGGCTGAGACTTCAAAACAGTCCGCAGAAAGGAAATAAGAAATCCCACGTTTAATCATGTTGCAAACCACACCTTCAGTGGCAGACAAAAATTAAAATCTAATGCGGTTTCAGAGTAGTATTACTTTCAAAGAAGTTCAGGGGACATTTTTTTTTTTTTAAATGGGTAGGAGGAGCAGGGCAGGATTTATTCATTGAGAGTAACAGCAGGCTGGATATAGCCTAAGCAGCTGTTCTCAGCGAGTCACAAAATGCACTTTCATAGGAAAGGCAAGAATTATTTCTCCCACAAATAAGACCCCTGGCATTAAATCAGTGCCTGGGAGTTGCCTTTCAAGTTGCATGTGCTCTACTTTCCAATAAGATACAAGCTGACCTCTCCACTGCATCCCATAATGGAAACAGCCTGTTGGCAATCACATCACCCATCCTGACCACGGCTGAGCCACGCGGACCGGCTCCCTCCAGCTGCTGGGCACTCACCTCCACCAGCGGTGACGCCTCATGTAATTACCCCCTTGGCAGGGCCAGCCAAGTGATCTCGTTTGAAGGGCTTAAGCTATCCCAGATTCAATGTAATTGAGCTAGTTTGTTTAGGGAGCTGTTAAACACCTTTAAAAAGCAACAGCCTTGGTCGTGGGGTGGGGTGCGACCGAGGGGACTCAGTACAGCTGCTGCCTCGCAGATGACACCATTCAAGCAGCCATTCCTGGTGCAGTTCAAGATCTGGGCTCAAACATGGCATCTGCCTTGATTAAAACTGTCAAATGGTTATTTCTGCTGAAATCACAACATAACACCTGTTTCCAGATAAACCCAGCCACAGACTATCCTACAGTTAGAGGCCTGAAACATGCACCTACCTCAACACCTCAGGGCAGGCTCTCCTCCTCCTCCCCCCTCCCCTTCTCTTCCCCTGCAGGTTGCTGACCCCAGTGTCAGACACAAGCTGGACCCAGGGACTGCCCTCTCTCAAAATTAACTCAGCAAAAACAACAGGTGCCTGCGCATGTGTGTGGAGAGGGGACTGAGCCTGGCCAGCTCCCAGTCTGGCTTGCAGTGGTTTCTGGCCATGCACCAGTGGCAGGAGGCAGGCAGGCAGGGCCAACACAGGCCACTGTCAAAAGCAGTTGTGCAAGCAAGGTCCAAACAAGTTACTGGGAATAACCTTGCCTGCAGGTCAGCCTTTCCAGCTACCTAGCTTTGTTTTTAAGGTGCTGAAGCGACAGCATGAAAAAGAAAATTACACTACTTTTCAGCAAGTCATAAGATCAAGAGAGCACTCTGCATTTTTTTTTTTTCCACGAAGCAAAGAAGCAATTCATGGAAAAAAATAACATGAGAAAGGGGAAAGGGAGATGAGCATTAGCGAGTCGAGTTCACCTTGCAATTCAGGAGCTCAGGCACTGAAGTCAGACAAGGTGCAGATGGCTAACGGCTGTCACAGCACGTGCATCCCCACGCCAGAGCCACTTTTGAGCACTAGTGAACCACTTCAAATGCAACAGAGCAGCAGAAAGACTATTGCTACCATTCTCATAACCACACTCAAGTTTTTGGTTCTCAAACTCTTACCCAAGGGATAACTGCTATGAAGAAGAATACACCCTGCTCCAAACAGCTGCAAAGCGTAGTTACAAAGGAACACGTGTTTTGCTCTTTCGGGAATGCACTGAAGTGTCTAATTTTGCTGAAGGGGTGCTACACAGATGACCCAGCATAGAGACAAGGCAACCCAGAACCAGAGTTGGAAAGTGGATCCATATGTGATTATGCATCCACACAATTTTGCGCCCAGCAGCTCCTCAGCTATCAGAACACTGCAGAGATGAAACCAATACCTGAAGGTCTTTATGAGCAGGTTCAACAAGCATGATCACAGGTAGACAAGCTCAGGAACAATTTCCAGGATGAAGCTGGCAGCTCAGACCCGCTAGTTGCCACAAAAATCACTTTTAGATGCAGCTAACATTTTAGCACAAGTATGTATGGTTCTCCTTACAGAAAACGAGAGCTTGGATGGCCAAGGTACAAAGCTATCACTATGCTTCAAGAGGTTTTTAATGCCCTGCTCAGGCTTAGCTCTGCTCTAGCTTACCTGCCACTTTTTCCAACCATCATGCACAGTGCATGTCTTCAGGCAGGTTTTCTTGTGTGTGCATCATGCATAATAGCCTTACAGTTACATCACAAGCTGTTCAGCTTTCTCCATCTGAAAGACCTTTGGTTTTTCACACTACAGTATAAACCACTTCTACTGCATCATCTTACAGAATGCAGAAGAAAAGGGATAGCAATTTTAAGTACAGGTATGTAAGAGCTACAGGAAGATCACATGCTGCGAAATCACGTTTAAGCCATTATAATGGCAGCTTCCCAGGCATGTGAAGCAACCATGCACATATGCAAATAAGTCCAGTAACAACTTATTTATGACATCTCCCACTTAAGTATGTCAAAGCACTTAATAGAGCTGAGCAAGTTCACCTAAAGGTCACCTCTCTGTACTCAGCACATGCTTCTTCACCAAGGCTAAGCTGAACACTATACCCAGGGTTTCCAGCAGCACACAAGAGCACAGTTGTGGTTTCATGACAAAAACTGAAAAGACAGTGTTTGAATGAATAAAATTATACATACAGTCAACTGCAGGAGTTGTGTTATTAAAAACTACAACTTTAAATGTAGACTTGACTCACAACCCCAAAATTGGAAATTCTGTATAATAGCAATCCCGTTATGTACAGCAATTTAAGGAGTTTTCCTTCCACTGAGGAGTCTAAAAGTTATAGAAGTTATGCACTAACTCCTATCCTTGCACAACAGACAAAAACATGACCTGCCATCAAATCATCTCTCATCCAGGGTAAATTATCAGGCGAAACAGCAGGCAGAGGAGGCAGTTTGTATTTGCTGCTCTGCCATCATGCTCGAAACATTTCCTCCAATTTTTTAGAGGGGAAGGAAAGTTTTACAGTAACTTCCCCAATGTTACATGGCAGGTGAACCCATGCTGTCAAGCTTTCTTTTGTTTTTGAAGTAGACTGATTTAAAGAACGGTTCACAAAACTAACTCTACCTCCAGAATTTGTTTCTTCTGTGTTGTCACATGAAAGATGTAAGAGGAAGAAGGAAAAACAAGGGAAACAAACTGGCTAAGAACTTCCTATATGCAACCAGTTCCCTGTATTCTTTCCCAGGTGCTCATACTGCAGCGATCCTGGAGAAAACCTCTGCACAGAAGGTAAAAAGAGAATTCCAATTGCAAGTGACGCAACAGCACACTCATCTGTCAGAGCACACAGGAATGAAGGAGAAAGTATGATGAAACCAGTCACTACAAGCCATGACATTTGACAGAGTTTCAGAGAACGAAAGCTTTTCTTCTGTCCCCAGACTGTCCAAGCATGCCAGCAGTAAGGCTGCACAAAACAAGCAATGAAAACCACTAACTCAAGTTTAAGCAGCTCCATGCTGCAGTTCTTGCACAGAACAGTTTTGACACCTTTCCTCCTCCCTGCAAGACAGCTTTCCTAATCTGGGTATCACTCTACTCTTATTTAAAGGAGAGTCAGTGCCTCTTCTAATAACCAACATTTTCATTCCTTGCCCACCTTTTGATATTCACACACCAGACACAGAGGCAGCTTCACCAGCCCTATTATGCCACACACAAGTCAGGAAACTGTTTTCTTAACAGCTGTAAACCAAATCAAAACCTTGTCTAAAGGCAGTGCAAAAATAGGTTGGTCAGGGGCTTGTCCTGCACACCCGTGTTGTATCTTTTGGCTGAGACACCAGCCAGTAGTGTAAGCGGTTGCATTACCTAACTGCATCATCCCTCATTTGGTAGCTTTTCTGTGACTGTGCCTGAGATGATGCTTCACCACCCATCTCCATGGGGTCTTCCCACCTGTCAGATGGCAAGTTCTTGTTTTTTCCATTACCCATTCTAAATTAATAGGCGTAAGTCCTTCAAAGCAGTTTTTCCCACCATGGCACAACATCAAGCACACGTTTTCGAAGTGGTCCACCTTAAAAGGAAAACTGCCAATTATGCTATCTATTCACAATTTATTTTTTGCTTGCCAGTAACAAAAGGAAACCAGCTTAAGTAATTTGCATCCAAATAGAGACTGCTTGTCTCTCAACAGCACTCCCAAATATTCCTCTAGTGACAGACACACAACAAAACCAAGACAGACCTTGACAGTACTTAACACTATTCTCAAAATAGGAACTGCTTGAGAATCAAGTCACTTAGGGAAGGTTTATTTTTTTTTTTAAATCATTACTCAGAGAGGCTAAGTTCCCCCCAGAACCCACAAAACAGTTTCTCATTTCTATCTCAATTCTACAATTGCGGTGGTCAAGTGGCAAAACCATTTTTTGGCCGCCCTCACGGGTTAACCTTGCAGGCAAACCTACTTTTTCCCTTTTCATCATTTAACGGTATCATACCTCAAGTTCCACCAGGAGGAGAGCCCATTCCCTCCTGGGGACCCAACCTCTGCCCTCAGTGCTACATTCCCTGCGTTACATTGGTGCCTGCCCCAGTGCCGCTGACTGATAAGGTATTCCTGTAAGTACCACCGCATGCCCTGGCTGAACAATGGAGAAATGAAGACTAGCGAGATATTGCTGCCAGACTAAATTCATGGCTGAGTTCAGAGTAGGAACATGCCAAAACATGAAGAATAGTGCCATTTCCACACGGCAGTTCTCACTTCTCAAAGCTTTCTCAACTCCCCTGTAAATAACTTAATGGAATCTGGTGACATTCTTAGCAAAATAGAAGGCCAGCAAGCGATGCCCCTTTCAAATCTCTCCGGGTTTTTTTCACACTAGAACGGATACAGAGGCAGAAGCCAGCAGTCCTGACCGCAGGCGACTTGAAGAGGGAAAGTCTCCCCATCTTCTCACCTGCAGGCTTCCCCCATCTGCACGGAGTCACGCAACGAGGTCCCGCG
>NW_009259482.1:113565-135002 GCF_000687185.1 Egretta garzetta | reverse complement strand
TGGGAGCGAGGCTCGGGGCTTTGCGCCATGCCGGCCGCTGGCTGGCATGGGGTTCAGCGTGCAGAGGCTCATCCCGTGAAATGCCCCGTATGGCACGGTGGCTATGTCAGAGAGAAGCTGTTTGGGAAAAGTTAATCAAGGTTTTAAATAGGTTACTCAAAATGTGCTGTGAGGTCTTGGAGGGAGCAGAAAACTAAACCCGTTAGGGATAGAAACTGAGGAGGCGATGACAGCAACATGGTTGGTTGTATTGCAAGAACTGCTACTGCAGCAGGGAAGCTGGCACGGTGTGGAAATTATCCCCCGTTTCAAACGGCGGCAGGAGGGGAGGCTTTCACAAGGCAGCAGCCTCGTCAGAGGGAAGTAGAAGAGAGAGTGTCCTACCACCCCTGCCTCCTCGACTACTGAGAAGGGCCAGCCGGCCCAGAGCATGTACAATAGATTATTTCCAGGATTTAGCAAATTTTAACTGGGGTGCTTGAGGTTCAAAAGAGGGACTTGGCATTTAATTTTTATGAAGCTGCAGTTAAGAAGTAGTTTGGGGGTACTGATGGATGAAAAGCTGGACATGAGCCGGCAATATGTGCTGGCAGCCCAGAAGGCCAACCGTATCCTGGGCTGCATCAAAACCAGCATGGCCAGCAGGTCGAGGGAGGGGATTCTGCCCCTCTACTCTGCTCTGGTGAGACCTCACCTGGAGCACTGCATCCAGCTCTGGAGCCCTCAGACCAAGAAGGACATGGACCTGTTGGAGCGAGTCCAGAGGAGGGCTACAAAAATGATCCGAGGGCTGGAGCACCTCTCCTATGAGGACAGGCTGAGAGAGTTGGGCTTATTCAGCCTGGAGAAGAGAAGGCTGCGGGGAGACCTGACTGTGGCCTTTCAGTACCTAAAGGGAGCCTATAGGAAAGATGGGGGAAATCTTTTTAGTAGGGCCAGCTGTGACAGGACAAGGGGTAATGGTTTTAAACTAAAACAGGGTAGGTTTAGACTGGTTATAAGGAAGAAATTCTTTACAGTGAGGATAGTGAGGCACTGGAACGGGTTGCCCAGAGAGGTGGTAGATGGGTAGGAGGGTTTCCCCATCCCTGGAAACCTTCAAGACCAGGTTGGACAGGGCTCTGAGCAGCCTGATCTAGTTAGTAGTGTCCCTGCTCACTGCAGGGAGGTTGGACTAGATGACCTCTAGGGGTCCCTTCCAACCCAAAACATTCTATGATTCTATAAGCAAAGCACCTTTGAGAGTGGGAAGAGGCATAAAGGTGGGGAGAGTGAAAGAAAAATTACATGCATTAAACAGACAGCTGTCTTACATGTGTGAAGAAATTCTGTTCACTAATCACAAATGCTTTCCAAAAGTCATTTGCACAAAGAAATGCAAAAGGCCTGCAACTGAAATAGTTTCTGTTTTTCTTGCCCCTTTCCCTGACATCCAAAGGAATAAGGCAGCACTGAAGGTCTGCCTCGATGGCAGTTTAACCTGACTCCAGGCTGCTGTGATCTACTCCTCTCTTCCCCTTCCCTCTCAGTTACATATGCTACTTTCCTCCTTTTAAGTAGCATTAGTTCTGCAACAGGGCAGTCAGCTCTTTACAGATGCTGATCTGGCTAAAAAATAACATACTATTTTGATTGTTCTAGGTTAAATCTACAGCAGTATCAGTTGCCTGACTGACCTGGCTCATTGCATATCTGCACAAACATCGACACCAACTCAAGAAGAGGGAGAGGAAGGCATAGCTGGCACAGCAGGGGGAGGATGCCCCAAATAAGATCAGCTGTAGTGGCTGTGACATTTCACCCAACCACAGAAGCCAGAAGTTACAGCTCAAGTCAAGCTGATGGCTCTCCACTGCCACACGTGGCCTCCACCCCGGTCCCCTCTGCCTGTCTGCTCACACACAATGTGTTGGTACTTGCATAAAGCCGCTCAACCCAATTTAACTCAGTCCCACAATAAAAATCACCTGCTGAAAAAAAAAGGAATAGTTTCCTGCTGGCTCAGCAGCTGCAGCAGCTTAGTGAAGTGACAAATCCTGGTGCAAGGGCAGAGGAGCAAGAGGAAGGTAAAGCATGAAAGAGGATCGCATTGGCTGGTCTGTTCAGCTGTGGCGGCAAGTTAGCTATCAGAGTTCTCACAGCCTAACCTAGTGGCAACATTCTCAGCTGAGGAAGAGAGAAAGACCTTCAATCTTTATCCTGGAAAGAGCTGTGACATGAAACAATAATCAACCAATCTATCTTTGCTCAGAACCTAACGGAAAAAAAATAATTAAGAGGACTGCGTAAATGCTGTTATCCTTGGCAGTTTTCTACTACTGTGTGATGGATTACTGCCAACTCTTGCTCTTCTGGTTTAGCCTTCAGTGGATTCCTTAAAGCTCTACATCTGATTACCCAGGAATCTCAGTTGCTGCTTTTCAGACTCTAGCCTGCATAGTTTAAAGACAAGCTTGATGGCACGATCTCAAAGGCTCAAAAGACGACAAAATTAGTAGACTAAAAGAATACCAAGTTTATTATTTCTGTGGTTATGTTTCTTAAACTTTGCTGCTCCGCTGGCAGCACCAGTATCACTCACTCTAGACAGCGCAGTGCAAATACATAAGATTTACTGGTAAATTCTGTCTCTGCTTACCAAGTTGAATTAAAAATGTATTGACCAGGAAATTCACTGCAGACAGCAGTGCAGGCAGACATACTGCAGCTTCTGATCTTATTAGCTACCCGAGTTTCTGCAAATAGAGCTTTATTCCTGAAATGATCTTTGTGGACATTTAAGCATGTGAATGACTCTGCTGAAGACAATGTGTTTGCTCACCTTGCTAACATTAAGAATGCATATAAAGTAATCTGCAGTGTCAGGGCCTGGCAGTGTGTAAACAGTTAATTTCAGTTATCTGATAAGAGCTAATTCAAAGTTCTTTACTAACAAAAGAATGAAGAAGTTCATACGAGTTAGGTTCTTCATTCGTTCTTCATTCTGAATACTGCTTTGCATGCATAGGCCCCTATATTTGCACAAGGCTCAGAGACTTCAGAGCAGTTTCTTGGCACAGAGAGAAAAGTATGTAAACAGCTACCTAACAAGAAGGAAAGAAATTGAAACATCAGAAAAAAAAATCCCAGTTAGAAAGGAAAAAAACTAGAAATTCTACTTTCAGCTGCAGTACTAATACATATGCATCAACCTAACAATGAATCGAAGTTGCAACCCAGAAAGGATGGTTATGGGGCTGCATAAATACTGAAATTTACATTGTAAATACAAATACCTTTAAAATAAAATTACAAAGCAAAAGTTTGCAGATTCCAGTCCTGTGCAAAGCATGCAGATTCCAGTCCTGTGACTGTTTCAGTTTCCTATATATTTTCCTTAACTTTTTTTATCTGGGGCGTCCAGTGGTTGTCTCCCGATACATGGAATTTCTCCCATGTTTAAAGCGAAGTACATGCATAAAAATTGGGGGGAGCTATGTGTCAGTCATTTTTGTGTCCTGAACTATGTTTTGCAAATAGGCAGGAATGTTTCACTCTGAGTATCATTTCTAAATAATGGTTTAAGTATTTACCACCCGTGTTTACTGATATTGGCATCTCAGCTAACCGGACACAGTGAGAAGTGTTAAAATAGTCTGAAATGTAATCTCATCATCTTACCTTTCCCTTTTCCTCAGGAGAGGCTCAGCGCTGTGACTGCCAGTTGCGTTGCAGTAAATCCCAGTATACCTGAAACTCGGGCTGAAACTTCCAGGTTATAGGCGGTTTTCAGTAGGCAGGGTATCATGAATAGGTGATGAATACAAATACATAGGTCCTCTAGGATTCTTCCTTGTAGCTTGCCAGGTGTCAAATGTCACATCATTTCGTGCTCTTCTGATTCACACGCTTGCTTCGTGTGGCCGCTATCAGCTGTGCAGTATGGGCTGGCTGAGAGGCAGCTCGTTTCTACTGTTACTGTCTCAGTTCCCTTTAACGCTCATATCTGATCTCTGTCTTTTCAATAAATAGGAACAAAAACTCTCTCAGAATCCAGAGCTGGTTTTACATTTGGCTGGGGGAAATTCTTTCTCCAGTGAGGTTTGGGCAGTTTATTTCTAGCTGTCTGTAAGCTACACTATAATAAAATAATTCTTTTTATACTTTGTGAAAACTTCATAAGGCTTTTCCATGGAGCCACGCTGTTCACAGAGGCACCGCTCACTGGGTTGTTCTCTCTTCTTTCCCTTTTTCTTGCTCGCTACACCTAAACTTTAGTCTTCCTGATCTTACACCCATTGCCATTATTTCTGAATGTTCCTTGTTCTTTTTGCTGCTCATTCAGCCTTTCACTGTTTCTCTAATTCTTTCTACTCTTTTTTTAACTTCCTTTCCTGTTCCACTACTACTCTTCCCTGTTTCTTTCTCTCTAGCATTTTTCAAAGGCAAGCTCTTGATAATAGTTACCTCCTGATCTGTTATGATGAGTGATCCTGCTTTATGACAATTTAAAATAAGGCTGTGGAGGAAAACAGTGCCTGATGACCTTGTTTCACAGACTTAGGTTTAGGCTTCCCAATGCAGTTAGAGTGATAATTAATGACATTTCCTAATCTAGCTGATACTGTTCAATGAAACTGTTAAAGAATATCAACTTTGTCTAAACATGTTGACTTTGTTTGAAATCTTTGTCTTCTTGGGCAAGTCCTTACAGGCTGTACTCGGTGTATGTGCTGGAAAGGGCTGGTTTGTGCTGTGGCTTAGGAGATTAGAAGAGGGCCCTAGTCAAGGCCGTTCTTGAGTCATTGCCTGAGCAAGTCTGTAGCAGCTTTTCTGTGTTCCTCCGTCTCTTTTCACATCTTTGGCATAGTGTTCAAGGAATATGACTCTTGGCTATTTATGTTTGGGTCAGAACTCAGTATTTTATAATGATGAAGGGTCTGATTTACCAGCTAGGGCATCAGTTACTCGGTGGACTTGCACCAAGAACTGTAAAATACTTCACCAGAGTAAAGCAATGGTACTTTCATTGGTAGTCAATGGAATTTCACTAGCACAAGGTTTTTATGTCAGAGGAATATGATTTGATTTGATTTCTCTGCTAATCCTGTTTCATTTGAAGCACGTACCAGAAATTTACCACAAATTACTTAACTTCAGAGCACCTTACCAAGGCAGTAAATGTAGAGCGAAAGACTCTTCAGTGTTTATACCTTGTCACCCAGTCCTGGGCGCTTGTACTTCAGTGTCACTATTCACACTTTGGTCTATTCTTCTCCCAGGAGCTTTCTCTCTGTGGCCTCTTGTTGACAGCCATCTTTGAGCTAGCCACCAGCCTTTTGGTTCTGTGACCAATGCCGATACCAGCCAGACATGCAACGCGAACCTGCTCTTGCTGACCTTGCTGTGTTCCCAGGGGGCATTCTGTCAGACAAGCAGGTGTAAGTGTGGCGGTAGCAAACACGGCCCCCACTGGCAAGGCAGGCTTTGGAAATGAAAATGTCCCCAAATGTATTTGTTATTTCGGAATTATTTTCTGACAGTTCCCTCTATCCCCCTCCTGACTTACATTTGTCAGCAATCTCCCAGGCTGTTATCTGTTGTCATTAACCATGTACTCCAAAAATATCACCACCTCTTTCCAAATATGGTAATCTATCATGTTTTACTCTCCAGTAACTTGATTTTTCCAATCACTTTTTAAGTTCTGGGGATTAAGTGTTTCTCTTTCCTGCATCTGGGACCTCATCTGTAACATCATTATCTGAATGTAAGTTGCAGCTCAGCACGGAGGGATGTGATAATGGGAAAAGATAACCTCCTGCTCCTCACCTACAGTGGCTGAAAACAGTTGTGGTTCCTCTGCTGTGGGAAGTGCTAGCTAGTACAAGACATGTAAAGACCATTTGCTGTGGCAAAAACCTGCAGGTATCGCTTGTGGTGCTGAAGTGAATAAATGAAACTTCTTACATCTGGAAGACTTACTGCCCCATCGTGTTGTATTTTTATTCTGAGACAATAAGCAGCTTTTCTAGTTCGGGAGTTATTTCACCTAATTCATTGGTACTATGTGTGGCAATAAGTTGTCATCTGTTCCATCTTGATTGTCACAAGGTAGCTGATGAATTTCTGGTTTGCTTCATTTTTCCTGGCTCTGTGTAGTGTGACTTCTTTCCCTCGTAACTGAAGGACGCTAGAATGAAAATGGCATCTTCAGCATCACACTTAAAAATTAACACACTTCATACACAGCGGAGAAATGACCAAATCAGTTTTGTTTAAAGCATCAAGGCTCAACCTACATTTTTTTTCTCCGTACTCCTCTCAGGGGAAAGAAGCTATGCAAGACATTTCTTGCATAATGTGCTATTTGTGGAGACTGAAATACGTGGTATAATTTATTCAGTTGATTCTTATATCACCCTGGCTTGCTAGGATATATTTATATATTCTGTCCATGTATACACATTTGTTTTCATAGCCACATTCATAAATATGTTTAGGCCAATATTAAATATCTTCTAGGTACGCATTTTATTTCCATTACATTTGTCTGTGAAACATTTTAAGATATCTGAAGCAGAAGAATTAGAAATAAGGTTACATATAAAGTCATTTAGAAGAAAAGTAACAATCTACTTCTTTAATAATAGATACCACATTTCCCTGTATGTTTTATATTCACAAGTTGCTGAAGTAGATAAGGTAGAGAAAAATAAATACCAATAGCAATGTATATATGAAGGCCCAGTTAAGCCATTACAGGATTAATGCCAAATAACAATATCATATAAATGGTTCAATTAAAGATTCACATTAGGTTATAACAATAGATTGCACATGTAGGTCACAAGACAGGAAAGAGATCTCCAAACTGCGCTGTTTTGAATCTGCAATATCTCCACCTGAGTCAGTGGAGGTGATCCAGGTTTTCCTTTCTTCGGTCAGAACCTGAGTTAAACGAACAGGACGCGTGTAAGTGTGATAGTGAATGTGCTAAGGAATATACATCAGATCAACATGGATTGACAGCTGTCCTGAAGAATTCTCCGGCATTTTCTCATGTACTGACTTGAAATTTAAAGATACGATAAATGATGTCATGGGGAAGGAAGTCTTACAGTTCACTCTTACTGAAGTGAATAAAAACTTTGCTGGAAAAAGTACTGGTGATAAATACTGACATTTCCAGACAGTGATTTCCTTAGCAGCTAAAATAAAGTAACGTTAGGAAATACCGTGTACGTTCTCTCCCAAAATAGGATGGAAGGTTCGTGCCACACAAGAGAGAAAATAGTTTTCTCCGAGTATTATTTGCCGTAACTTTCTTCTTCACAGTGTTCTAATGTGCACTTGAGCCTCAGAGCATGTGCTCCAAAAGAGGTATCAGAGGACCTGCTGCATTCTGGCGTGCTAGCACTAAGTCACCTTTGAAGCCTTCAGTAAAACTACTTGGAGGGATTTTCTGCATCTCTTCTTCTTGCTGCTCCACACGAAGCAATGTTGAGGAGACTGACGCTGTGCTTGATGATGGGCCACGGTGCTGAAAGCTTTTTCAGTCCATCTGGAAGTGTTATCTGGAAGTGTTTTGTTATCCTAGTGCTACAGGATACAGTGAGCTCATGAGCGTGGCCACGAGGGGAAGGTAATGGCTGCAGTCGCTGCAGAGGCAGGGTGGGAGGCATCTCCTTGCTGCAGAATTTTACAAGCCTTGTGCTGAAGATCAAACTGGAGAGAAGTATGGGTGGAGTACACAGTAGGAAACTCAGGATGGGGGGAAAGATGAGAGATCATAGAATCATAGAATGTTTTGGGTTGGAAGGGACCCCTAGAGGTCATCTAGTCCAACCCCCCTGCAGTGAGCAGGGACACCGCTAACTAGATCAGGTTGCTCAGAGCCCCGTCCAACCTGGCCTGGAGTGTTCCCGGGGAGGGGGCCTCCACTACCTCTCTGGGCAACCTGTTCCAGTGTTTCACCACCCTCATTGAAAAGAATTTCTTCCTTATATCCAGTCTAAACCTACCCTGGTTTAGTTTAAAGCCATTACCCCTTGTCCTGTCACAATGCATGGCATATATTTCGCTGTGACTGCCCAAGGACTTAAAATAGCTGTGCTGTAGGCTTGCAGTTTTCTCCTATAGGGATGAAACAAGGGAAGACCCGCAGGGTGGCACGCGCAGTGGCTGAATGATGCTTCGGGAGGCGACATCAAATCCAAATGGGGAAAAGTACAGATAAAAGTTTCTCAACGCTGAAGGCTGCTAAGAAACAGAGGCTAGTGTCGTGCTCAAAAAGATATATGCTAGCAGATACATGAACCAAAAGAGAGCTGGTAATAAAGAATATATTTAGAGAATAGAGCTATATTTACAGAGGACCTCAGCCATGCCGAGGTCAGCAACAGAGATTTTGTTCCTTTGTCTGACACTGGTCTGACTGGCCCAGCCAGTCCCCTGGCTAGGGGCAGGTCCCTTCCAGGCCAAGCCCAGGGAAAAAATTATCAGAATTAGCCAAAACAAAACCTGTCCGTTTTATATATTTATTTTCACCAAAATAATTACACTTTGCTCTAGTACAGAATTGACTATCTTTGGTGAGCTTACAGTAATAAAGAGAACTTTTTTTCCTATAAATAATATTAAAAAGTTATATCTGAAACATGTATGTCACTCTCTGAGTCAAAAAATAAATCCAGATAGACCAAAGACAACACAGAACATAAAATACACTCCTCCACTGCATCTGAGCAAATGTTTTTTTCTTCTGAGATAGAACAATGACACCAGGGTGTTCATCTTCTGCACATAGCTGTTAAATGTTTTACATTTCTTTGTAGACATTTTATACATAAAAATACTTGCTACTATAGATAATTTAGTTTATTCTTTCCGCCAAGAATCCATTACCTTTTGTCATTAATATTAATATTTATTTGCAATAATGTCCAATTGTCAAGGTCCATATTTGTCATAAAGTAAATACTTAATGGGGTAAATAAATACTTAACTTAAAGTTACTCCTATTCCAAAGACACCTTTGTGTCTGGCTCTAAAAAAAAAAAACCAACCAAAATTAGTTGCTTAGTGTCACTTCTTGCTTAGTGGTGGTAGATTGATAGAATCCAAGGAGGAATTTAGTTCTCCTGCCCTTGAGGACAATCCTTCAGGGTGAAATACTAAGGTGCAGACTATAGAGGAAAGATAAGTAGATGGCAGTAGTGGTGGAATAATTACAGCAAATTGAAGAAAGTTCAGGATAAAAATCACTATAACAAATTAACATGTTAGTCTAGATTTCAAACCTATGGACTGAAATTCCGGTTGGAATAAGAAAAATACATTTTTTCTCTTTCTGTATCACTGACTGCCCAACCAAGGTGCTGGCGGCGATCAGAGATGCTGTGAAGGCAGGGCACAGGGCAGTAATGCGAGGCGGGGGCTGCCCCACAGTAGAGTGGCCATCATGTCAGAGCAGGGGGCCAAGAGATTTCAGGTAGTCAGAAACTCTCCATGGAGCAGCTCATGAGGAGGAAAGCATCCCCGACTTGTCTTGACTAAGTAGCATATAGGACCTGGTTCGAAATGCCACTGTCAAAACATGGCTGGGCAGTAGCTGTTACAATACATTCAGATCCTTGCAGGAGCAGCCACATCGTGTACAATTGCAGTCAACGTCAAGAAGGGAGCTCTTTAAAAGTGAGATTTTTTTTTTAAAAGGAAGCTGAGGGAGGAAATAGCTGTTGGGAGGTGTAAGAGAGATCTGTTAAATCACAAGTGGCACGGAAAGGCTGGTCAGAGCAGATTGTTCTTGGTTTTTTCCAACGCAAGAATTAGGGGCATTAAAAGATCTAGGAAGTGGCAGCTCAAAACAACTTACAGGAGAGTATTTTTCAGGAACCATTTAATTCAGCTGTGAAACAGGGTGTTGAAGGCACAGTAAACCTGTATGGTCTCCAGTGGAGGTTGGATGTATTTGTTGAAGAGAAATACAAAGATTTCTAGACCAGAAAGTCTCTGAGCTGTTGAAGGCTTGGAGAGGATGAGAAGGGAGTTTGCTCTGTTTCTTCTCCTCTGTAGGCATTCACTTGTGACCACTGCTGGAGATGGGATTTGGGGCCAGATGGACACCGCCACCTCTACTTCCTCTGCTTTCCTACCCTCCATATTTCTGAGGAGAGAGGTGGGCACTCAGCTGGGTCTCACCCTGATGCCCACGGGAGGTACCAAAGGGGTGCAGACCCCACCACAAGAACCGGAGTACACAGCCCAGGTCTAGCGTAACAGGCTAAGGGCTGTGGGTATTTGCAGATGAAGAAAGCAGTGCAGGGACAGAATTGCAGAATGTAGAGGCTGAAGGTCAGCTAGGGATTGAAACGGTGTCTCTGGGCACCGTCTCATTAGGCGTCCATGATACAGGGAATCCAAGGAGTCACATGCGATCCCTTGTACCGAACCTCTCAGCTGACAAACCCCAGTGTGTGGATCACCCTCCCCCTGTGACTGGCAGAGCAGGAGGGCTTGGGAAGGAGCCTCTCCCAGGTGCATAGAGCGCCAAGCATCACAGGCTCCCGGAGGATGACATTACCTAGGACCTTGCTGGAGATCTATCTAGGATTTTTTGGAGGACCCTGTAATTGAACCATTCCTCCTATCCTCCCCCCAGAAAGTGACCTGAAGCATTATACCAGGAACCGCTGTGTACTCGCAGATTGTTCTCATGCTAGGGAAGGGAGCAAGGAGAGGTTTTGTTCTACGTCAGCAATCAGTACAATTGGGAAATATTTCAGCTTCCCTTAGAGGATTTCCCAGGCTAAACTCCAGGCTAGAAGTAAACTGGGCAGTGTGTTATTCCTCACCCCTCTGTCCTTGCTGTCACAAGGATCATTCACAAAGTCCGTGAGTTATAGAGGAAAGCTGCTCCATGGACTCATCGCATCATTTTGGACCTGAACCCATACAGCAACATGTCCCATGTCATCCTCTCCAGCCAGGGGGTAGCTACAACAGCAAAAAAACTCTGTGCAATGCTGAGGGAGGTGACTTCCCTCTCTGCATTTCTGACCACACTTTCATATCCCACAACCTCCATTAGTATCAAGTAGACCAGAAGTGTGGTAAAGAGAGCTTTAATAAAGTAAGCGCTGTGCTAGGAATTTCTTCCTTGTCGTGACTGCAGAGAAAAATTGAGTCCTTATTGCCCTGAACATTACAAGAGGTAACCAAGAGATAGCTGCTGTTCTGAAGTATCTGTAGTGTAAATGCGAAGGCACACCACTGGAAACAAAATAATATAATCCTCATTTTATAGGCAGGAAAGGGAGGGACAGAAAAATTATATGCTAAGACTGCATTAAAACAGTCTCAACTCTCTCAACTCCATGGCTAGTACTTCACTCACTAGACAATCTTTCCTGTTGTGCACCACTGCAACGTGCTTATTAACACCACCTGATCCGCACAGGGTTGGTTCACCCTCCCCCACAGCTGCAAATAATTTTTAAAAATGCAAGCTGGTGGAGAATCACATTCTTCTTGCACAACAAATGAAGTGTCACATTTTCCTTGTTATTTTTTAAATGATGGAATAATGTCTTTATCAGTTCCCCTTGCACTGCAGCCTGTCTGCACAGAGAAGAGTCATCCAGTGCTGTGATAAAGAAGAAAGGACATCCCTAAGATATTTTTATCTGTCAACTGGGAAACATTAATCATTTTTCGACCACTAGCTGTTCACTCTTGTTCATCCTTCTGGACGTTCATCTCATGATGAATGTTAATTTTGTCTGCTCTGTGAACTGATCTATGGACAATTGTCCAAATTCTGAAACATTTGAGGGCATGGCCAGACACAGGTGAAAAGGGGTAAGAAGCTAAAAGTCCTAGAGCTGAATTCAGCTCACAAGCACCCAAATTGCCCTGCTGTATATTATTGCCTCTTCACATCTACTACCCTGGCTGCATGCATAGTGATCCTTAACCCAGAACTGTCATAATATCTGGGTATGTTTGAGCACTGTAAATAACATGCCTTGTCTCACCTGAGTCACTTTGAAAGAGCTGCGTTACATGTGGGGTTACAGTGGAAGTGTGTTTTGAACGTGCTTCCTGCAAATTTGCTCCTCTCTCTGATTCTCCATGTGATTATTGTAAAGGGTCTTGAGGCGTGGCTAGGGAATGGCTTTAGAGAAGAGTCTGGGGGTTTTTTGGGGGATAGATCTCCCCTAGTATTCTAGTTTATGGCATCAGTGCCAACAAATTCCCTGACAGTCCCCCAGCCCCCAGCAGGTGCATGCGCACACACATACCACATGTATGTGGACATCCCCCCCACTCATTCCCCCTGACCCTCCCAGGGTGTCCACGGTCCTGTTTGCCATATCCTGCGCTCACCACCAGCAGTGGGAAGCTGCTCTGCTGATTTTTCATTCCAGCAGCACAGCAGGTCGCTGCCCAGAGAGAGGAGCAGACTGCACTCATCTTCCACCGGAATCAATAGAGGTGGCTGGCCTGGGACTAGAGTTTCAAAGAGAAAAACTGGGACAAATAGAGGGGCTGTCACGGACAGAGGTTTAGATGGCGCTAGGGAATTAGGAAGATATAAGCGTGACCTCTTCCTTTTCCCTGAGTCTTTTCTGCAGTGACACGCTGCAACCCTTTAATGTAAGGAGAAAAGGGCACATGCGTAGAAGGAATATTTGTCCTTCTGAGATCTCTTCTCTATGTGAATTCCCATACAATTCTCAGTCTCAACCTACCATCTTCCTTATTCCAGGACTGGCAGTCTTTCAACAAAGGAGGGGTAGGTTGTATTTTTCTTTCCCCAGTTAGCTATTAAGTGT
Source organism: Egretta garzetta (assembly GCF_000687185.1). Taxonomy (NCBI): domain Eukaryota; kingdom Metazoa; phylum Chordata; class Aves; order Pelecaniformes; family Ardeidae; genus Egretta; species Egretta garzetta. The sequence continues at coordinate 122,184 of NW_009259482.1, read as the reverse complement.
GCCAATGGAAACTTGGCGGGAAGCTGGAGATGCTGCTTCTGCCTGTGGCAGGAGGTCTCAGTTCCCGCTGAATTTGGAGCTCCGTGGCGGCCAGGAGCAAATGCATCTCCCAGACGTCTCTTTGAAAGTGCCACAGCTCTCTGACTGCCCAGACCCACCATATTCTGTGTCTATGTGATAAACCTGACCTAGCCCCGTCCCCTCCTTGCTCTCGTCTTCCTCTCTGCTCTGCAGCTTGGCTATAGTTGGGCAAGTGGCCACAGGAATGAAACTCCACAAAATACCAGCCCCGGTACCCTGGCATACAAGAGGAGGAGGCAGTCAGCTGGAACGGTGTGGCTGGGGTGTAGCCCCAGTCGTGCGTTGGGTGAGGCACCTTTCTTTTTTTCTGTTCATCCAAACCCGATTGCTATAAAACAGACAGACCACACAGGGAATATGTATTCTCCAGAGCACATTGCCGGCTCATGTCCAGCTTTTCATCCACCAGCACCCCCAAGTCCCTCTCGGCAGGGCTGCTCTCAATCCTTTCTTCCCCCAGCCTGTATTGATACTGGGGGTTACCCCGACCCAGGTGCAGGACCTTGCACTTGGCCTTGTTGAACCTCATGAGGTTCACACAGGCCCACCTCTCCAGCCTGTCCAGGTCTCTTTGGATGACATCCCTTCCTTCTGGTGTGTCAACCTCACCACTCAGCTTGGTGTCATCCGCAAACTTGCTGAGGGTGCACTCGATCTCGCTGTCTAAGTCATTGATGAAAATGTTAAAGAGCACCGGTCCCAGTACGGACCCCTGAGGGACACCACTCGTCACCGGTCTCCATCCGGACATTGAGCCATTGACCACTACCCTCTGGACGCGACCATCCAGCCAGTTCCTTATCCACCATCCACTAGTTGGGCAAGTGGCCACAGGAATGAAACTCCACAAAATACCAGCCCCGGTACCCTGGCATACAAGAGGAGGAGGCAGTCAGCTGGAACGGTGTGGCTGGGGTGTAGCCCCAGTCGTGCGTTGGGTGAGGCACCTTTCTTTTTTTCTGTTCATCCAAACCCGATTGCTATAAAACAGACAGACCACACAGGGAATATGTATTCTCCAGAGAGCAGCTAAGCACTGAATGCGTGGCTGGGACAGCAAGTGTTGGGACTGACTTTCTCATGGACTGCTTGAGTAACTAAACCCACAGGAACACTGACATTTTGGGGATAAGCCAGCCCCACCCTTCATAATTACAGCAAAAGCCCTCTGTGAGTTGACAACATCCCTGCATTGCCAGCTACTCCCCTGTGTCAGGTACCGAATTATCCAAGAACCCAGAGAAATGTTGATGTGGCTGGAAATTATGCAACATACACTTTGAAAAGAGGCTCTGAAGGAGCCCCTTAACTGCAGAGGAGCTTGGCCATTTACTTAAATGTCTTGCTCGGCCAAAGCTACACTGTACGTTTGTGGGTATGTATGGGGACTTACTCTCATACGTGGGTTTCTTCCTCTGTTCCCCCCGGGGAGCTGCTCTTTTGCGCACTTAAACAAGCTGGAAACAGTTGAAACTAAATCCCAGTATGTAACGTGAATCCTGCGTTTAGTGGGTTTGACTTTTAAAAATGCAAATACACACAGGCCCTGATGACTTCAATAGCATTTATGGGTGCTCAGTGCTTGTATAAATGTCACACTATTTATAACATATTTCTGTGTCCTTTTTTTGTATTCTCTGTTGGCCTGTCTCTTTTCCACTGTGGTATCTTTGACTGACATCGTGAAATCAGGATGTAGCATGTGTTTGAATAATTAAGAAAATACAAGTAAAAGTTATCTTTATTCTAGTCCATATTTTTCCATTGCTCAACCACCAAAGATAACAGTACCATTTTACCACTGCTTTTTACATTCCATGGAAGAAAAATACTTTTAGTTTTGCAGCGGTTTATTAAACCTTCCAAGTCCAATTATTTGCCCCTAGAGTTTCCCCCCTAAGCTTTAGAAAATTGTTTCAGCTATATCCAAACTCATGCCAACTTCCTGGCTTCTCGGCCGCAACCCATCAGCAAGGGCTCTGCTAAGAACCACTTTGAGGCTCTCCTTGAACCTCTTCTTCTTGCTGCTTCCTACGAAGAAGTAAACAAGGGGGTTGATGCTACTGTTAATGGTGGAGAGAACAACGGTGACATGGTTCTGCTGGCTAAGCAAAGACGACCAGTGGTGGTAATTCAGCAGATACAACAGCCTCATAGGCATGGCAAAGATGAGGAAGACAATGACTGTGGCCACAATGATGATGTAGAGCTTTGATGAATGAGGTCTCAGGGAGTTACGATGAATCCTGATAACCAAGATCAGGCTGGACAGAATCATTAGAGGAATGAAGATCATGAAAGTCAGGATCCATGTGAAGATGAGCAGTGCTTGGCAGTGGTTGCCATTGTCGAATTGTTCCTTCGTTGAATCATCTTTGCACGTTAAGTATTCGGCTACTGTCATTAGAAAAGACAGAGTCCACAGAATTGCACACACAATTGCCGATTGGTGCTGTGACCGGTGGCATCGGTACCAGATGGGGTAAACAATAGACAGACACCTCTCAATGCTGATGGCTGTCAGGAGATAGAGGCCAGTATTATATCCAAGAAGGAAGACAATAGATAGTGTGGTGGTTATATAATAGTAAAAACCATATGCGAATCCAAAACCAGCAATGTACTCAATTGACAGAATAAATGTACAGAACAGTAAGGAGATGTCAGCAATGGACAGGTGTGTGATGTACGCAGTGAATGGGTTTCTTTTGATCTGGAAGCAGAGGCACCAGAGGACAATTCCATTTTCACAAAAACCCAGGAAGGAGATGATCATAATTACCCAAAGTGGGGTCAATATCTCCCAGACCCTTTCCTGTGTAGAAATGTTTCTGTGCATTGAGATGTTCTCTGTGCCTTCGCTGGGATGAAACGTTATGTTTGGCTCATCCATGGGGAAAGCTCAAGTTTGGATAGCACAGCTCTTCCTTCTGTAAATATGTATAAAAATATACTGTGAGCATTGTGTGCTCCTCCCCTCCCCTTTTTCTTTCTGTTTTGTGGACCCTCATTTTCTGGTCATATCTGAAAGCCTTAGCAACAGGAAAACCAGCTTTGATATACTAATGCTAGCTGAAACCCAGCTGGAACTAGTCTTGGCAGTGCTAAAGATTGCTAAGCCCATCATGCTAGCAGAAATCCTAAGCTTTCTTCTCGATGGGGTTCAGCATATGAGTACTAAACCGCAGCTAAAGAGATACCCTCAAAGAGCTCTTGGCCCAGCAACATCTCCATCACATTGCAAAGTTCCGTGATATAGTGTTCACAGATAGCATTGGTGGTTCTTGTTAGAGCCCTAGATTTTTCCCCAGACAGGTCTATTCAGCTCCTGTTGAAGCTAATGACATTCATTTTAAGTTAAACATACGTATTTCAAGTGAATTTGGCTCATAAGTTTTATGGGTTTTTAAAAAAAAATTGATACCAACATCTCTTTTTCCAGGAAGGACTTTAATTAAGTGAGTAAAAATAATAAGTAGTTGCTCAGCATTGTATTCCCTCCGAGTACAGAGGTGGAGGGAAAGCAAAATGCGACTGTTTTGAGACAGTCATTTTTGACCAGCTTTAAGTGTCATTTATCGTAGCATAACATAATTCAACCATGTTTACACACGCTGAACACTTAGCACAACTGCAATATCCTGCAAGCATTACAAATCCAACCCATCACAAGGAGAAGTAGTCATTCAGGTTCCCTGCCATTGTCGTAATGGTTGTAACTGTTGTTTTGCTGAGTTATGGAACAAGTTCTCCTTTTTGTATGTCTTCTTTTATCTCATAACACAGAATTAGCAGCATTGGCTTCAGCCGATTTTCATATGAGTATTTCATGCCCCCTTCACTGTTAACTGCCCGGCTGCCCCTGTGATGATACAGAGTCACATTCAGGACCCTTGCTGATTTACTGATGTTATCAGGGACTAACTGTTGGCAGTGAGCTTGCCCAGCTGACTTGGTTCATCCATATCAGCAGCCTTCTTCATTAACATGTCGTAATGGGAATTTACCCATATCCTCAAGTGGTTGAGAACATCAGACGCAAAGTAAAGAAGGGGCTAACTTTTGCAACAATTATATAAACAGAGCCATTCGCCCCAATCATAAATTTTCTCTCATGAGCCCTGGGTTTCCTGGGTTCAAAACAGCTTCTTAAGACACAATATCACAGTCTAAAAAAGAGCATTCAGTAAAGAACCTGGGAAGCCTTGCTGTCATATAAACCCGCACAAAAATGTTGATGATGATCCCACCTGGATTGTTGACCGTGCCACCATCTGAGACTCAGTCAGAGGGAACAAACAACATAGCTGGAAATGTGGTAGAGAAGTGAGTGTGAATGCAACAAGTAAATGCAGTGACCAGAATGAGTAGCAAGTCTCCCAAAAGCAGTGTTCTGCAGAAACCGCAGAGGGAAGGTGCTCAAACACTGTGCTGCTGGAAGTGTAGTAAAGCTTCACAGGAGAAACAGAGAGGAGCAGCTATCTACTGCAAGTGTTAAAATAAATAGGAAAGGAAAAAAAGAACAGTACAAAAAGACTCAAGCAAGTTCTTCATTCATATCTCTGTATATACAGGATATTTCTGTCTGGAGAGTAAAACGAAGAAGAAAAAGTTCTGGACTTACTAAGGTCATTCCCATGTGAGAGCATTCAGAGATGAGAATGGAAAGAGTCCTCTCCTTCCAGATACATCCATGGTCTGTTCAGATTTCCCTGAAGCTGTTGAAGGACTTCCTTGAAGAGGCTGAAGGTTACCTTCTCCAACCATTTGCCTTGGGTAAGGAGGGGGAGCAAATAGTGACTCCGACCATGACTCCCTCAAGAAGTGTGCAGTTCTCCCACTGCTCCGGACACGTCTGAGGCATGCCAAGCAAAGGGCCCCAGGCTTATCATCTGCGGCTGTGCTTCAAATGGCATCACTCAGTAACTGGCAAGTCATCTAGCTGAAAGCCTGGGAGTTAACTCTTGTGGGAACTGAATGGCAGTGTATGGAAAGTTGCCCTGAGCTGCTACAATACCAAGGGACAGAGTTTAAATAAACAATCATGAAGAGAGTAGGAAGTCTATTCAGGGATGATAAGATCTGAAGGAGGAAAAATCTCAAATTTAGAACTGTGCTACCACCAAATGCCATCTTAAATAATACAAGTTGATTCATAATTTTGTCAAGAAAGACAGAAAGGGAGAGTGAAAGAGAAAAGAGAAAGAAAGCAGGAGAGAAAGAGAGAAAGCAGGAGAGAAAGCACAAAAGAGAAAGAAAGAGGAAGGGGAAAAAGAGAGAAAGGAATGAAAGAGAGTGAAGGAGGAAAAATCTCAAATTTAGAACTGTGCTACCACCAAATGCCATCTTAAATAATACAAGTTGATTCATAATTTTGTCAAGAAAGACAGAAAGGGAGAGTGAAAGAGAAAAGAGAAAGAAAGCAGGAGAGAAAGAGAGAAAGCAGGAGAGAAAGCACAAAAGAGAAAGAAAGAGGAAGGGGAAAAAGAGAGAAAGGAATGAAAGAGAGAAAGGAAGGAAAGAAAGAGAGAAAGGAAGGAAAGAAAGAGAGAAAGGAGAGAAAGAAAGAAAGGAAAGAAAAAGAAAGAAAGAGAAAGAAAAGAGAGAAAGGAAAAAGAGAGAGAAAAAAGAGAAGGAAAGAGAGAAAGAAAAGAAAGAAAGAAAGAAGGGAGGAAGGAAAACTAATTCACAGAATGAAGAAAATAGAAGGAAACCACAGAGCAAAGAAAAAGCTACATCATTGTGTTGGTCTCATACATCCATTCCTCTTGGTAAAAACTGTATCTTGAGATTATTCTACCAAAAAAACCCCAGCCATGTGAAGTGAAAATCTGTTCTTGAGCTTTAAACAGTCTCCCCTGAAAAGTTCAAACAGGCCTAGGAGCAGATAAACTCTTTGAAAAGTCCCCTGAGGATGTCCCCTGCTTTTGCCCCAAGTATTAGGTTGTTTTTATATTCAGATATTAGCAGAACAAACATTCTTAGCCAAAAAAGGAGAGAGTTTGCTTGGTCTTCTCCTTTAGCTGTTTCACTAAAACTATCAAATCCCCAAATGGGAGAAACTACTAACTAATGTGAGAAATAAATGACCCCAAAGGGAGGGTCAGAATAAAGTTAGGAAAGAAACAGAGTGAAGTAAAACCAACTTCTAATTGCTTTTGTTGGCTTAAGCTGTAAACCACCTTACAGTCAACAGCTATGGGACCAAACATTTCAAGCTACCTCTGAAAAAGAAAAAAAACCGTTCCTTTCCCATAAAATGAGCTATGCATATGATTAATGAGAAGGGTCATTGTAGAAACACGTTAACATGTCAAGACTGACCAGGTACCGGGGTTCATAGCCCACTCAGTCTGCTGCACACACACAACCCAAAATCAGGGATGCTGTGGCCCCCGTGTCTTCACGGGGCAAGTGGTTTGTGACATCTCTCTCAGACACACAGAGCGCCTCCGTCACGACTGGTCCCTGGGGCACCATCAGTCATCACCTATGTGGCCAGGGCAGCAGAGTGAAACCTGGCCTTGAGGGGAATAGATCACGAACACAGCTTATCCTTGGTGTCTTCAGAAGCAACAGGAAGGTCGAGCAGCACAAGGGGACCTCGGGCCTGCTGACCACTGGAGTGTTTGCATCAGATGCTGCCAAGAGATGGAGTGGCTATTTCTGAATCGGTTTAACTATTCAGATATTGAACAAGGGGACTACAATAACAAAGCATGGAACCCCAACAGATCTCAAGACTAGAAATTAGTATTGACAATAAAGACATGGTGGACTCTGTTAATTTCAAACTAAACTGAATATACAGCAAGGTGTGACATGGATGATAATTTATCCTGAAAATTTTCTCTCATACAGTAACCTGGTGGGACAGAGCAGCCTTGCAGTGGATGTAAATTGAATGTACTAAATCTTTCGAGCATCCTGGATGTACGAAGCTAACAGTGTTACCTTTTTATCATTTTGCTTTGAGCCTTTGAATAATTTCACATTCTCAAATCTCCAATTCCTGGGAGCAGAAGACAACCTACAAAGAACTCACAATTCATTATTAAACAAAATTCAACAACCTAGGATTTATAAACCAAATTAGAGGGGTTTATGTGGTTGATACAGGTGCCAGAATATAAAAAAGCCTCTGTGTACCTGGGAGTCAGATCTCCTAATTATACACTTACACAAGCCATGACAAAATACCCTAAGGCATGAGCTTTGGCAGCACTTTCAGGTAGTGCAATTTTTCCTGATAGTCATTCAGTCAAAACCACTTCCCAGCTGAAATTCATTCCATAATTATTCAGCTCAAACAAAGGTTAGGAGTTGAGCATAGGTTTCAGAGCTGAGTGTGGACTGAGGAGCTGGGCTCAAACAATTAACAGAGGGCTAAGGGGCATGCTGGAGAACTGGGGGGCTGTAAGATGACCAAAGCCCAAACAGAGGACTCTAGGGTGCCATGGAGAGCAAACAGAGGGCTCTGGGGCACACTGAGACAAAGCATGGGTCCTAAGTGCCTTAAGACCCATTACAGCTTACGGATACTAGAAGAGCCAGAATGACTTACGGTTACTCCTCAATAGGTGATATGAGAATGTCATTAAAGTAGGAGTTAGGCTTAGGGTTAAGGTTACCCTAACCCAAAACCCACCATAGAACTTTCTAGACATCTTTTATCCTACTTGTGTCAGCCATCATCCTTGTGTATGCCCAGTTCCCTAAAGGCGGGTAATTGGCAGATTCTGTTTTATAGGTAACTGGCGTGAGAGCTGGATTTATTGTTGGCTTGTGCAAAGTGAGGTGTAAGTAAGTATGTGTCACCAGCTAGTTTTGAGGCCAGCAGGGATCATCATAGTTAAAAGGAAGGTTATAGTAGAAGTTAAAATTCAAGAAAACAGAAGACAAAGACTAAGAAGACTAAGTCCAGAATCAGGGTTAGGATGAAGCCTCCCTGGTGGCCGCTCAGTGGTTATAAGGCCAGTTGTAAAATCCTGTTAATGGCAATCACGGGGTTGTGTTTTTATGAGAACAGTGTGGAATAGCAGGCTCCAAAAGCAAGGATTACTGCTTAATCCTGAAATCCTACTGAGAGATTTTGACAACTAAAGTTGGTAGGGGTGAATTAGTCATATTCTTTTCTGGGTGAAGACCTGCTGCGTATTGCTTATGAAAGTGGATTTAGGGCCAGTGGCAGAGGGCCTGAAAACTAGGTGTACTCTGAGAGCCTGTGAAGACCCTTATCTGAGGTAAGAATGAGGCGATTAGTGAGAGATGGGCAATTTATGGTTACTGTTGGGACCATGCAGGCTCCTGAGATAGTTTGGTAAAGCTATTTTCAGATTGCTTTTCTGTTCTTTGTCAGAGATGGATTCGGACAATTCATGCATTTTAGGTTCTGCTCTGAAATGGCTGATGAGCAAAGGGTAGTTAATAGCGGATAGAAAGCTAGGGGCAGATGGGCCCAAAAATGGTGTGCGGGGTTCTGGAAATCTCTGGAAGCAAAGTGATGCGTCTGGCCCCTTACCGGGCTGCCCAGCCATG
>NW_009259482.1:80867-113438 GCF_000687185.1 Egretta garzetta | reverse complement strand
CGGAGGGGAAATCGGCCAGTTCAGGTGTGTGTTCCCGCTCTCTGCCTGCCTCCCGCCAAGTCACAGAGAGGGGAGGCCTGGGCCTTCGTGAGGTACAGAGCAGCCGTCGTCTTTCTTCACAAACCAGCCTCACGCCTTCCTGTGCTCTGATCCGCTCTTGGTTATGCTTCGCCTGTCTGAGCCTTTGGTCGTTAGCAGTCCGTCCCCTGCAAAGCCTCACCAACATTTTGTTCCCCATCTCCCTCTTCATGAGAAATCGCCACGAGTCCTTCACAAAACCTTGCGTATTGAGGCAGCTCCTGTCTTCAGCCATGTGGAATGTGAGGAGTTCTCCTCTGTCCCTGGGCTTCTGAGGCTCTTCAGCTGTCTGCAGACGTGCCCTTTATCCTAACATGCGTAGCAGGTAGCAACTCTTGCCTTGGGGACAGCAGGGTCTGTCCCCAGCGGAGATCTACCCTTGCTAAAATCATTCTGAGTCTTACTTCCCTCTTGGGCCAAGTCACCGACAGCACAAACGCTCGCACCAAACCCAGCATCGTCACGCATCAGAAGAGAACACACACCACACCTGCCTGCTGGCAGCCCCACCAGCTGCCGAGCGTTAGGGCCACCACGGCGACGTAGTGTAAGACAGTACAGGAAACAGTGTTTTCATTCTTCATTTTCATTTTACGTATGTAAGACAACACAGGAAACCAGTGGGGAGAGAATAGGATAGGAATGGAAGTAATGAATTGTCATATATGATTAATTAGTATACGCAGTTCAGACCGTTTTAGCTTTAGTTGTGCAAAGCAGAAGTCACAGGATTAGAAAATATGAGACGCATGATGGAGATGAGTCTGAGCTTTCCATGATAAAAGGTTGCAAGAAAAAGTTTGAGTGCCAAGTAGCCAGTAAATTCAGCTTTTACTTTGTTTGGGTTTAAATAAGATGGTGTGGTTATATCTGGTTACCTTCTATAGATCAAGACATTTTGTATTACTGGTACAGGTAATGAGAGAAGGGTCTGGTACCATGGTGCTCTGTCCTTTAACCTGTGGTGTTTCTGGAAGTTCCAATGAACAGATGTCCAAATCCTTCTTGAAACAGAGTTGCTGGTCAGACTAAGTTACGATGTGAAGTGCCTGCCCTAGTAGGAAAGACTGCCTAATCTTTACTGCCGATTGTGCTAGTCTGCCTGTCTTCTTTCTTTTACCCCTCCCTTTATTTTTATTCTGTATGGCATATTCATCATTTACATGCATTTCCACCCTACCGCAGAGGTTAGCCATTATTCTTTGTCTGCTCTCTGCACTGCAGGAATAGGTGGTCAAGTATAGTCCTTGATGCTTGTTACCATGAAACCTTAGTCTCTTTGGTTGGGCTCACTGAACACTCGTGGTGTTTCAGCTGAAGTCTGGTGGTCCACCTATCTCCCTGTGCTCTCTTCTACACACAAGAGAAATGGCTATGGTGCTGAGGATCCCTTCTATTGGAAAATTATTTAAAAGGATGATAACTGCTGTATGGAGGCACCAGTACTTCAAAAAATCAAGGTAGATGACATAGGAATTGTTGTCAGCCGTTTCTGAACACTCTCTGGGCTCAGCCAGGATAGATCTGCAGCTCCGTAGTGCAACACCTTTACAAGTCATCTAATGGCATGCTTGCAGGTGTAACTACCTTGTACGGATGTAATTAGATAATAAGCAGTAAGCGACAAGAGCTTTGCCGTAACGTGACTGAAGGAGCTGTGTATTGCTGTGTGATGCTGGGATTTAATAAATGGATTTCCATCTGAACTGTGAAGGTGGTCTAAAAGTCCATGGATTAATTCAGTGTTTTCAAATCAAAGTTTCATCGTGGATATCACATTGCGGTTCTGCAGGGAAACTGTAGCCCAGTTTTGTCCTGACTCATTTTTCCTTTATTGGGCTGAAGCTCCCACAGTACACCATGGAATAGGACTCTGCAACACAATCCTCTTTTCTCTTGCTGTCCTACTGGGAGCCTGACTGACAGAGATGAACCGGAGCACAGTGCATCAAAGCATTATTTCAGAAAGGAAATACTTCTTTCTACTTTAGGATTTTTCCCAAATGTTGAATTTTTAAAACGAGGAATCTCAAGTAGCCAAACATTTTCCTTTGAGTAAAGTTTTTCTATCATTTTTAAACTGCTTCTAATACTAGTTTCTTTTCAAAGGCAAAATATAGACTCAGAGATAATTCGTATTTTTCAAGGTGATCCAGCTTGAACACAAGTGCAAAACAAGCTCATGCGGTAGGTTTACTGCATAAAGCCAGAAGGTCACTCAGTGAAAACATTGAACTGCCTGTCTCTTCTATCAAGCGTATATACCTGGAGTGGGTCAAGAATCCTAAAATACCAAAAAAGCCATTATAATTTCTGCAAAAGGATATTTTTAGAGTATAGCAAGGGTACAAAAGATTCTGAGGGTAGAAATCATGAGGCCTGTGTTTACTCTGTCTCAGACTTCCTCATCCTCATCAAAATTCCTCCTCTGCAAAATGGGAGTAACATGAGAGCACTGGGAGGATAACTTCAAATCTGTGAGATGCTTAGCTGGCATAGTAATATAAATATTAAAAATACAAGGAACTCACCTACTACTTCAACCTCACTAACACGATAAGAACAGAGTTTGATTCTATTACAGTAAAAACAAGTGATCTTGGCTGGTTTTTATTTTTCCACCTTTTCCAACGTTCTCCTTTATACCTGCCACAGAAATGGGACAAGATGCTCAGCTGTGGTAAGTCATCAGGAAGCCATGGCAATCAGTGTCAGTAAACCAGGTAACAATTCAGCCTCTGCACCTGAACACAGGCTGCTCCTGAGGACTCCAGGTTCAGGATTTCTAGCTCCCACAGTGACGTGGCAGTACATCTTGCCAAAGCTTCTCAGGAACATCTATATTGGCTGTGTCATCAGTTTGCTTCCAGAAACAGCATTGACTTGTCCTCTTCTGTTCATAGGTTGGTTTGGTAACAGCGTTTGCTCTGCGGAATTGAGATAACACAAAATAAGTTAGGGAGTGAACAACAACTAACTGAATTGCAGCTGGAGATAAAGAAACTGAAGTTCTGCATTTTTCAGGAATTCCACTTCTTCTTCCTGCATCAAAACGTCAGGTTCCTTCTTCCTCTGCAGTGGAGAGGTTAAAGACACCACCGCATTCTCCCTCCCCTTAACAGGGACTTCTAGCAACTAAAATGTGTTCAGACTCACTTGAAGTCTCAGTCTTTTGTTAATAAAAAATATTTTGCTCAGAATTTAGATCCTCTAGGGACTGTTGCTGCCTCGATTTCCTTTGAACACATTTCCCAGGACTATGCTTTTTCTTCCTTGACATGCTTTCCCTTTATCTTTTGATCTCAAGGACACATGATTTTTCCTGCCCTGTAAGCAGCACACCAGCATTTCTGCGTGGCTCTTGGCCGTGCAATAGGTGCTGCTGGCTGCTGCAGAGCCAGCCGCAGGAAGGGCTTCAGGGCATGTCCTGGGTAGGCACTCGTGTCTGCCGGTGCACCCACGGTGGGATGGAGTGGGGCTGAGCTGGCTATGCAGAGGGGAGCCAGGGCAGCACAGAAAAATTCAGGTTACCACCAGACCCCAAGTCAACACAGTCCCAGTAAAAACCACGGGATATAGTCTGGCAAGGAAGCACTTAACTGCACTTTAACAGCTCACGAGGCACTTGGGTTAAAAAGTTAGAAGGTTGGCAGCTCTATATCATCTGTCCTTTTTCTCTGCCTCACTGTCCTGTTTTGTTTTTTTTTTTCCCAGTTCCTGGCCTAATCTTTTAATACCTTGTTGTGGTTTACATGCACCCACGTTCCCACTGGTAGGAATATACATTCTCATTTGGGTGCAGAGTTTACAGGCGTGACTCAAGGCACACTTAATACCCATAACAGATTGAGTTTTCTCCACCTACGTTGTCATGCGGACTGTTCTGCTGTGGTACAAAGAAATCGGGCTCTGATCTGAGATATATTCTTGGCAAAGCTGTTTCCTTAGTTCTCCACCAAGTACAGATTGACGGAAGGAGGTAACGAGGTGTCAGTCGCAGACCTAGGCAGCGCCTGCTTGTCAGGCTGAATGTACCAATACTCCAGATGACTGTATAGTATATAATATGCATAATATTTATACACATACACATATCTTGGCAAAATTAAACTCGCTACACTCCCAGGTGAAGAAAGGCTTAGTTTCTGGTGTTGTTTTTTTGGTGACAGAGAAGGGGGAACGAAGCATCGGTAACCAGATTATAGTATATACCTATAATCTAGGTAGACTAGAATATTCGGTGTAGACACCGAATTAGTCAGAAGGAAAAAAGCAGGTAAAGCGGTTAGTAAAATAACTAGATGGACTGCATCTCTTTCTTTCACTGGAAAGTTTTGGAGACATTGCGGTGGTTGAAGACAAAAACCAGAGCTGTCTTTCGACACCGCATAGAGATCGAGTGCCATCCTTCAGAGCTGCCAGGTGACTCCAGGGACAGAGTCCTGAAACAGGCGCCAGAGGGGTGATAGGCTGCCCCCTCCTTTTCAAGTAAATGATATACTGGAATTAATAGGAGAGGAGCAGAACTGCAAAAGCACGGAGCAAGGAAATGGTCCCAAAGTAGTCAGCCACCGGCAGGTCACCACCATTCTGGGCCAGCAGCGCCCCATTGGCCCTGCAGACAAGGTGCAGACATCTGGCACCAGCACGGAGCCACCGTGGCATCCTTGGTGTGCGCTACCTGCCCTGTAAATGATATACTGGAATTAATAGGAGAGGAGCAGAACTGCAAAAGCACGGAGCAAGGAAATGGTCCCAAAGTAGTCAGCCACCGGCAGGTCACCACCATTCTGGGCCAGCAGCGCCCCATTGGCCCTGCAGACAAGGTGCAGACATCTGGCACCAGCACGGAGCCACCGTGGCATCCTTGGTGTGCGCTACCCCCCCTGCCTGCCACTGCCGCGGCTTGCCTTGGTGCCGGGGAGCGTGCAGATGAATGAATTTTAGAAGGTGGTGCTAAAGGATCTACCCTGCACAGTGATGATGAGGGAGGTCCTGGCACTCACCCTCTCCTGCCTCCGTAGACTGGTGGTGATCGGTGTGTGATGGGGAGCTCCAGGAGAGCTTTGGAGACAGTGGCCTGTTACTCTGAGAGCCACATGCAGCACCATGTCAGTGTTAAAGAATAGCTCAGCAAATTTTAACCGTTTTGATACCAGATGTACTTTGTAAATAATAATGGGGACTTTTAATCAGAGGAAGGTATTGTTGATACTTGTGGAATGAAGACATCCTGGGGCAAGTAAGCCTGAAGAGGACACCTAATCAAGATGTTTTGAAAACATTTAAAACTTGGCAAGCAAACCCAAGATCCATGTACCCTCAGCTGAACTACCCTCATTATAATACTAAAAATCACACCCCCAGGTCAAACGACCCTTGTCCAAATCTAGACCCTTCCTTACAGGGCACGTGTAGTAGAAAGAAAGGACACTGTAGCTTTAAATGAATGTGAAGCTTGTGAGAGCCAATAAGAAAGGGATGTGATTAGGTACCGTTACGAAATAACCAATAACTGTTGCTCTGAGTGCATGAAAAGCTGCTGTTTGATGACCAAGGTGTGCTAGCTTTGTGGAGGTACCACCCAGCACCCATATCTGCAGAAATGAAATAAATACGCAATGTTTCTCCTGAGTGTGACAACTGACTTACTGCACACCAGGCCATGAATCCTCTTTTCGGACGACATCAGGGCAATGAGGCAGCGGGGTTCATCCTTCACGTGGCAGACGGGTCACTGGAGTCCCTGTCTGTTGGATCATGACCATCGGTTTGATGACTGTGCTGTGACAGAGGCAGCAATATGGGAGGATGCTGGCCAGGACCTGTAAACATGTGGTTTTTGTTCCTATCACCTGTGATAGTCTCCATGTGCATCTGCTAATCCTGTTTTGGCAGAGTTAAACTACGGTACAGAATTTGTGAGCCAAGCAACATGGAATGAGCCCCAGGCTATGGGGTGCTTCCTGATCCCAGCTAACTAGTTTTACAGGGGGTTTTCACATCTTCTCAGCTACTTAAGCAAGCTGGCATGCCTACCTGAGGATGGGATCAGGGTGGAGCCTCTGAATACAAAGGCTTTGTGTGGTATACACACCACTAAGGCTTCTGAAAGGTAAGCTCAATGGGCATGAGTGCATGGCTTAAATCACATCATCTAAATTCAAGCTTGAGTTCAGGCACTTTATTCAATCAAGGCTTAAATGCTTCAGTCTTCACATGTTCATCAGTTGGGAAGAAACAGCTGAGGGGGTGGCACTGTCTGTCCCATAATTGCAAATGCATATCTTTCTCGCGATGATCATCAAGCTGTAGGTGCGGGTTTCCTGGAGGCATGTCGTGCCAGGCAAAACAGGGCCAGGCTTTTCAAGCATTCACCCCCTTGTGTCAGTGGTGAAACAGACTTCCCTGGTAGAAACATGTGATTGAGTAAGCCTAATTATACCTTCTGGCTTCCAAAACCAGAGCCTTTATGTTAATGCAACAGGAGATACATTCTCTGCCCTAATTCACAGCCGAGAGCACTCCCTGACTGCAGTAACCATCACAATATTCCGGAGTGGCAATACTCATATTTTTGCTTGTTCCCCCCATATCTCAAATACACCCTTGTATCACAAGCAGATCAGCCCCTTGTATTGCTCTCGGACATGGCTGTTGTAGCACCGCAAGGCAAATTACGTGTTTGTGCTTTGAAAAGCCTTTCTTTCCATACAAAACGTTGCATAAGAGTCAAAATCCTTCTGGAATAGGCACAGGTGGCCCCTCCCTTCCAGGGTCATTTCTTTCTCATATGCCAAAGCCAAGCTGTTTCTCTCAGATGAGGATTTGGAAACACTTCTGGGGAAAGGAGGGGAAGCATTTCCTTTTTGGGCCTCTGCCCTGGTCCCTTCTACTCTTGGGTAACTTTACAATCTGATGGATGTAGAAGCCAGAGATGCCCTCCTGGGGCTAGGCAAAGTCCTGGGCTGCCAAATCATCTGTTTGACAGCTCATTTGAAAACAAACAGATCTTAAAATAGTATTTCTGCCATTGCATTGGCTTCAGACTTTCAGCCCTGCGTTGAACTGGACCAAGCAAAAGGAGCAGAATAAGCAGTGCTAAAATGACTGTTGTGCCTCCTTTGTCCTCCATATTACTCCAATGTCCACAGCTTTTAAAAAAAATTTCCTCTCCCTTTATGCTTTCTCTCATCACCTACGTGCTGTGCAGCTCTCCCTTGAGATGTTAACTTCCTTCTTGTGACCACTTGAAGTGACAGACCAGGCTTGAGAGATTGGGAAAATGAAAAGAGAAGAATGACAGAAAGGAAAAAAGCTCTAAGGAAAAAGGCCATGTAACTTTTTTCTTTACTTCAGTGCAGACAGAGCCCTCAAAGCACGAGTAAAACTAGTATGGAGAGTGCGTATCTTCAGTATCTCCCTGCAACATCCATCATTGCATTTCTACCCAGCAGGTCTCCACACTCAGTCTAACCATAACCTGCTTCAGGCCCGTCTCCTCTCACACCACCAGCAACCTCTCTCTACACGCTCATTCCAAAATCACTGGCTGGCTCCAGGGGGCTGCCTTCACCCCCCTCTTACAATGTGCTCCTTCTACCTCAGACAGACGATTTATTTTTGTCCGATTGTTGACATGAAGTCTTTATTTGGTACAGGTCTTCCAGGACACATGAAACAGGGAATCTCAGAAGTTTCTTTGCTTTCCTAATTTAGGCAGAAAAAAAAACCCTACTCTTTCATCTTAACCCTTTAGATTCACTGAGCATTGAGGAAATGTTACCTTTTGGGAGGCTTTGTGCTGTCCCTCCAGTTACGACGTCAACCCTGGAGCTTGTCTGAGCACACGTGGTGATGGTCCTTGGCTTTGCCTTTCGCTCTTCCTCCCACACGGCTCATCTACAGACCGTGGGACATCACTAACCCTCTTGGCGAAGAAGTCATGAGCTGGATTAGCCGGGCTTCCCCTCACCACGAGCACGGTGGCTGCCGCTGAAGTTGTGCAATTCTTCACATGCACAACTACCCATTTTCCGCAAAAATTAGCACGCTGGCATTATTCAAGGTAAAAGCAATTATTTTTAAGCATGTGACTTAAAAATTTTAATTACTGCAGCAGCTCTCATCGAAACCTCCAGCAAAGCTACACCCCTCAGCTTGACTGGGAACAGGACCCAGCCTGAAACTTGCTTGAATCTTGATTTAAGTGTTTGTTCTGCAAAACTGAGGAAAACTGCCTGTGAAGCACGTTTTTTTTTTCCTCCGGTTAGGAAATGACATAATTACTCATGTCAGACATTATCTAAAAGTTTCGGAGTGCCTTGGCCTGGCTGACAAGATTGTATCACCTCTAGCATGATAGTGCATCTGGGCTGGAAACTGTCCTCAGAGGACCGTGGTTTCTGGACAAGCTGTGAGAAGAATGGGCAGAAAATCCTGAATAATTTTATGAAGGGGTATGATCAGCTTAAATACGGTGTGGGTTTGGCTTTTTGTTTGGTTCTTTTTAAGGTAATAACAAGAAATTGGGCTTTGGAAAGTACGAGCTCCCTTCTAGTCCTCTGTTCCCACTCACTTCAGCACATTAACGATCTCACTTCAGTTTACTGCAAAAAAACCCCAGTATATTCTCCTTTGCATCTGTTCCGCTCTTGGGAATTGTGGATTCAAGCGCTGTGTCTGCAGCAGTGGTACTAATAAAGTCTGCTTGTTTAGCTTTAATCTAGTTCATGGGTATGTCTGGGACTTTCAATTCCCGTACAACCAGTGGAGCCTTCAGCGTCCCATTTGCCTCGTTTTGCAAGCCTTGCAAGCAAGAGAGCTGTCTGAGAAAGAAGGCGGCCATCTCCTGCCATTCCCTGGAGACCAGAGCAGCCTTAAACAAATGCAATAGCAAGTGTACGCCCCTGTGACCCCAGCTCCTCCTTCAAGGGAGTCGACAAAGCATGTGAGGCTGCCGCAGGGCTCATGCTCTGCCCCAGGAGGACGACGTGGGGATGGGAGGTGTGGGCGCTGTAAGCATTAAAACAAGAGTCTTGGTAAATGCCCCCTGGCCTACTTTGCTTATGGAAGAAGAAAAGTAATTTGAATTGTAATACTGGTTGGCTTATTGTTTTAAACCAATGGCATCTAATACCCAAATTTTTCTGAGTTTTTTTAATTAATGGAGCATACAAAGACGTATTTAAACAGCCTAAAGGGTTTTTGCCATTTCGTTCGAAACTGGGAGATCAAATGCACCAGAATAAAGATCTCATCCCAAACTTGAAATATTTTTTTTCCCCCTTCAGTTTTCATAGTCTCATTTTTAAAGAGCAATGGTAGGGTTTTATTCTTATTTATATACTTTTAAAATGCCCCTGGGCATTCCCTGTTAGCTCTCTAAAGGCAGGCTGATAAGGCGGTGCTTCGCTATGTTGACAGAAGATAACCCCAGACGCGCTGGAGAAGGTCACGGTGACAGAGCTGAGTACCCAGCTCGAGGCGTCGAGGCTCTGTCTCCTTGCTTTGAGACACAGCCCCGGGGAGCACAAGCCTATAAAGCAAACAAGCTCTCCCCTTTTTCTGTTGGGCATGGAGAACGACTGAAATCAGCACACCAGAGCTGGAGGGATCAGTGTTGCACCCCGGGTTAGATCCTTGGAGACAAATTACAAGCAAGTTCATGACTCGTGGAAAATGTAGGCCCTAGTCCCACAAAGCATGGAACATTAGCAGCTGCTATTACCATAAATGGGGTACAAGATGCTTGGTACTTTGTGCTTGGTACTTTTACTCAGTACTTTTTTTCCAAGCCTATACAAATAGGAGCGAACTACACTAGACAGCAAAAGGCACAAGATCAAATGGCACGCTGAGTGTTGTATAAATGTTTGTATATATTTATGTGTTAACACAATGCATTAATTGCCGTTTTAACACAGAGGGACACAAATAATTTTGATCAATGACTTTGTGTGCTCTAAAAAATTACAAACTTTTCAGTTACATAAACAAGACTTTATCTAGCTGTGGTGATTTTTTTCTTTGACGACAGTTATGCTTTTATCAGATTGGTTTCCACGAAAAGTACTTAGTAGCTGACGAAGCATACTGTAATACAGATAATTTGCTAACATGGTCACATTTGCTGGGTCTTTGTCACAAGAGAAGAAGCATCCTTCGTTGCTTTGGGGCTCTGGATTCCTAATACTCGTCCGCACAAATAAGATCAGTAGGCCCACATCGTGTTTATTTTTTTCTAGTTATTTCTTTGCACGCAGTGCTATTTAAAAGAGAATTTCTGCTGTGCCATCAGCTCAATACTGTTAGCGTGGACGTTTGCAGAACTTGCAGAATTTTATTTCTAACCTTTGCAGATGTCCTCTCCAACAAGCAGCTTTCTCTCTGCAAGAAACTATTTTTACCTTCCCCTTTTCCTGCCTGAGCGGAGATCTTTGTAACCCTGCTATAACGGGGAACTGGGAATCACTCAGTTAACCAGCTGCTATTGATAGAATATGCAGTACAAAATGCCTATCGGCTCTAACTCTGGGGTGTTTGATAAACCCACTTCTCCTTTGGTGAAGCAATTTGTTTAACTAAAGTAACATTCAGAGTCTATTCTGTTCCCAGTACATTGGATTCATGAGAAATTAAGTTGTTTGCAATCTCTCTGAATTATAATACCTATGAACTTTTAAACTATTTGGTAATAAGATGGTGATATTTTTCCCTCAGCTCCAGTAATGCAAACTGATGGCAGAACACCCCCTGCTTGCTGACAGAGAAAACAGCTCTCAGTTCAAGTGACACCATGGCAGAGTCAAACACCAGGTTGTCCCTCATTACAGACCCAGCAAATCCAAGGGCTGAGAAGGCAGCGTGTTGTTTCTGAAGGCAGTCCTTGTCAGGTGAGTGCTTCCCACCACCACTTTGGGATTCAGTGGGAATGGTATCATCCTCTGGTTTCTGTGCTCCAGGATGAAGAGGACCAAATTAACTGTGTATATGTCCTAAACCTGGCCATCGCCAATGTGACCTCCATGCCAACACTAATGGACCTGCAGTCACCTGCAGTTTCAGGGGAGCTTCTCAGCTGTCTCAATTTGGTGCCGGGCATCGTTTTCTCTGCTGGGTACGATCCTGGTCCCTTCCTTTTGACAGCTGTGGTGCCTGAGGGTCCTGTCCCACACACACCACAGGCACAGTTGGCCTGAGCACCTCTCATCCCGCGTGTGTGCTTTTCTTTGGAGCCTGTCCTGCCTGCTCCATGGGAGGGGGGACTTCACCAAATGAAGGACTCACAAGCTCTGCTCACTGAGGACTCTGGGAGCAGCAATGTAATGATCACCTTCACTTCTGTCATTAATTACCTCATTTTTACCCCTCATGTGGTGCCCTCCATTTTGATCTTGTTCATCCCTGTCCAAAGGAGGCCTTGAGGCTTGACCTCGCCATCGCTGTCACCATCATGGCATTCCTCATCTTTGCCGTGCCTGTCAGACTGACAAGCACTGTAAAACACAGACTTCCTACATTGCTGCTGTTCAGGCTCATTTACGTTTCTGCTTTGTTCAACATCTCAAATCGCAGTGCAAACCCCCAGTCCCCTTCTGTGTCAGGGGACAGAGGAAGATGAGACTTGGAGAAGCCATTCAGAGAGCTCGTCAGGGAGCCTTAAAGGATGGGACAAGGAGGGCAAGGTGAGAGCCAAAACAGAGCCAGGACAGGTTAGAAACCCAGGAGTTTAGTTACAAGACCCTCTTGAGGGGATGGACTCTGCAGGTGGATGAGTTTTTCATACTTGTGAAGGCTATAAAGATGGCAAGTCGCTATGTGAGATTACTGAGGAAGACTTTGCAGTCTTCAGCACAAGTGGATTTGAAGGGGAGGTGAAACAAGCGGCGGGGGATGTTGTCAGACCCATGGTGTGACAAAACCAAAACACTTCTTCACTGGCAAAGAAAAACCATTTTTGAAAAGTTAAAGTGAACTCTGCATATTTTTTTCCCCAAAATTGCCCCATTTTTGTGGTGAAAACTCCATTTGTAGGTGAATTTGGGATTTCTTGAAAAAAAATCCGCCACACTAAATCCTCAAAACTTCAATGAGGAAGAGCATTTCACATCTCAAAAAATGGAATGCCAGCAGCTACAGGACAGGAAGCTGCCGCTCAGGTATTGCAGGGGAGAGGAGTGAAGGAAGCAAAAAACATTCAACCACCCTAGCGGGTAGGCAGCCTTCCCCTGGCTGGAAAATTAAAATCACACAGGGTCCCTGCCAGGGTCATTCATGGGAAATTTCATCCCAGCCCCCCAACTGAACAAGCCGGCTTGCCAGACTAAAGGGGGCAGGGAAAGCAGCTCCAGCGCAGCGGGCCGAGGATGGGCAGGCTGCCCAGCACCGGGGCACCGGCACAGGTCCAGGCGGGCTCTGGCACCCATGGGGAGCTGGGTGCAGAGTGAGGCAACCGTGGCTCTGTTCAGCTGGCCCAGGACCCCTGCCTGGGGATGAGACACCTGCGAAAACAGAGCAAAGCACCATCCCTGAGCGCCATCCCCATGCTAGAAAAAGTGTTGGGGGTGGGAGAATCCATACTTATGAAGAAAGCTGCATTCATTTTTATATTTCAGCACTGGAGGAGGAGAGTAGCAGGAAAGAAACACTGACCCCGACCGCAGGTTGCCAGCTCCTCACGTCGGCTGCTCCAGCCCTCTTGCCTCTCTCTGGTGGGCTGAGTGGGCTTTGTGCTGATGCGGCAGATTAGAGGGTGAATGTGCAAAATCCAGAGAGAAGAGGTAACCTTCAGCAAGGAGGAGTTGATCTGCAGGTGAAGGTGCCAAAATCTCCAGCCTTGGGCTGGAGCCCAGTTTCATCCTGCAGATCAGCAGTAGCAAACCCTTTCACATCACCTCCAGCTCCCAGTCACCTATTCCCACCCGTCCTTTCCAAATCCAGTTTCTCCCAGCTCCTCTCCCCCTGCTGAGGAGAGGCAAAGCCCGTCTCTCTCCTGTACTTGCTCACCCTGGGACCTGATGGGGGCCAACAACTGGGAAGAAAGGGTGGGACCAGGGTCCTCTTGTACTCTTGCCTGGCCAGCAGTGAGGCTGCTAATCCTGCATGTGTGCCAGGAGTTCATGACCACTGCTTTAGCACAAATGCTAATAAAAATAGCTGACAGGCAAGCACATCCTCCTCGGGAACTGCCTGCAGCAAGGGGACGGAGCAGCAGCCCTGCCTCGTGCTCGATGTGACCCCACCATGGGCCAGCAGCCACCAACAGGCGCGATTTGTTCCCCCAGGTGCCTCAGCTGGCGGTAACGCCACTGAAAGCACAACAGGTAAAAAAGGCTAGGCTCAGTAAGGAGCAGGTGTGGAATCAGAGGTGCCAGCCAGACTGTACAAGTATTTGGGAGTCTAAAGATGGCAACAGGTACCTGTGGGATTAGGAAGAGCTTCGGTTGCGTTCCTGTCCCCCATCACAGCAGTCTTCTCTTGTGCTAAGTTATGGTATGTGTAGGATATTCATTGATGCAAGCCATGGAGCAAGAGCATCTCCCCTCCACAGGGATGCTTCTGGCTGCAGAGACCCCCGAGACACCCCTCACTGAGCGGCCAGCCCCAGCCCATCCCTGGAGGCTGCCCAGCTTCTGGAGGCTGCAGGACCACAGGGGAGGCCCAGGAGCCCAGCACAATTCCTGTGGCATCGGTTCCCATGACCCAGCAGCCCTATGGAACAATTACATCAAGCTGCTTCAGTCCTGCATCCCAGGGGAGGGGGGCAAGTTTTGAGTGCTGCAGGCAGCTGTGGGAGCCTGTGGGTTTGCAAATCCTCCTATTTAAGTAGGAATGGCAGAGCCTGTTGTACGTGTTTCATGCGCAGGACAGATGAGCTCCAGTGGGTGAGCACTGGTTACGCTGGCTGCACTTGTAAGCAAGCGGCTTGTTAAACAATGAGAAATTATAGACAGCATGACCTTTGGTAGCCAAAAGCTGGAGACGAAGCAGAAATTTCTAGCAGCATCGTTTAGAGCAAGCTCAGAACATGCCACGGCTCTGTCCAATCACTAGTGCCAAGTTTTATGGGACAAATAAAACAGTTTGTATTACTTCAAAATACAGAATGAGGATTGCCCATTACTCTTCCACTGCTTAGAAACCCAGGTGAACTCCAGGGGTGTCAGTGGGTTGGACCAGGTCCAGACTTAGAACTACTTTAGGATTTCCTCGATTTGTGTGTGCCTGGGTGGTGTTGAATAACGCATTTTCATGTTTTAAATAGCGCTTTTTTTTTTTTTCCTTTTTAACTGGATGTGTTTCTGCCAGGACACCATGTGTTTCTCCTGTGTCATAGCCATTACCTCTTGCAGATTTCCATCTCACAGGTATTTTAAAAGCAAGCCTAACTTATAGCACTGGCATTAGGTTCTTTGCCAACAGACTTGCTGTTGCCATTTTCTTTTAAAGCTTGGCTGCAGAAGGTCTTGTATAGGTCTATGGGTTAGCACACTTGCTCCAGAAATAGGGGAACCAGTGTGAATCACTCCTGTGTCTGGAGGGGGCCCTTGGCTGTCCTATGCAGGGAGGAGGGGGTGCAGGAGCCCCATCTCCATCTTGCCTTTGGTGAAACATATGCTTGTCCACCTCTGTGTGCTCAAATGGCTGGGGAGAAGTTGCAAGAAGATTCGACTACTCGCCTGTTTGTTAGGATGCCGATGGGAAAGGCACATTTGAATCCCCCCACACCAAGGATCCGAGTCCCATTCCCCTGCCCAAGCTGCAGGGGCGGGGGTCTTAATGTCAGGCAGGAGCGCTTCTGCATGCGGTGCCTGTGCTTAAAAGCGAGCAACCCCAGCCCAGGTACCTCTTAGAGCTGGGACCGCCCCGTGCTTTTTCCCCAGAGGTGAGCCTGATGGTGCTCACACAATACTTGAAGTACTAGTTTTGGTAAAACCATGAACTCGAACAATGTAGTTTCTGCAGCAAGAGAAAGCATAGATGAGCTGGATGAGACTGTAGGCGTAAACTCTCCCTCGCCCCCCACGCATCCCGGCAGTGTGACTCCTTCACTTTTCATGATCTCCTGCCTTGCAACAAACTCCCAGCTCCTCAGGGACCTCCAAAAGAAAAATCTTCCTTTCCATCACCTCTGCCTGTGTATGTTTTCCTTCCAGCCTCCATCCTTGCTGAGCCTCCCCTTTCTGCCTGCCCCAGCCTGTGCCCTGCAGGCACCCTCCGCCATCTCCCGCCCCGTGAGCTCCAGGGGACACAGGTAGGCAGGAGGGGTTGCCCCCCTGCCTACTGCTCAGCCACAGCCTTTGTAACAAAATACTCCTGAAGCCACCTGCCTTACAGAGGGGATTGGGCTCACCCAACACCCCCTTTTGAGGCTCCCTTGTGTCAGACTGGCTATTGTCACCCCCTTTCCTTAAGCATAAGTGTTGCTGAAAGAAATACGGACACAGCATTTCATGCACTGACCCTCAGTCAGTCTTCTGGGGGGTGGGGTGGGGTGGGGTGTGTGTCCAGTGGTAGAGACTATAGCAACCCATGGAGAGGGGCTGTTGGGGAAAAGCCATGGGAAAATGGGGGACAAAAATCAGGAAATAAAAGTCAGATCTGCTGCTGTGTATGGAGAACACCACAAAAATGGGTTAACGGAGCAGCTGTACAGCAGGGTTGTCCCATGTCTAAGGCACACAAAAACTTGCTCGGTCACTTCCTCAGCGCACAAAGTTCCAGCCCAGCTGCAGTGCTGGGACACGGCCGAGGCCATTCCCTGCGTTAGGCTCCCTCACACCAAGGGGGTGAGCGATGCCGGCACCCAGCACTGGACGGTTTCACTTGATTCATCCAGTAAGACATTCGCAACCTCGCCATTCTGGGACACACCAAGGTTTTCAGCTATGAAGTATTACCACTGAAGCTGTGAGCAGTAAGGACCATGTTTTAAGGAATGTTTAGAGACAATTTTGCCTTTTCCATGTATGAATCCATAGACATTTTTGCATAATTGAACTGTGTTGTTTAGAGGTGTTTTTTTTTTCCAAATTAATGATACAAATAAAATTACTCAACAACAGTCTGAAGTGACTGAGCCGCTCCACTGCAAGACTTCCACTCCGGGCATTCAGCAACAGGAGGTGCCTTGAGAGGCTTCCCCCCAGAGTAGAGATGTTATCTCAAAACACAGATATTTTATCTTGAACACGTAAAAAACCACCAAAAAACCAGTGTATCAAAAATCAAATTGTTCTTGGAAATAGATATATTCTGATCTACAACGCTCCCTTTGCGGGGCTATACTTTTAACATGCACCTTCACAACTTGAATTCCAACATCTTGTTTCAGAATTATCCTTTCAAGCCTCACAGCTGAAGTACAAGTGTCTCGCAGTGCTGAGAAGCAGGCGTGCTGTAACTGCAGCGAGGGGCTTCGCTGTAGCTTTACGCCTGCCCTAGGGAAGCAGGTTTGATTTCCTGAGCTGCCACCCCTCAGAACCACCCCGCAACTTTGACAGGTGCCCCTTCAGAGCCAGAGTTATGGGCAGGTTGCGCCACCTTGAACAGGCATCACAAGAATCAGAAGTACCCCCCACTTCTTGCAGAAGACGCGTGGGAACAGGCATAACCTGAAATACTTTGATACTTCCAACTTCAGTTAATAACAATTCCTGAGTCTGGAGCAAAAACAACAGCTGAGGTGGGAATGGCCAGACTGGCACTTTAGGGAGACTTTGTCTTAATCTACAGCCGCTCAGAAAAACTTCTGAATCTGTTCCTGCAGCTAAAAGTTGCTGCTCCGATGCATTAGACTAGCCCCCAGCTAACCCATTTCATGGGAATAGTACATCTGCCTGATGTCTTTAAAAGGCTCCAAGCAGTGAGTGACCTTTGGTTATTAGAGGCAGGCAACTTGTTTCTGTAAGTTCTCCCCTGGGAGGGAGATCAGGACACACTCAACCCGCTCTCATTCCTTCTTCAGGTACTTACTCTGCATGTAAACTTAACTGATTTACAGTAGGAATATCTCTTAGATCTATAGAAATTGTAAGTTCTCCAAGCTCTAACGCAGGAAAGCCAAGTCTCTTGATTCACTACACTATGCTGCTACATGAGGTACATCTGTCCCTTGGAAAGGGAGGAGACATGGTCAGACCCATGGGCTGTTTCTCAAAAAGGGGTGAAAATATCTCTGCTTTCTTTTCTGGGGAAGTGTGGTTCCTGGCAGGTGAACCAAGAGAGAGAATAGTACTGCAGGGAACAAATTCATTATTTGTCTGTGTGCCACTCGGAAAAAACATGGGATGATGGGAACAAAATTTAAAGACAGAACAAACAATTGCTTTGCTCCTTCAGAGTGCACGCCTCCTTAGAAACTGCTGTGCTTCTCAAAGGCAACACATCTGTGTCTTCATGATCCCCAAATTGCAAAGATCAGATGCAAGTGAGGCTGCATCTCCCCACATTTAAGTAGCTAGCTGAGTCCAGACCCCAGAGAACAAGGGTATTATGTTCCCCAGATCATAAGCCAAGAAGAGTGCTTTTATGGGAAAATACAAGCTGCTGCATTTAACACCCACTGAAAATTTTCCCGAATCTACACAACGCGCAGAGCCTGTGCTCTCCTTGACACAAGGAAGGTGTCTAATGATGCTAAAAGACAAAAAAGCATTACAGAAGAAACAGGGAGATACTTACACTGGTGTTTGAAGAAACACTGTGATGGAGAACCCCGTCACCAAAGGGGTTACCGGAAAAAAAAAAAAAAAAATAATAAAAAGGTCATCAAGAAGTCAGTTACTTGTCTGGCTAGGAGCTGGCGGATGACATAAGAGCTGTAAAACCACAAGCTGTGCAGAACTTGAGAACCACGCCTGAAGATACACTGCCCTTTTCTCCTGAGGAGCAGCAAAGCCGCAAACCGTTAGCAGCAGCGAGCACACGACCTTCAGCACACGTCAACACCGTCCCCTGCAGCAGCTCCCACTCTAGAGTCAATTAAAGGCAGACTCTACGTGTTAGATGATCACGGACCCCATCCAGTTAGTTCCGACGGATGAAATCCAGGGACTGTTATTTGGAAACCATGGATCAATAGGTTGTTTTTAAGAAAAGAAGGAAATTAATAAGAAAAAAAAACTTCTGAAGACCACAGTCCCTGGACCGACAAATACCCCAGCTGCATCAGAGAAACAGATCAACAAAAGCACGTCTGATGATACTGTTGCATAAAGGACTGCTCACATGCTGTGCACCAGAAGCAAACACAAATGGGTGCCAACTCACCTGACCCCTGTGCATTCTACAAATTGGAAGCCGACAAATTCCCCTCATCTGTGTCTTTTCTCAGCTCCACTGCCACTGAAAATACCACTGCACAGCACTGACAGCACTGCAAGTTATTCACGATTCCCCAGAATCCTTCGTGAGCCCCACAAGTGGTTTCTCCATCAACTCTGCCCACTTTCATCTGGTAAACAGTGACTTTTCCCCTGCTTTACAACTGAAGCTAAAAATAGCCCCTTTCATTTCATAACTTCCTGAACTTCATCAGAAATGTGTTTTATGCAGCAACACAAGCACTAGGAACAAACTGGGCTTAAAAATAGTTGTGAAGAACCAAAAGAGGATCAAAATTAGGCATCGAAAGAACCACCTCTCCCTCTTCAGGCGGGGACTATGCTTTGAACAGACTGCAAAATACCACAGATTGGAAACCAACACATCCTCTTTAAAAACACATTTCCAAGAAAGCAATTAAAAACACTATTCATAGCTTTTTTTTTTTTTTGCTCATACTTTATTGAGTGAAATGAAACAACCCAAAACACAAACTCAAAAAATAAGGTCTGTGTTCCTCACGTCTCATCTGTAAGGCAGTCCCTTAGAACGAACAGCAAGGAGCTCCTCCAAGTACAAAGGCCAAGAGAGACCACAGTGCCACAATACCAGAGACTCTGAAGGGCAAGAACAATAAAATGCTGTTAGGCTACTTATATTTAGGGCTTAATTTTGTTCTTATTAAGCACTGAGATTCTTTTCCAAACCATGTCAGGCCAGAAATTGAGCACCCATTTCACAAGCATCACCGTCACCGCCTCACAGGACGTGTCTGGAATTCTCCCCTACTACCAAGCTTTCGACTCTACTGTATTAAAAACCACATCCCTCCCACCCCTGGGAGACTCTGCCCCTCTCTCTCTCCCCTCAAGCTTATTAGCGCTGGCGCTACAGCTCATCAGGATAACCCTCTGTCTGTTACGATAGCACATACACCGTTTCGTGATATCCATGGGGTGACATTCCCCGGTTAATCGGGATCCAGGTTAAAGTCCAGTTGCCCAGGGCAGAAAGCTCGCGAGTCGCCCCCCAGCAGCTGGCCAGGGGACCCCTTGTAGGGTTCAGAAGCAGCTGGCTTCTGAACCCCTTGTTCTCCAGAAGGGAAACGCCGGCCCCCCTCCCCGTTCCTGTGATTGCTGTCACTCACTGCAGCAGGCAGTTCACGCGTGGAGAGTGCCACCAGTGGCGATAGATGGAAACCCGCAGATGAGGGTGATGCTTATAATCTCGCAGAACGCGCCTGACGCTGTAAGGAAAGAGGATGTCATGAGCCGTGGCCTGCAGGCTGCCTATAGCATCCCACCGCTCAGGGTGGCAATCTCTTGATCTAAGGGTTGTCACGGCAGAGGGAGGGTGGGACGGGGACTTGGATCAAAGAGGATCAAGGGACAAAAAAAAGTAAGACTTTCCAGTCACTTACTCCTTAAATTTATTGGAGAGCAGAATGAACCGGTTCTTTGAAAGCCATCTGACATCAAAGCGACAAAGAGCTTTGAACTCTTGGTAAATTTGCCTTTCATTCAGCCCTGGCCAGCCTCGGACGTGGACAACCAAGAGAGGGGGACGTTGGCAGGGAACATCTTCCCCAGAAAAATTCTGGAAAACGTACAATGCTGAGACACATCTGAGTTTGGAAACACTAGAGAAGCACTACTAATATAATCAGAAAATATTAAAACGTGACACATAAATAAGACAGGTTATACAACACAGCTGTTGGTGTAAAATTATTTTTTTTCTTCTAAAGATAAGTCATAAAAGCAAACTGTCACCACTACCATGGAGAAACCACCAGAGAAACAGCAAGCTCTCTTGCAGAGCAGAGAATTAGGGCAATGTAAACTAACATCATCTTACAGGATAACAATATAAAAACACTTCACAAATAGAAATTCAACCCATCTGCCATTTTGAAAGGTCAGTTTTGTTATTTGTACGACAGCAACTTCTGCCAGGGTGGGCCCAGGCACTGGTGGATTTTTCTCTGCTAATGAAGCCACCGACTAGGCTACTGACCTACGCACCCCACAAACTAGTCACAGACCTGCAATTCATACGCACAATGCTCGAAATGCCACCTCGGATGAAATTCACTTTGTTCAGATACTCAGCTAACACGGCGAGATATTGAGAGAAAGAAGGATCAGCCTCCACTGCATGACTACATCAGAAAACAAAATTGAAAAAGTTTTGTTTCTCCAGCGCTGCACTGCTGCACAGCGTCTCTGGAGCACAGAGCTCCTGAAGAAGCTCTTTAACTAGTGACAAAGTAGGAACTTCAGATCTCAATATTTTCTACAGAAGTCAAAAAGCTGCAAGCAAAGGGAAGGGATTTGAACAGTTGCCTCTTAGGAACTTAACTGAAGGCACTGAATCACACAGATTTCAAAAATGGAAACTAATGGAAAATGATTTGACCCTTATTCAAGTGAACTGAACTTTAGAGAGCTTGTTCAAGGGTAAAGGAGTCACAATGCCATTTCCCAACCTCTGAGCCATCACTTGGCCCCTGATTTAATTTTTAAAATGTCAGCTTTGACATAAAGCTACTACTTTCAGATTTATAAAATAAAAATCTAATTAGAACAGTGACATTTCCAATAACACTTCCTCTTACCCAAAAGGAAGGCTGGCCTGCAAAACAAAAAGTCAGCCAGAGGAAACTGACGACTGTTTTCCATAGGACCCATCCATGTAATGCAATTTTCAGTAAACATTTAAACATCACTCACTCTGTGGATTTGCACAGTAGCAAATGAGCTGACTTCAGAAGAACTAGAAAGAGGAATAATGAGGTGGCATTAGAACAAAGCTGGAGAAACGTAACTAAACAAATGGAAAGCAAAAACTCACTGAAGCGCAGCTAAGTTGTAAGAGCAACAGACTGTATACAAACAAATGTTTCTTAGCATCACACAGAGCTACAGAGCAGGAAAGGAATTGCCAAGTCCCAACAGAAACTCTGGAGGAGTGTTCAAGAAGCCTTTTACCTGAGCCACAGAGAAACGCATCGTAGCCTGCCTCATGAGGAGATTTCTTCTCAGCTGCAAGTGTCCGACAAAATCAAAAAGGAATAAACACCTTTAGAATGCTGTGGAAACTGCTCCATGGCAGAATTCTAACATTGGTAAGGTCTGCTGTTCTGTTTTAGAGTTTTCCTCCCACCCCACCCGCGGCTCTCTTTCCTTCCTCACACTGAAACTCTTACACCCCATAGAAAGTCTGTGCTTCTACCATGCACACCAACAAATGACACCAACAAAAAGGCAGCAGTTACACGGATGGCTGAAAAGCTTAGCTAGATGCACATTAAAAAACTTTTAACTTTCACGAAGATCTAAACCAAATTGTGTTGCATACATCACTGATGATACAGGAACCATCTCAAAGCACAGGAGACCCTGCGCTGCAGGGCACCACAGAATCACAGAGTCATTTAGGTTGGAAAAGACCTTCAAGATCATCAAGTCCAATCATGCTGCCAGAAGCCAGGAAACATCTGCCTTGCAGCCAGTATCACACCACATACCAAACACAATCTCCAGCACACACAGCACCACTAGCCCTGCACACACGCCACTGAGCTCTTGCTACTTTCTGGGAACTCCCTGCCATTAGTTCCCAATATTTTCCATTTTAAGACCGCCGTTTCCCACCTCCCCTTGCCCCTTCCAAGGGCCACTGACTCTTCATAGCTCCAAGTCAGGCTCAATTCAGCCCAACCTAGTATAAATGCTGTTTGTGCTAGCAGCATGATGCAAACCTGCCCTGCATTACCCTCAGCAGCTACCAGGGACATGCAGAACACAATATTCCTGGAGCCCAGGGCTTTGGGTCTGGACAAAAACATGTATCAGCAGCTCTGTGCAAATTCAGTAGACCCACTGGCACTCACTCATGCTTTGCATGACATCCGCAGAGTAAAGCCAACCCCTTTTTAGCTACCTGACTTTGAAGATTTGCTGAAGAACATACCATATCTTGAGCAGTCACTTGCAAGAGCTATCACCGGGCATGCTGGATCTTCAGGATTTAGGATGCTGCTGAAGACAAATGGGCGTGTAAGATTTTTGTCTTTCCTCATTACATTAGAGACAAGTTACTCTTCTCTAGTGACCTGTGGCTTCATTTCAGAAAAAGCTACTCCAGACTTTAAAGGGAACTTTGGTAGTATTCTATGAAAAGGCTAAGATACTTAGCTGAATAATATCTACCAGTTTTCTTCCTGAAAACTAACTCCTACATACTTCCTCAGTCTCTTCTCCCAATCAAACCTAAGCAGCACGTCTGCTCTAATTGTATACAAAAAACATGAAAAGAACTAAAAATCAATGGAACACTCCAAGGAAAGCGGTTGACTAGATGGTTCTATTTGAATGGGGAACTCTGGAGGACAGATTAATAAACAGATACCTATGGAATGACTGAAATAAAAGAAAGAACAATCAAGCATTACAACTCATGAGAATCTGCAGTCTGAAACTGCTAAAAGAAACAAAACCACTCAGAATCCCAGTACTGTTTTTATAAGCAGTAATTTTGCATCTCATTCTTGGGACGAGGGGGTGAGGGGAAAGAGGCAAAATTTTCATTTTCTTAGCAAAATTGACAGGGAAACAATTTATCCACAAAAGAAGTTTAAAAAAAAAAAAAAACAAAACCAAAAAAACGAGAACTCTCCTACCACATCATGGTTAGCTCATGAGATATGAGATCTATTCATGCGCTGCATTTAAACGTTGCGTTTAGTTACTGCTTCGGGCTGAATGCAGCTTTTTCTTGGGAGCTGGCATTTGAAATGAGGGTTTATTTTCACTGAGAACTGAAACTCACTCATTTCATAACATGATATAAGTAACATACAACTCTAAATTTGTATGTAAGGCTGTCTGCAAGCCAAACTTGTGACCAATGAAGGAACGGTGGTACAATATGAGAAGTGACTTAGAACAGATAATTTGCTGCACAATTACTTTCTAAGAAAGATGAGTGAATCTCTTGCTCTTGAATTTAGAAAGACAAGAAACCACCTGAAAAACATTTGAGAGGAGGGAAAGTATGGACATATGAAATGACTGACTTTGAAATATCTTTCCCAAGGAAACACAGGGATTGCTGAAGACTTTATAGCCCACCACTTACCTGCACAAAACCGCATACACCTCCAAAAGATTACATACTCGAGGAAATGGACATTTCTATAAAAGAAGAACATGTTAGAAAACCAACCGAGACAGACCTTGTGGTAAGTGAGCTCATTTACTGGTACTGCTGATTCATTAAATGAGATCTAAAGTCAGAATGCCTCAGGTCAACACTGAAAAATGGGTCACAGTTCTGTAACCACAGGGCACGAAGGAGAGGTACCGTCTCTCTTGGGTGAAAGACAAGCTTTAATTCCAAACAAGAAGACCTTTGCATCGCACCTTCCAGATGGATTTTGTTATAGTCTTGGTGTCTATGAGGACAGGAAACAGGCTGTGAATGTTCCTTTTAAACTCTTCATAGCTTTCTGAAAGCAAAACACATGTGGAGAAAGACACTGCAAAACTGAGGAAAAGCCAAAGGTATTTCAAATTAATAAGAAATAGAGGTGAAGTCAGAGGAACAATGCACCACTCCAGCAGTTAAGAGCTCAGAAGAAGCAACCAGCACTGCTGCTTGCTAAGCACAGTGTGTGTGTGGCTGGGGTAGCAAATGACCGCTGCACTTACTGTCCCATCCCTATTGCAAAGGCAACAGCCTGAGGACAGCAGCTATGTACAGCATTACCTGGGAGGGGCTTGTAGAACTTGTCGTGAAGATGCATAAGGTCCATAAGCATGTTGTGTCCCACCAGGGGCTATGGGAAGAATATAAACATAACAGCCCATTGGAGCATATTTTTGAAGAGAGCTCAGAAATAAGCAATTTTAGGCTCAACAGCTGTAATCCTTTCCTCCAGTGGGCAGCATCCACACACGCTCACCCAAAAGTCATTCAGGCTGCAAAGCCTGCTTTCAGGAAATCAGACTTGCGGACTCTCTGAGGAGGGTGTTTCTTCAGCAGCATTCTAGTTTGAGTGGACCTAAGGAGCCAGGTGGATTCTCATTTCAGCTGAACACTGGTAAAATCTTCCAGCGATCAGATTTATAGGCTCACTCACAAGGGGAGGGACAGCCTTTGTCTGCACATCACGCATAGTCCTCTGATGCTGAAATTTGTTCAATAATCTGTACACAGAACATAGGAATTTCCACATATAATCAGACCAATGGTCCACATGGTCCAATAAACTGATCTGTCACATGCTGAAAAGCATAATTTGCCCAAAAGGCAAGAACCTGCTCAGCTTTCTTAGATGCTGACTCATGCTGTGTAACCCAAGGATTTTCAACATTACGGACTCCTGCATTTTCTCAAGTGATGTAAGGAACACATTACAGAATGGGTTCTGGCTCCCTCTCCCCTGGCTGCACTTGGTTTACAGAAGTAATAGAAAAGTAACACAGGGAAATCTAGTGTTTTGGTCCATAATTCTGAGCATGCTTTGGGAGTGGGACCTGGTCAGTAGGAAGATGTAATGTTTAACACTCATTTTTTCTAACCGTGACTGCAATCTAAGAATTCATCTCGGTTCTACTGAGAACTAAACAGGATGATCACACCGAATGAGTTAATACAAATTACTACTTTTATCTTTTATCATCCCTCTACATCCAGTGTAGCAAATCAAAGAGATTAAAAACGAGAGCAGGGATGAGGCATTTTACCTTCTTGGCTTTAACAAGTGTCTGGAAGAGGTTGGTGAAGCCCCGGGCAGACAGGAGAATGAACTCCTTCTGGCAGTGGTCATAAGGAGAGTTCTCCAGAAGCTGACGATGCTGTGGACTCACTTTTTTCACCATTACCTGGAAAGAACGGTCATTGGGTATCACAGCCTCCCATGCTACTTGTATGTACATTCCTTACTGGGGTTGGGCAATGCTGAGGACAACTTCATCTTCTAGGCTATGAAGGATGGAGCAATAGCACATCCACTGGGACCTCAGGACTGTCTCACTTCTCTTCCATATGGAGATCAGTGCTCCAGTAACAAAAAAGACACCTGCTCTAAGGGTGTCTTATTCATGCTTCTCTTCCTAAGAGGATGGTTCCTACCGCAGGTTTTTTTTGGAGAACAAATGAATGTAATTCAATTTAACTTGACACCAATATGGTAAGTTCATGGCACCGAAAAACAGAAGGAAACGGTAATCACACGAACTGGGTCCCCAAAGGCTTCAGGTGAGAAGGCTGGGTAAATCTGTCACTCTATTGACCTTGCTTATCAGAGCAAAATAGTACTAATGCAAAACCACCAACCAATCAACCAACAAGATTTCTGTAGTCTACTTCTAAGCAACTGACTGGTATCATACTCATGTTTTGAGAAGTCCACAGCCATAGGTTTCATTCAGAAAATACTGCACCAAACGTAAAATAGCAATAGCAAATAGCAGAACAGCAAGCCATATAACAGAGTAGAAGTCTTCAAAGCAACTACATGGCAAAAGTCAGCAAAGGAAAACCACAAAAAAAAGGCTAAAAACTGGTATTGAAGAAGAGACCTAACAAAGTCTGGAGACACAGAGAAGGTCCCTCCAGAAGTGCCCCAAGGACAAGCACTTCTAGCTCAAGGTATTTTGTGGCTACAGGACAAACAGAAACCAAAGTTACTCCATTTTCTCAATCCCTTTTCTTGGGATCCCACAATCAATACTTCCCAGAACATTCCTTTGTCATTGTCTTCTCCTTCTCCTGGACCCTATCATTAAAAGTACAAGCAACATTTCAGAGTCCCTGCAAGAATGCCAGCCCTATCTGTCTAGATACAAACCCTCTTTTCAAAAGGTCCACGTTTCCATCTCACCTTCTTGTCTCCAATAGGCTGTGTCCAAACATTTTGGAGAGCCTGTCTCAGAACAAGCTGAACTTCAAACACCTGATAGCCTGAGGAGAAAAGAAAAAATCTTCCAGCGATCAGATTTATAGGCTCACTCACAAGGGGAGGGACAGCCTTTGTCTGCACATCACGCATAGTCCTCTGATGCTGAAATTTGTTCAATAATCTGTACACAGAACATAGGAATTTCCACATATAATCAGACCAATGGTCCACATGGTCCAATAAACTGATCTGTCACATGCTGAAAAGCATAATTTGCCCAAAAGGCAAGAACCTGCTCAGCTTTCTTAGATGCTGACTCATGCTGTGTAACCCAAGGATTTTCAACATTACGGACTCCTGCATTTTCTCAAGTGATGTAAGGAACACATTACAGAATGGGTTCTGGCTCCCTCTCCCCTGGCTGCACTTGGTTTACAGAAGTAATAGAAAAGTAACACAGGGAAATCTAGTGTTTTGGTCCATAATTCTGAGCATGCTTTGGGAGTGGGACCTGGTCAGTAGGAAGATGTAATGTTTAACACTCATTTTTTCTAACCGTGACTGCAATCTAAGAATTCATCTCGGTTCTACTGAGAACTAAACAGGATGATCACACCGAATGAGTTAATACAAATTACTACTTTTATCTTTTATCATCCCTCTACATCCAGTGTAGCAAATCAAAGAGATTAAAAACGAGAGCAGGGATGAGGCATTTTACCTTCTTGGCTTTAACAAGTGTCTGGAAGAGGTTGGTGAAGCCCCGGGCAGACAGGAGAATGAACTCCTTCTGGCAGTGGTCATAAGGAGAGTTCTCCAGAAGCTGACGATGCTGTGGACTCACTTTTTTCACCATTACCTGGAAAGAACGGTCATTGGGTATCACAGCCTCCCATGCTACTTGTATGTACATTCCTTACTGGGGTTGGGCAATGCTGAGGACAACTTCATCTTCTAGGCTATGAAGGATGGAGCAATAGCACATCCACTGGGACCTCAGGACTGTCTCACTTCTCTTCCATATGGAGATCAGTGCTCCAGTAACAAAAAAGACACCTGCTCTAAGGGTGTCTTATTCATGCTTCTCTTCCTAAGAGGATGGTTCCTACCGCAGGTTTTTTTTGGAGAACAAATGAATGTAATTCAATTTAACTTGACACCAATATGGTAAGTTCATGGCACCGAAAAACAGAAGGAAACGGTAATCACACGAACTGGGTCCCCAAAGGCTTCAGGTGAGAAGGCTGGGTAAATCTGTCACTCTATTGACCTTGCTTATCAGAGCAAAATAGTACTAATGCAAAACCACCAACCAATCAACCAACAAGATTTCTGTAGTCTACTTCTAAGCAACTGACTGGTATCATACTCATGTTTTGAGAAGTCCACAGCCATAGGTTTCATTCAGAAAATACTGCACCAAACGTAAAATAGCAATAGCAAATAGCAGAACAGCAAGCCATATAACAGAGTAGAAGTCTTCAAAGCAACTACATGGCAAAAGTCAGCAAAGGAAAACCACAAAAAAAAGGCTAAAAACTGGTATTGAAGAAGAGACCTAACAAAGTCTGGAGACACAGAGAAGGTCCCTCCAGAAGTGCCCCAAGGACAAGCACTTCTAGCTCAAGGTATTTTGTGGCTACAGGACAAACAGAAACCAAAGTTACTCCATTTTCTCAATCCCTTTTCTTGGGATCCCACAATCAATACTTCCCAGAACATTCCTTTGTCATTGTCTTCTCCTTCTCCTGGACCCTATCATTAAAAGTACAAGCAACATTTCAGAGTCCCTGCAAGAATGCCAGCCCTATCTGTCTAGATACAAACCCTCTTTTCAAAAGGTCCACGTTTCCATCTCACCTTCTTGTCTCCAATAGGCTGTGTCCAAACATTTTGGAGAGCCTGTCTCAGAACAAGCTGAACTTCAAACACCTGATAGCCTGAGGAGAAAAGAAAAAAAAAAAAAAAAAAAAAAAGAAAAAAAGGAGTAGTAAAAACTTCAGAGGTGCAGACAAGCCTATTTAGGAAAACACATTTTTCTAGACGGAAGGACTGACCACATGTTTCTTCCCCACTGCACAGAAAATACATGTACGAGCTTGGTACATTACCATAAAAAAAAAAAAAAAAAAAGAAAAAAAGGAGTAGTAAAAACTTCAGAGGTGCAGACAAGCCTATTTAGGAAAACACATTTTTCTAGACGGAAGGACTGACCACATGTTTCTTCCCCACTGCACAGAAAATACATGTACGAGCTTGGTACATTACCATATGGAGGGCAGGGAGGGGGGAACCAACTAACCAACCAAAAAAAAAAAAAAACAACCACCAAACCAAAAAACAAAAGGTCACAGTGAGAATTTCAGGCAAATAAGCTTTTGTGAAGACACAGAGGAAAGAAAAAGACTAACTGAAAAGAAGAGGGAGGAAGGCTACTACTCTGAAAAAGACTGACTCTGGTTTTGGAAGGTTTCAGAGCAACACACCCAGAAGCCAAACACAGATGAGAGGTACTGATGCATTTTCCCCCACAGCTGGTAAGGAACAGTCCTCTTCTGAACAGCATGCAAAGAGACACCTTAATCAGCCTTATTGCTTACTTAAATAAATGTCTTTCTTGTCACAGGTGTTCACCATTGCCAGACCCTACTAAAGAAGTATCAGTATCACGTCTACTACAGCTGATGTAGCAGATACAAAACACAGCACGCTCCCCACCCTCTGTATTTCACGCTCTGCAAAAAAGCATCAACAGACAAAGCCTTAAAGACATCGTCCTTCCTAACCTTTTCTGTATTTTATTCCCTGAACTAAAGGATTAAGATTTGATCTCCGTGAGCAAATGTATAAACTATTCTCTGCCACAATTCCCTGTCCCTCAACTCCAAAACAGCACAGAAATTCCTCAGCTCTGCTATAGTGCTCCCTAAAGCTAATGCAGGTGGTAAATGGCCTGTTTATCCCCACTGGCATACATATGTGTCTCCGTGGGGCTTCTTGTTGCTCCACCTGAGAAGGAACAAACTCTGAAAGGGGACCCGCCTTTCCCTTCTCCAAGGGGAAAAAAACCAAAAACCAGATCACCCAGGATTTAAAACAAGTCAAAAGTTGTCCCGTTCCAGTGACTGCAAATTCTCCAGTTGCTGCTCTGAAGCAGCACAAAATGGAAGTCAGGTACCACAAAGCACGCTCCAAGCACCTAGACATCCACTTCCATGAGAGAATTCCCACCACCGCAACGCAGCAGAAAAGCAGAGTCCAGAGATGAATGCCTGACAGGAACTGAGGCGTAGACAGGGGCAAAGAGTTGTAAAGGCAGGATGGGCACAGATGCTTTCACTCTCAGCAGAGCAGTTTAACAGAACAGGCAGCAAAGGACAGTAGCAGCCCCAGAGGTTCAGGAGAAGTGACAAAGCCACGCAGAGCCCATAGGTGCCTAAGGGCGGCCCCCTGTTTCATACCACTTAGATCCTGTAGTATCATAGTCTCCTCTTCCTCTGCTGCAGCTATCCAACAGGTGACTTCATCGATAGCCTTCTTCAGCACATCCCTGTCCAGAGCACTAAAGTAGGATCAGGGGGAAAGGCAGAACGCGGGAAAAAGCTCTTTCCAGATGGAACCTTGTGCCTTGCTGTCAGAATGCATAAGCATCACTTCCCAACGTTCACTCAACTCTCCGGATTGTATCCTGTGATCTCAGCCTTCCTTCAGACAGACCACAGCATGCTGAACAGCTGGTAGTGAGGCATTCAGACCAATAGGCTTTAATATTTCTAGAAAATGTGACCTGAGTGAAGTTGAGCTGTCAATACAGTCAGCACTGAGGATCCACCTCTCTGAAGAGCGCTCACCTGCTGACTTTCCAGCTACCCGCCAACAGATGCTGGCTAAGGATCTTCTCCTGTACCTCATTCATGTACGGGATCCCATCTTTGAGGAACTGAGGGGAAAAAAAATGCCAGGTTGGTTACTCTCCCCTGGATTTTCTTGCAGCAAATTAGAGAACAGCAGGTTAGCCAGGTCCAAAACTGGCATATACTTGGAAGATGCTGGTGTTCCTCATTCTCAGGATATCCTCTTCAAAAATACAAACTGTAAGTAATCCAGTAAGCATTCTTACATAAAGGAAGACATGTTTATGTACGGAGGAAAGAGGAGGATTTTTGTCAACTGTAATCAATTATTTTTGCTCCACTTTTAGCTTTCCTTTAATGAGACGCTTCAAGTGTCAAGATATCACGATACTTCCTGTCCAAAATTGCTAAACGGTGCTCTTACATGATGACATAGCCTAAATTTTGCAGGAAATGTAGCAATACATAAGATGCAAGTAAAGACCTCCCCACCTTCATGGCTTGTAAGACTCCCACTGGGGTCCATTTAGTAACTCCTCAGCTCCCCAGAGATAGGTTTTCTTTTTTTGAGGTGGGTAAATCTGTCTCAGGCTGACAAAGATGCAGTTATTGCCTCTACGGCAGTTCAGAAAAACCAGCACTCACTCTCCCTGTTAATGATGAACCACATGATGCACGAAAGAGAAAAAAGTTGTATGAATGCACCACATACCTACAAAGAAAAGAAAAATCTTTCTAGAAGATAATTACAAGAAATAACTCCTCCCCAGCAGGTTCTGCATAAAATCCCAACTGCACTGTCTTCCTTGTAACAGAAAACTGCTTTTTTACTTACTTGTTTGCATTTTCATTTGAGAATATTGCCAGCCCTGCAAGAGAGAGAAACCTCCGTTGAACCTGCAATGTTTAGCTGGATGTCTACGGATACTGCGAAAATGAGGTAAGGGATCCCCTGATGGAGTACGTGGTTTCCGTTCACTAATGCCACAGTGCGAATCTTAACAGCAATTGCCAGGCTGCTCCCCAGCTCCCCGAGAGCTAAGAGCTTTCGGTGATAAGTGGGAAAAGGAGTCAAGTCTGATTAAATAGCAAATAGATTGAGCAATGGGCAAGAAGAGGCAAGTTGGTGACGAAAGTCTCCGCCTACGGATGCATAGGTCTGTGGGTCCAACTACGTTACAAAAGCATCTGGAAGGAGTGAGGCACCACAGAGGACTGAAACATGGTTTTTTCCACTTTTTTTGATTGATCCTGAAAAACCCCATAAAGATCTTACATAGCCCAAGGCTTTGAATAACATTTTAAACAGTTTTGGAGCTGGTTTCTTGACCTCTAACTGGTTCTTGACTGTCAATAGCCCTCCACCACCGGCCCTTTCTTGTGTTGACTTTTTTATTATTTAGGAGTATCAAAAAT
This sequence comes from Egretta garzetta, assembly GCF_000687185.1. NCBI lineage: Eukaryota > Metazoa > Chordata > Aves > Pelecaniformes > Ardeidae > Egretta > Egretta garzetta. The sequence continues at coordinate 81,854 of NW_009259482.1, read as the reverse complement.
GCTAGCCTTCACTTTCCTCCGATAGTCCCCTTTACTCACACACTACATCAAATGACACAGCCTTGAAAAGGAGCTGCTGCCACCTACTTCTTGCTTGCATCCTCTGTTTCAAAAGCCCTGTGTTTGCACCTGCAATCTTTAGATACGAACAACTTGAGACCAGTAAAAAGTATACGGCCCACCTGACTTTGCATTATTTAAAATATTAAAAAGTTGATAGCATTAAACATCGAGGTGGGGGGGGGCCACACACACACACGACACACACCAAACCAAACCCTACCACAGCAAACACATGTCTCCGTAAGGAGCAAATGAAGACCAGGGCTACCTGCTGGGCCTGCCAGCTGGCAAAAGGCCAGTTACCACGAAGACCTCCGGAGATTACGTTCCGTCTCAGAACGGCACTTACCAAGCTGAGTAACAGTGAAGCGCTGAACGCTCTGCCTGGCCTTCAGGTACCGCTCCGCGGGGGAATCAAACAGGCTACGAACAGAACCAGAATTGGGGGAAGGGGAGCGGGAACAAGGAGGTTTGCAAGGCGCAGGTTGTTCCCGCAGAGCTAGAGCAACAAGCCTCCCTCACATTTCAAGTCCGACAGCTTTACCTGGGCTCGTTATTTTGTGGGGAAGTTGAGTGTAAACCAGTGAACTCCATATCGAGGGCTGTTGAGGTGGAAAGAACGCAAGAAAAAAAAAAAAAAATCTGAAACATGAAGCACGCGCTTCACCGGCACCAGGCGAAGGATCTCTGACACACCTCCCCTCGCCGTAACCCCTGTGCCAAACCCTCCGAGCGGCACCAAGCTCAAGGGAAAGGGCAACCGGCGGCTCTGGCAGCGAGGTCTCCTGCGGCAGGATGAGGGAGGGAAACGCACGCACACCCCGGTGGGGCCCTGCCTCACCCTGTGGCCTTCGTGTGTGTGTGTGCCCCCGTAACCAACACCCCGAGCCGAGGCCAGCACCCCGGGAGGGCTCGCTTTCCAGC
>NW_009259482.1:79404-80682 GCF_000687185.1 Egretta garzetta | reverse complement strand
CACCGGAACGCGAGAGGCTTCAGCCCCGCCGCGGGAAAGCCGCCAGGATGGGCGAGGGGAACTTGCTCTTTCTACCACGTTTAGCGAGTAACGCTCTTACAGTTCCAAACGTTCATACAATGCCTGCGTTTTGCTAAATTAGACCGGCCCTGTACACGGATCAAGCATTTCAAAGAGTTCAGGTTAGAACAAATGCAAATTCAAATGCACTTTAAAACTGTTGAACTCTAAAGGAAACTCTGTTAGCCTGCCCGGCTGAACTGCAACAGTTTATTCTAGCCTTAAAGGTGTTGATGATTTTAGAGTCAAGAGTGTGACACGCTTCCGTGCATTTAAAAATATTTTATTATAAGATGCCATGTTCCAACTTTTTCCAGCTCTGGACTGTCACTGTGCTGGTACACCTGCCTTAAGAAGTGATTACTGTTCCTTGGAAAATGCTCCCAACAGTCTCCATTTTACTCATAGATTCTTCGTGGCTCACGCAGAACGACACCACCCTCCTCCATAGCTTTTTCAAATTCCTGAATCTTGTTGGAAAAAAAAAAAAAAAAGAGAGACAGGGATAAGTACAAAGAAAAGCCACCAGCACCGACCGATCAGCGGGGACCTGGTTAGGTGGAGGGGCAGAGGTTAACAGCCCCACTTTAGCACAATGCCAGGAACTGCAGCTTGTCAAAGTTACCCTTCTGAGTGCTTCGAGAAGGGACTGACAAGCCGCATAAGAAAACTAATGGTGAAGAGGAGTAAAATCAGTGCTTAAAAAGGAGAAAGCATCAGGAGATGGGTACTTGCCGAGTCACAACGATATTCCCAGGGGATAACAGCTTTAAAGTTCACGAAGTTGATTCCAGCCTCCAAACAGCGCTGTGCCATTACGCGGCCGAGGTTTTTGCATGCTGTTACTCCCTTGGGACTGTAAAGGTGTCTCTTTATGGCCCACTCTCGGGTAGAGGCAGATACCACGACATCCCCATTACAGCGCTCAACGAAGGCTTCTACATAATGCTGCGTCCGCTCAAGCCGTAATCTGAGTGAAGGAAAGAAGTAAGAAGGGATTACGATGTCTTTTCCAGATCTAAAAAGAGAACACATTCAAATGCGTGCATGCGTGACTCACTTTAAATAAAACAATGTACCAGAAGTGTTAATAGAATAATGACTTCTTAGTATCATTTTTAATATCTCATCTAGATTTTTGCTTACTTTAGGACATAAACTAGGACTCGTTTTACCAGTTCAACCGGGTGAAATTCTGAGAGCAGCTTCTTGCCAGTT
>NW_009259482.1:78180-79378 GCF_000687185.1 Egretta garzetta | reverse complement strand
TGCCTCACGCCAGCTCTCGCTGCAACCCAAGCACTGTGCATCTGTGCAGGGTGCTACGGCTGCTTGTCAGCTATGTCAGGGGAACTGCTCCAGCAGAAACATCACCCAAGGTTTGCGACGCAGACTCTTAAAGGCTTAAAAAGCAGGTAGCACCTTGTCAGGACCGGCAAGGGGTCAAGCAGCACTACTTCATAAGCCGGTCTTCAACGCATTCGCTAACTTTCACATGGTGCTAGTCTACTGTTCTCTGAATACAGAAGATACCTGTTAGTTAAGAACCACTAAGGGGGCGACTGATTCAACAACCCAAAAAGTACATTTTGTAGAAATTCCAACTGGTGGGTTTTGGTTTGGTTTTGGGGGTTTTTTTTATTTCTTTTGGAGTCTTCATTTCTGCTGGTGACTTTCTGACTCACCTATGCCAGAACTCACGCTTTGGCCACGTTGTCTTCCAGCCTCGTTCCTTCCTAGCCAGGGCCAACTGCTCCAAGTTCCGAGGGTTCCTGTTGGTGAAGTCTGGGGAAACCACCTCATTTTCACTTGTGTCCACCTCAGTCTCAGTTTTGAGACCAGTCGTAGTCGATGCAAAACAAAGACCTTGAGAGACAGCAGGAAATAAGACCCCACAGAGTTAAAAAATATAGCACAGACAGTAGAACAAATACAATAGAGAATGAAGCAGCTTGTACAAGTCAGCAGCACAAAATTATGGGGTTTTTTTCAAAACACTAAATGGATGGATTACCACAGCTCAACCTGTTTCTCCCACTTATGAGGTGAGCTGTAAGCTAAAAATGAAAAAAGTATTAAATTTGCTTCAAATGTATTAAATGCGCTTCAAGACCTACGCATAAATTATACACTCAAGCATGACTAGAAGATCCCTAGGATAAAGGTTTTACAAAATAATTAAACTACACAAGGAACCAATGACCATGCTACCAAATAACAAGTTCGATCCCATCAGGCTAATCATCACCGATTATGCTAGCAAACACGAACGTGGACTTAGGCTTGCAAACTCACTCTGCTACACAGCTTTTCGGTCCAGAGAGGCAGCGGGAACCTCTCACTGGGGCTGAGACCTTGTCAGACCGCCCGCCCCGGCCGGGAACGCGCCGGCAGCGCCCCCATCCCACAGCAGCTCCAACTCCCCTTACAAGCGGGAGCCCAGCACAGACCGGGGCCCGCGCACGGC
>NW_009259482.1:77722-77945 GCF_000687185.1 Egretta garzetta | reverse complement strand
CCCCGCCCCCCCTCCTGCAGGCTCCCTGGGGAGGCGCGTGGCTGTGTCAGTCAAGTCTCAGAGAATCAAGCAGGGAACTCTTCCCGGACTCGGGAAATCTCTTTGTTGGGGTTTTTCTTTTTTTCCACTGGGAGAACGGGCGCGCGGAGATGCCCATACGCAGAGGCCGGGGCCGCGTCTCCCGGAACGGGGTCTGAGGACGAGGGAACTGAGCCCAGGGAGC
>NW_009259482.1:59826-76813 GCF_000687185.1 Egretta garzetta | reverse complement strand
GCACCGCTCCCAAGCGTCTCGGTGGCGAAGCGAGCCCGCGTCCCTCCTCCTTCCGTGGTAGAAGCACACCCCGGGAGGGGGGTGGGTGCTGACCGGAGGAGGGCTCGGTGCTACCCCGAGCTCGTAGGGTGTGAGGCGGCGAGGCCTGCAGACGGGCCGAGGGCCCTTCGTGGGGAAGGGGCGGCTGGGGGCGCTTACTGCTCCCCAGCACGGGGAGATAACCTGCTTCCGAAAGCGGGGACCGCCCTCGCGGTGAGTGGCGTTAACTGTAGTTATTGAAAACGTTCCACGCTTCTCAGGGTTTTATTCCAAGTCTGGGGAAAAGGCTGCAAATTCCGAGGCTGTTCTCGATTTCGGAGTAGGTAATGGACAAAGGAAGACGCTGAAGACCTGCTTCCTGATGATCGCGAGAGTCATGCAGGTCCGATGGTACTTCAGGCAGAACAGTTAGAATGAGAATTACCGTATTCTATGGCTGAGATACTCGATAATGGCGACTTTGACGATGCAACGGTTGTTTCTTTCAGAAAGCTGCCATTAGTCCTCCAAAACAAAACAAAAGAAGAGTTCTTTTGTTTGAAACTCGCAGCGAAGGTCTGGGTTGTCACTATTCCCATTATACTACCACTTTTTCAATTTCCAGATTAAGTGGCTATGCTTGTGGGAGAGAGAAAAACGTGCCACGGTCTGAAGGAAAAGGTTGATTGTATCTTTTTCCTATATGAAGTTGGCAGAACATCCTTTCGATAAGCCACTATGTTGGAGGTTTTATGTTGCTTTAGTAGTGACTAGGAGGTCACTTTTTACTTTCTTGACAGTTACAGAGTAGGTGTTTTATTTCAGTCACAGACCTAAGGGGGGGCAAAAAGACATGTTACTAATTGATGTATGGTGATACCATTCTTCTGTATCTGCCTAGAACTGAGGAGTAAACGAGGGTGAACTTTCATAGCATGACTTGCTGCTGCAAAAAGAAACTGTGCTACCAAGCTCTGCTAAGCTACTGCCACTGCTCTTCTGACCTCAGTAGTGTCCTCCATCTTACCGAACCACAGAAAATTATTCTTTTGCTGATCAGTTAGCACTGCCAGGTTAGTTAGCTGAACCAGCTTGGAGGGAAGAGCGAGGTTTGGCACAGATTGTAATTTTTAGTAGCAGCAAGCCATTACTAGTTTAGCTAAATGAGGCCACTTTATCTCCAGTTTCTGAATCACAGGTTCTTGGGCACGTTTTCTTGTAAACCTGAATGACTGAAGTTGGAAAGATAAAATTTTTTTTCTTTCATTTGTTCAGTTACTGCTGCATCTGCTATTGCCAACATTGTGAAGAGTTCTCTTGGGCCAGTTGGTCTGGATAAGATGTTGGTGGATGATATTGGGGTAAGTAAGCTTTCATTAAGAAGTGTTTTGTCTTGAATACAAAGACGACTTGCATTCCTGTGTAAAAGTTACTAAAATAGGGGGTTTGTGCATAAATAGTTATTTTGTGGGCATTCGCCAGAGAATAGTTAACTTGCATTTCCATAAACATTCTGAAATACAACAGTAAAAATGTAATACAAATGTACCTCATATTAACACTTAATTTCTGAAAATTAGGATGTGACCATCACTAATGATGGTGCAACCATTCTGAAACTGCTGGAAGTGGAACACCCGGCTGCAAAAGTTCTTTGTGAGCTGGCAGACTTGCAAGACAAAGAAGTTGGTGATGGGACAACCTCAGTGGTATGTAGAAAATTTTACAGGCAGATAACACCAAAAGTCAGTGTTCCGTTATCACAGTGCAGGTTTTGATTTATCCGTTACGAATATTGATACAGTGTGGATCAACAATGCAGAATGAAAAAACTAGCAGTTGACTGAATATAAACAGTTTTTTAAAGTAGGTTACAGAATAAAGGAATTAGACTTGTGGGTTTTTGAGATGCTGGTTTCCATACACAGCTGGTGCTTGGAATGGAATTCGCTTACTGCAGTTTCAAGATTTATTTTTTCCTGTCTTGAAGGTTGAGGATAGATTTTGAATTGGGGTTCTTAATTTCTAACAGCCATGAAAAATCAAAGTGTTAGGACTAATAAGGATGCTGAGTGCTGAAAACTTGCCTGAGACTTTTGCCAACTGGGGTGAGGGGGGGCACATGGAATCAGGTGGCTCTTACCTGATGTCAGAAACTATAATTGTACTTTGCAAGTACCTGTCTCCACTGAGTAAACATTGGACAACTATTTGTGATTCTACTTTCCACTTAGTGACAACAGGTAGTGATTTTGTTTGTATGGGATACATGTATTTAGTGTTTGTATTTCAAACAGGTAATTATTGCTGCAGAACTTCTAAAAAATGCAGATGAATTAGTGAAACAGAAAATTCATCCTACCTCCATCATTGGTGGATACCGACTTGCTTGCAAGTAAGAAACTAATACAGTTGAAGTACATTGCATTTTTTTAAGGTACAATAGCTGCATGCTTTTCGTTTATTTCTGTATTTGTGACTGCATTAATTCAGACTTCTTGGTGCAGAGTGGGTATGGCGTTTTAGTTTGGGTGTGTGTTTTGAGCTTTTTTTGTTGGTTTGGGCTTTTTTGGGTTTTTTAGTTTATAATTTCTGTAGTCTCACATAAAAATGTCACTTTACTGTCCTAGAAAATGAATTGATTTCATCCCTGTGCTCTGAGATAACATTTTAAAGGGCTGAAAACATGCAAGATTTCTGTCTTTGTGGGGGTGGAATTCTTTACCACTATTTGTTTTTATTCTACAGGGAAGCAGTTCGCTACATCAATGAAAATCTTATTATTAACACAGATGAATTGGGCAGGGAGTGCCTAATTAATGCTGCTAAAACATCAATGTCCTCTAAAATTATAGGAATGTATCCTTTGTCAAGTCATTTAAGTGAGAGTGGTTGATTGGAGAGCTTAAGTAGCTAGGCTAGTTTCCTTTGTAGTAGTTTTTATGAAGGGTATAGTAGTCAAGCTGTTTTTGTAACAGGGGTGTGAAAAACATTTCACAGATACCATTATCTGGCATGGGAAAACCTGTTCAGACTCTCTGAATTTATTTAAACACATCAGGCACATCACAGTAGCTTTAACAGTGTACTGTTCCCTTACGACATGTTAGTGACACTCGATAAGGAACTGTGTGCATGGAAGAATGTGTTACAGAAATCAAGTACCTGGGGGGTGAAACTAGAGGAAAGAAAGCAGGTTGCATTTTACTCCAGTCACAGAAAAACCTGCATTTTTAGCCTTTGTGCTAACAAAGGAATGCACACTGACCATAGGATAAGTTTTTTTTGTTAAGGAACAAAAGGTGTGTAAAATGCAAGCATTGCCCTAGCCTGTCCTAATTTTCTTAGCAGTGTTTCAGCTTTAAGAATTACTCATTCCTTTAAGGGAATGGTAAAGAAAGCTAGCACTTTATACCTCTCTGGAGTTCTTTTTTTGGAAACAGTTTTTGACTTACAGTTCGGGCACTGTCAGTGACACTTCTTTTTTTTTTTTTTTTTTTTGTCTTAAGCATTATACTAGTTCCCTTCTTCAGTTTTAACCTTAACAGCAATTTAGTGATGGTGATTTCTTTGCTAATATGGTGGTGGATGCCGCACTGGCGGTTAAGTATACAGACCAGAAGGGTCAGGCTCGGTATCCAATCAACTCGGTTAATGTTTTGAAGGCACATGGCCGCAGCCAAAAAGAGAGCATACTTGTGAACGGTTACGCTCTGAACTGCGTGGTGGGCTCACAGGGTAAGAACACGCTATGCTTCGTAAAACTTTTGTGTGAACTTTGTCCTCTTAGCCTTTCTGTGTGGATTTTCTTACTGCATTAGTTGCAAATCACGTGGGTTTTCAATTCAGGAACAATTAAACAAGGACACGAAAAGAACTTGCCACTTCACCAGTGGTTTCTAGGCTAGGGTCCGCCAGCTTCCAGTCATCCACAAAGTTCCTTTAGTTCCCCGAGCTCACTGTCAGCGTGGTGACACTGTGATCTTCTGAAACATAAGCACCGCCCTTGTGAGGAGGCAGCAGGTTTGCAGGGAACTGTTACATTGGCACAGCTGTGCTGTGACTATGTAACCAAAAGGATGTGACACTGATGGGTCAGCTTTTCATGGTCATTCACATTTTGGGGATGGAATCTGTAAAAAAGCAATGGAGGTTATAGCAGAGATTTATTTATTTATTTATTAAACATTTCTCTCCTTGAAAGACTTTGTTAGCATTTTTCTGTACTAGGGCAGAACTGGAGGTGGAGAACCAAACTGAACAGAAATGTGAAAGTAGCATTGGTTTTAATCTGTAATCCTAACTTGATGTTTTGTTAACTTGATTTGACAAAATGCTTTCTCTTGTTCTCTCCCATCAGGTATGACCAAGAGAATAGTTAATGCAAAGATTGCATGCCTTGACTTCAGCCTGCAGAAAGCAAAAATGAAGCTTGGTGTCCAGGTCGTTATCTCAGACCCTGAGAAGCTGGACCAGATAAGACAGAGGTGAGTGGAAGCTTGAGTAACTGAGACAGTGGGGTTTCACAGGCTTGTTTTGGTCTCTTTGGTTGAGGTGCCTCGATGTAATTTTGGCTGAGCACAAGAGGTAGAAACGTTTCAAATGTTAATGTTTCCCAACAATACCAAATATTAATGGTAAAAGTCGTCTTCTGGAGGCAGAACTAGTATTAAGTGAGTTTTTGAGAAATCCAAGTATGTTTGTGCGATGGTTCCTTCTCCTTGCAGAGCTCTGCTTTAAGAGTTCAGGAAATGGTTGACAGAATGTGATTGCAGACGTTGAAATGCATTTTTATAACTTTGACTTTATCCTTGCAGAGAATCAGATATTACCAAAGAAAGGATCCAGAAGATTTTGGCCACTGGTGCCAATGTCATTCTCACCACTGGAGGTATTGATGACATGTGTCTGAAATACTTTGTTGATGCTGGTGCTATGGCAGTACGAAGAGTTGTAAAAAAGGACCTTAAGCGGATTGCTAAGGCATCCGGAGGTATGTACATATAAAAATATCTGCTTTTTTAAGTAAAAGCTGTTGTTAGGGTATTAGTAACTAGTTTTCAAAATGAGGCTTTTTAACATGCAAGCCATGCAAGGAGAGGATGAGTAGAGCTGAGCCTTTGCTTTTATGTGGTTATTCTGTCAAAGTAGATGAGTACCGTAAGAGCTGACTGCTGAAGACTTAAGTGGGGAAAAAAAGTGCTGCCTTGCACTGGGAAGACTCTCTTCTTGCGGAAATGGGAGTCAGAATCTGTGTTTGTGCACAAGTGTTTATTAAGCACACATTCGTAAGTCTCTGGAGAGTTGATTTGAGTCCCATGTTTAGGTAGTTCAAGAAAAATTAAGAATTCTAAACCACTAAATACGTACTGAAAAAAATTCTGGTCCTATACAGATATTTATCTGTCAATTGTTAAATTTGCAAGAAAGCCTTTTCATTATGGTAAAGCACAGGAACTTGTGCTAGCTGTGGAAGAGTAAGTGCTGTAAAAGTTTGAGCAAGAAGAGCACAGTATTGATTATGAACTGCAGAATATTGAAAATTAGAAGTGCAAATCTACTTACACTGCTTTTATTTCTGTTTTCAGTTTCTTGGGTTTTTTTTCTGTATGCCTGTTCTGGGAAGTCAGCAAAGGGTGTGCTGGAATTGAATACTAATTTCACTTTTTTATTTGTTTGTTAAAGCAACCATATGTTCGACCCTTGCAAACCTTGAAGGCGAAGAGAGTTTTGAGGCTTTAATGCTGGGACAGGCAGAAGAGGTGATTCAAGAGAGAATCTGTGATGATGAGCTGATCTTAATCAAGAAGTAAGGATCCTTTTTAAAATACTCTGTGTACGCTTTCTACTGTGCTTAAGATACAACCTTATTTATTATTTACTTCCATGCTTTCTCAGTGGTATGAATAGTTTTGTGCATGGGAAAAACATGCAAGTCTGCTACAAACCAGAGCTGAAAGTACCAGTATTTAATCTCTTCTGCTGGGGCTGGGCACCTGTTTCATCGACCATAGTGTGAGACAGTCAGATTGCTAGATAGACTTTTCTTAAAGTTTTGTTCAAATTTTTCAAAGATTAACAAAAAATTCTACTAAATTGCTAGAGGCATTATTACAGCATTTGTATCGCGTTCCTTTAATCAGTGATCTGCTTGGTAGTGTAACACGGACCATGTTGTTAATAGGTTTTAGGTGTTCAGGGTTTTTTAATGGGTAAGAAGAGCAACAACTATTAACTGTCCACACGCATGGCATTTTCCCTTGGAAGTTTTTAGTGTGCCACTGCTGTCCAGTACCTGGAGTATCAGTTTGTTTAACAAGAACAGTATTAACTTTTCCACTGCTTCAGTATCCCTTCTCAGTGTTCAACTTCCTGTAGTCCGTTTGTGTGTAGATGAAGTATTTTGACCACAGCACTTGCCTGGCAATTACATGACTGCTTTTTCTGCAACATTGGCAGTCATTAGCTCACTTGATGGCTACGCAAAAGAGAACTTTCCTAATACCTAATGACATTCCCCCTTACTTGATGGGAAAACATCTTGTCTGTCATACTTTTGTTAGGTAGCTTTCTCTAAAAGACTAAACTCAAACTAGGTTCTTGCATATTAAAACTTAAAAACTGACTCTGTAAGTCAGAATGTACATGCCCTGCAAGGGCGCATAGCAATGTTAAGGTTTTCTTTTAAAGGTTGAAAGAGTCTGGCTCAACTGAACTTGGCTTTAGAGGAACAATTTCAGAAAGAAAGAGTTTTAACTTAGATTTCGTTCAACACACCTGACTTCTGATTCCTTTTTTTCCATAGTACAAAGGCTCGTACTTCAGCATCAATTATCTTACGAGGAGCTAATGACTTCATGTGTGATGAAATGGAACGATCTATACACGATGCTCTCTGTGTTGTTAAAAGGGTGTTGGAATCCAAGTCTGTTGTCCCAGGTGGTGGTGCTGTAGAGGCAGCACTTTCTATATACCTTGAAAATTACGCGACCAGCATGGTAAGTCTTGCAGGAAGAGGCAACAATGCGTACGTGTTAAACTAGGACAACGTGAATTTTGAAGCATTTACTTCCTTCTCCTAGAAGTCAGTTCTGTGGTTCATGAAAGCTAATCATCTTAACAGAATGTACGATGCTTCTTTAAAACGGAGGATACGAGTCAGTCTTTCTCTGATAATTAGACTATGTGGTTCTTTGGCCTAAAATAGGGTTTGCATGTGAAAACCCCTGCTTACTGTTGACACTCTCAATCATGGCTGTATTTTTTCCTCTTTTGTTGCAGTAGTTGGTTTAAAACCTTTTTCCTCTTCCTAGGGATCACGTGAACAACTTGCGATAGCAGAATTTGCCAGATCCCTCTTAATAATTCCAAATACACTGGCAGTAAATGCCGCTCAAGATGCGACAGACCTCGTTGCAAAGTTGAGAGCGTTCCACAACGAGGCTCAAGTTAACCCAGATCGCAAGAATCTGAAATGGCAAGTATCTGTTTCTAGGAAGGCTATTAAAAGTGGAGTGGGTTGGTGACTTGGATGGAAAATTGTTCTCCAGTTTACTGAACTGTGACTTACATGAAAAAAAAAAGGGGGGGGGCACACAGGCTATCAGTGACTTCCCTTTCTGTGTCCTTCAGTCAGTGGGACTTAGTGGGAGTCAAGCAGCACGCTCCCAGCTGCAGTTCTTTTTCCTACCTCTCCACCTGACAGGATTTATTCTTTGCAGGATTGGTCTTGACTTGATCAATGGAAAACCTCGCGATAACAAGCAAGCCGGTGTCTTTGAACCAACTATGGTCAAAACGAAGAGCCTAAAGTTTGCAACAGAAGCTGCAATTACTATTCTTCGAATTGATGATCTTATTAAACTGCACCCTGAAACTAAGGAAGAGAGAGGGTGTTATGAGGATGCAGTTCACTCTGGAGCACTTGAAGAATAACTTGGGTCTTATTTATGTTTGTCTAACTTACACTTCTCACTCTTGTAACTAAAATGTTAATAAAACTAGTGGTTGAATGCTGCTGCTACTTTCTTGTGAACGAATTAGTTTGCAAAAGTAAGGTTGGTCCTTAGCTTGAGAATTGGAGCTCTAGCCCATGTTAACAACTGGAGTGCCCGCAGTAGCTGCTCATCTTGCTGTCAGGGCAGTGACTGAGTAGCAGAAAGTAATTGAGTAAGCGTATTTAACTTGAGGCAAAACAAAAAACCCCGTAAGCTCCATGATTAGAAGTTTATTAGCAGACCGTTTCAAAGCTAGTTAGCGCGAGGTAGTCATTCGGTCACGTTCATCTCTCAACACACATGGCTATTCCCATTCCGCCCCCTATACAGAGAGCAGCAACACCGCGTTTTCCACCCGTTCGTTCCAGTGCATGTAGAAGAGTAACAAGGATGCGACAACCAGAGGCACCAAGAGGGTGGCCAAGGGCAATGGCTCCACCTTGGATATTAATCTGAAAAAAAGTATAGCGGGCCAAGTTAAGAAACCATTTAACAAGCTTAGCTGAGTTGCAATGTGAGTGACTTCAGTCTGTGAGTAAGCCTGAAACTGCTACCTCTGCTTCAAGGAGAAACTGAACAGGGATGCAACAGCTGTTTAATTAGTATTTCTTCTGAAAGGGGCCCAATCTCTACTCCCTGAAGATAAGGTGATAATTGAGGTGAATTCGGGGGCTGGGGGGAGTAATAACATGCACTTCTTGCCCTTGCTGGAAGAATACGGTGGCAAATACACTTCCAGCAGCAAGTTCAGCTTCTGAAGTTAATTACAGGTATGCTCAAGCCCTTACCTGGGGTTGCATAGGCACCTGCTATAGCGTGGGCAGTTCCAGCCCCTTCAGCTGGGAAGGGGTGTGCCTGCTAGCAAGGCCTAGCTGTGCCACTGAGGCACTGGAGCGTGTCCAGCGAAGGGCAACAGAGCTGGTGAGGGGTCTGGAGCATAAGGCTTCTGAGGAGCAGCTGAGGGAACGGGGGTTGTTTAGCCTGGAGAAGAGGAGGCTCAGGGGAGACCTTGCTGCCCTCTACAACTGCCTGAAAGGAGGCTGTAGCAAGATGGGGGTCCATCTCTTCTCTCAAGTAATAAGCAATAGGATGAGAGAAAATGGCCTCAAGTTGCCCCAGGGCAGGTTTAGGTTAGATACTAGGAAAAATTTCTTCACTGAAATGATTGTCAGGCACTGGAATGGGCTGTCCAGGGAAGTGGTCGAGTCCCCAGCCCTGGAGGTGTTTAAAAGACTGGTACAGTTGGGCTCAATGATCCTAAAGGTCTTTTCCAAACAAATGATTCTACAAAGCGCCTACAGCAGAGCAGCGTGAGGAGATGCCTACTGGGGTTCCCATCCTTCTTGCTTACAGCAAAGCAATTGCAACAGGACTGTTCTCGCCTCTCTGGAACACAATCCAGAGGCATGGAACAGAACGACTTTGAATTACAGGAGGCAAACTAATTAGGGCTTCAAATATATTCATTACCTTTTCTGGATTTACTTTCAGTTCTTTTGCTATTGCAACAGATAGCGATGCAAAGGCTTCATTAATTTCAAACAGGTCAACTTGTTCCAGAGTCCAGCTGGCTTTGTCAATCTGAGAAAACAAAATAAATTGAGGCTTTATTATCTTTAAGGTTTTCCTCAGCACCAGACGAAGCTTGTCAGAAGCCTTAAACTAGGTGATTTGAAGCCACCACTTCTAAAAAGCTGAAGGAAACATTTTTTATAGCCAGGGTTGATGATGGAATTCTTGAAGACAACAGACAAAATTTCAGCGTTGGGAAGTCAGTACCTGGTGCTGTAACATGCCAGCTGCTCTTAAAAAAAAAGCTTGACTAATTTTACACAATTCTAGTGGTGGTGCAATTGTGGGAATCAAACCGCATGCGGTGCCCTTAACAGAATGAACACTGTTTTGAAAAGTAGGTTTTAACAGATTAAAAGCAAGTCTTTCAGGACCTAAGTGATGCCATTAGAGATTCTCTGCTTAATACAGATTTTTTTACACAGGAAATAGTGAAACAAGCACTAGTGATGGGTGTCCAGTGTCCTTCATCCAGCCCCCCTGCCTTTAAGCTGAAAGTTGCCACTTGAAGCGTTTCACAGGCAGCTCTTCTGGAAGGCGGTTTGGCTCGTGTTTTCACTTGAGAAACTCTTGCGGTGCAGTTGCCTACTCGGGTACAGGCTTAGACATGCCTCGCCTATTGACATTTTTACTTCCATTCACGCTGTTTCTCACAGCAATGCTTTATCAGCAGAATCATCTGCAGCACTGACGTTTCACACCCAGCTAGCCAGGCTGGCACACCTCCAAGGCTACGGTCAAGGAGGAGGGCCTCTTTCTACTAGATACTGTAGAGACAGCATGGGAACTGTTTGCCTTCTGGGAAAAGACTTACCTTTTAAAGATGTACTAGGTCATTGCAACAATAAAATGCATGGCCTAGTCGTTCTCTCACTATAAAGTGCTACTATGAAATTCTGAAGATACAAACTGATAACGTATGGAGGGTGTGAAGTGTTTGGTAACATACAAAATTTACATTAAGAGGTAGTGTGCTCTTTTTCAGAGTACCTACAAAATTATAGATACTGTTAAATACAGCTTGTCTGTTCTACAGTTTAAACTACAAGTGTGTCCTGTATGTACATTTATAGCATTCTTGATTTAAAAGAACAATTTGAGATCTGATAAGAAAAAGCTTCAGCATTACAGTTCTGATTTTCCCATTGGAAGCCACAGAGCTTGGGAGAGTTCCAGCTGGGCTTCTGCATTGCCAGGACGAATAAAATAAGGCCTTTACACAGTACAAATAAAACTAAGATGCAAAACTAAAGCAAATCTATCCTTATCAGCTGTGCAAGAGCTCTTTCCACGCTCAGCTTCATAGCTCAGTCCTAGCAAAGAATCAGTTGGGCTGGGTCTGTATTAGCAAGCAGTGTGGTACCACGGGAGCTGCTCCCCCAGGGCATTTTATTTGAGAGCCTTGTCCTGTGGACTGAACACAGAGTGCACCAGTGGGTGCAGTTAACGGTTTGAGCATGTTGGATGTGGTTCTGGAGTGCATCTTCTTGTTTAGTTTCATCTGAAAGGAATCCAGTTTACATGCTCCAATCCTTACACAGGGCAAACCGAAACACAAAGGGCACAGTGTCGTGCTCGCTAACGCAGAGGCGCTCACTGGCCCTGCTCTCAGCGTTGTGCTATTGCAAATACAGTCAGGCAGTGATCTCAGAATTAACCTGGCCAGGCATCAGAACCATATCATGGCAGAAACAAATCATCCCCAAATTAGATTAGTATACGCTTCCATGAAATTTGATTTTTAGCCTCCTAGGTTATCTAGCTGGCCCTTCACAAACCTGACTAGTTTATGTTCTCAGCTCCATTCATACACCTACACGTTTTGGATTTGTCTTCTGATAAGTAGGCAGTAGCCTGGTAGCACTAGAGATCTTAATCTTATATACTCTCCACTATTTTAAGTCTTGTTTTCACTTAGTTTATTTTTTCTACTAAGATTTCCTTAGAATATAGAAAAAACAAGACCTGGCCAGCAAATGAAAAGCGATTACAAGACAGTTTTTAAGTAATAGATACATAGATAGATAGAGAGATAATTACTTACAGCTTTCTTTATTGCTGAAATGGGCCCTACTCCCATTATAGATGGATCTATACCTGTCTGAGCCCAAGATACAATCCGAGCCAAAGGCATAAGACCTCTCCTAGCAGCTTCCGACTTCTTCATTAGAATTACAGCTGCAGCTCCATCATTTATACCTGTGGAATGACAAACAACTTTTAGGTATTTGTTGGGTTTTATGGCTTTTACTCTACCACCTTTTCCTGCTTGCACATGTTCGCAATCTAGACAAAAAAAACAAACAAAAAAAAAAATCACAAATCATTTATTGGTTTAGGTCAGTATTTTTTTCAGATCAGCCAAGTCTGACACAAACACTTAAAATGGGTAACATATCTATACCGCTGTAACTGTGACACGTTTACGATTTCTATTTGGAAAGCGGCAGGCAGAAGAGTTGAGACACAATCTGAAAAAGGAGCACATCGAATTTACTAGGTCAACTTTGGAAGAGCCAGCACAAGGACCAAGGAAGAAGTTTCAAAGCTGCCTGTGGCAGGAGAGTTAGTCCCACAGGAGTAACACGAATTGTTAAGTTTTCCTTTGTCCAGACCTGCAGCATTAGAAACCACTAGACAGCTGGCTTTAAAAAGAGGATGCAGTTTCTCTTGGTTCCAGCCTATCAAATACTGCTGTTACCATCCAAGGACTTGTATTGCTTCATAGAAAGCAAGCGAGCAAAAGACGACTCCTCTGTAAAGAGACCCTCCACCACAGTTATACTCGAGTTCTACCCATGTCATCAAACACATTGCTGTTTTCTGCAAAATACATTCAGCAATAACCACACGGCAGCCGACCCCTCGCAGAGGCCCTGCCTTGACCCACAAGCAGCAGCTACCGTTCTTTTCCATATCAGTTTCAGCCAGACAGACCAACCTGAAGCATTAGCTGCTGTCACCGTCCCAGTTCCGTCTGTCAGGAAACAGGGCTTTAACTTTGCCATTGTTTCCAAGTTGCTCCCATGTCGAGGGTGTTCATCTGTTTTAACTTCTATAGGACCTGAAAAACAGAGCGTTATACTCACAGGAGGGTCTAATCACACGCACTTGTGCCAGATTTCTGTTCAAGACAAACGGGAACACATGCCATATTGCTTTTAACCAACAAGCCATTCTGTCAGAGACAGCTTCCAGCTCAGTGCAATTTGTTAAAGCTCCTCCAGCTACTCCTTAGCAGGACAGAGCACTGGCCTTTCCGAGACAAACACTAACAACTAAAATACCGTCTAGCTGTACAAAAGCAGATCTTGTTCTTGCTGATCCTCTTCTTGCAAAGAGTAGTCAAGTGTCATTAAATATTATGATCTAAACCGCTATCAGGAAAGCCCTTCTGTAGTTTGTAACCGGCCTAACACCAGAACTTTTCCCACAGGGTCTGCTCAATGCAAATGTTGAACAACTGATTCTTCATTTCCGTTTGGAAAATTCAGTTTTTGCATCCACCTCACAAGGGGCTGGGGGAATTCCCCTGCTCTAGAAGCAGACCTTTTGCTCAAGCACCTTAACAGGTCTGTTTATATCCCTAACAGACCTAAAGAGGAACATACCTAATATATGTAACCTGACCCAGTTAATTACCTAGTAACCCTAATTATTGTCACTGTGCCTTTTACTAGGTGGGCAAGGTTTGCCAGACCAACATGGCTGCTTCAAGTCTGGTGCAGCCGGAATCTAAAGAAAGGAAAAGACTGATTTTGGTGCCTTATCCAAGCCTATGTTAAGTCAGCAGTTTTCCTGAGTAATAATTACATCCCTAATAAAACAGACAGTAGTAGTATTTGCAGAGAGCTACATTTAGATATTCCACGTTTGCATTGTTTCTCTCTTATTTAAAAAAATAACCGCTGGAAGTTGAAAAGGAGAGCAACGGGCTACCCGCTTATGGAACAGCCTACAGAAAGGGCTGCATAACTGGGAAACCATCCCCTGATCGAAGCAGACATAGCAGAACACAGATTTTTCTTTAAAATCATCTCTCATCATCCAGCCACACCTACCTTTTTTAGAAGGTACAAGAACAGGAACAATTTCTTTTGTAAAATAGCCAGCTTTCTGTGCTGCCTCTGCCTTGTTTTGCGACTGTACAGCAAACTGGTCTTGTTCCCCTCTGCTGACCTGCCACTGACTGGCCACATTTTCAGCTGAAATAGGAACAAAATGCAAATTGTCATCAGGGAATGCTAAATTCTAAGTTGTAAGCACAAAGATAGTCATTAATGTTTTCTGTGGCAAGCCGCTAAGCTGGTTGAACAGTTTTCATTCAGATTTCCTCATTTTGTTTACTCGTGATCCTCTATTTTCTTTTGAGGGTAAAAACTTCTGCACGGGATCTCCTCCCAGGCAGTGCATCAAGTTAAATACAAATGCGAGCAAGCTTTTCTAGCTTATTGCTTCTTGGAATTATTATGCTCTGATCTCTCTACAGCTGCTTCAGAGAAGGGAACGGTTCTGAAGTTAGTCTGTTTCATAAGCAGGGTCTCAAAAAGCAGTTGGCCAGGATGCAATAACCTGGACTTGCAGAACCGTGCGTATCCACAGTACACTTTACGTAATCCCCCCCTCACTGTAAATCTGTGCTGCTGAAAGCTTCAGTTGAGTACAGGGATTATTTTGTTTGTTTTTCCTGAATTTAAATTAACTTGCTCAGATGTGAAAGAGCTGCAGTGAGATTAGCTCAGACAGAAAAAAAGGAAGCCAGTAGCTTTACAAAGCAGAAAAAGCCTCCAATGCCTTTCGATATTAGCGATTTCTTTCTTTTTCACGACTACAACTTAAGCACAGCTTGAAACACCTTATTTGAAACATCAGATTTCTGAAATTTCCTATCAGTGAATTCTTCCCCACTCCCCAATTAACTGTTTCATTTTCTGGACCGTCACCACTTACCTGTTATACCCATATGATACTGATAAAAAGCGTCTGTAAGGCCATCAAGGATTACAGTGTCCTGCAAGGAAGCCTCTCCCATTTTCACCCCAGCTCGCATGTGAATTACATGAGGAGCCTGCAAGAAGGTATTTCGAAAGGAGTTGGGACGCCTTGTATCTCCAGTGTGCAATACAGCCAGACAGCTGAAGAGACAGACCCCTGCCTTGCGGCTGCAAGTAGCTACCCCAAATCCCAGCAGTCTCCCCGGATGCCCACTCCGTCTCTCCCTTCGGAGTCTCCCAGCTGGCACGCTCTGCTTGGCCTGTGCATTCCCCTGGCAGCAGATCGCCAAGCACCAAAGGTTTTCTCTCCACAGATCAAATCACTCGTACCTGGGGCCACACGGCCATGAGCCCCCAGCCCACCAGTCTGCTCTAGGCGGCATCACTGCCAGAGCGGGCAGGCAGAAGAGGCCACTCCCTTGTTAGGGATCATATCACCCGGCCCAGCCCCATTCCTCGATATAGCCTTGGGCTGAAAACCTTGAAACGAAAGCCCTTTGCTTCCTTTCCAAGCTCAAATTGCTTGGTGAACAATAACGTTTCCAGTTATTCCTTCTTTGGGCTTCTTGTAACACAAAAACCCCCATCTATTGCCAGCTGTCAGAAGCAAACCATTCACCACAACGGGGCTAGGTGGAAATTAAAATGGAAGTTTAAACAACGTGTGTGTTTCGGTAGCTACAGCATCAGGCCGTTTTTAAAAAAACAAAACAAGCTACTGAAGTCAGTTGTGGCATGTGTGAACTCATTCCCAAGTGCAGAAACTGAAGCTCCTCTTTCAACCTGCCTCCAGAGCACCAGCCTGGAAATACCGTGTTTCGACATCACTGCACTCTGTTCGCTCCCGGCAAGTCAGCGCAACACGAGTGCAATCGTTTGCTTTACCTTGCTCATACTTTCCATGCCTCCCGCGACCACGATGCTGGAGTCTCCCGTCAGTATGGACTGAGCAGCCAGACATACCGCTTTCAAGCCTGACCCGCAGATCATCTGGCAGCTCCAGGCGGGCACAGAGTAAGGGATTCCCGCAGCGACGCTCGCCTGCCGGACGGGGTTCTGGCCGGCACCTGCAGGAACAGGCAGCAATTTTCCTTTGTTCTTAAAAAACAAATGCCAGCCTTGTCACTTTTCGCAACAGGTTCCCCATTTCCACCCAAGTTTAGAGCTTGCCCCTGTTTTCAGTTGGTAGAGAAGTTCCCAGCGGTAGTCTGTAAACAGGAGCTCAGTTACCTCTCTCTCGTTTACATTGTTGACCAAAAAAATATCTGCAAGATCTGGGACTTGCTGCTGATGGTGTTCGATCTGCAACTCTGCTTCTGATGGCAGGTCAGGTGAAACACCAACTTCAAATTAGCACTAGAGGGTTGTACCTAAGATGAAAGCTCATTTAAATTGCTGCTTACTGAAGGGTTTCTTTTCGACATCTTCAGTAGTCCACCACCAGCAGACAACTTTCCCTAAAAAGTTGCTATGGAAGCCAAAATCACAATTATGCAAGGACGGTCACGAAAGCTTCTGTTCTTTGTTGTAATCCTGACGGAGAGAATAAGAACACTATACTCAAAGAAAACGTTCTCCATCTGCATCTCCCCAGGCCAAAGTAATGCCAGCTCTTTGTACATAAAGAAGTGGGTAAGGAGAGCACATCATCATTCAGGGAGCTAAAAATACACAGGAACCTGGGTCAGCTTTAAGACAAAAATTATGCATTTCCTTCGTTTTCTTCCTCCATCTTTAAACCACAAACCTGCCCCATGACTCCGCTGATTAAACATTACCCTGGAAAAAGCAGAGGACCTTTCCTAAACAAACAATTCCCTATCGGGCACATTTTCATTAAATATTTGTCTCCGAGCAAGTGGCATCACAGATCTCCCAGGTCGGTCTTGCGGATAAACGCGAACGCAGGCCTCGCTCTTAAAAATCTCAGAGTTATCATCGCTTACGATGTTAAATTTCCAAGAGGAGATGACCAACGTGAGAGAAGGGACGAAGAAGAAAAGAAACCGACTCGCACCCGTACGCTGTGAGCGACTCTGGGGACTTAAAAAAACCACAAACTATCCCCCCACCGCATCCTCTCCAAAAGCCCAGCCAGGGGCTGGGGCACCCAGAGCGCAGGGAGAAGGGGCCGGGGCGCCGCGCGAGCGTTAAATTTCCAAGAGGAGATGACCAACGTGAGAGAAGGGACGAAGAAGAAAAGAAACCGACTCGCACCCGTACGCTGTGAGCGACTCTGGGGACTTAAAAAAACCACAAACTATCCCCCCACCGCATCCTCTCCAAAAGCCCAGCCAGGGGCTGGGGCACCCAGAGCGCAGGGAGAAGGGGCCGGGGCGCCGCGCGAGCCCTTTGTTAACGGGTCCTTTGTCCCCAGGGGCCCGGAACGGCGCTCCGAGGCGCGGA
>NW_009259482.1:51209-59269 GCF_000687185.1 Egretta garzetta | reverse complement strand
GGACCTACGTGAGCAGAAAAAAACCCAGCAGGGTAATAATTTAAATCAAACTGTACAAAACCGCCCGTCGCTGTTTGATCGGCAGCAGTTACTGACACCCAGGGATTGCCAACACCCAATGCAGGTCGCTCTTTTTTTTTTTTTTTTTTTTTTTTATTTTAAAAGAAGCCTAACATATATTTTTTAGCATAGGCAGCACTGCGCAGCTGGCCTGAGAGCTGTTCCTGCCTGACCCGCACCAGGAGGGAAGCAGGGGGCTACTCCCAGGCCATAGGGTAGGGTATAAATTTATTATTATCAATTTATTACTGTCAAACGCCAATCCTCAGGGTAGCCAAGAGGGAGTAGGAGCTCCCTGGCTGGCAGGAAAGGAGGCGGCGGCAGCAGCGACGGCCGCATCCCTCAGCACGGCAGGCAAGCAGACACATTTCTCTGTAGGGAAGTGTATCTGGGAAGCCTGGAGATGTGGGGCAAGGAGCAACAATATTAAGACATTTGGAGGAAGAAGGGACAGAGTAAAGGGTGGAACCAAGAGCGTAAGTCAAAGGAAGTAACAGCAAACAGCAGTAGCAAAAAAAATAAATGGATAGGTGGGCTGAAATCACTCATCTGTCTCACAGCCTCGACCTGCTACAAAGTCCATAGTCCTTCCTGTGCCGACTCGTTTGCAGAAGTGATACTCAGCCTAATGGACGTGCCAGCCAAAGCATCGCATTGGTACTGCAACTGAAAGCCAAGAAGATGGTTAGAAAATGTGCTGCTGCTGCTCCTACCTTAGCTAGAATATTAACAAAGTTGGGGGAGTGTATTTTGTATCACTGTAGCAAAATTTGGCTGGGTTTTTGGAGGGGAAAAAAAAGAAAAAGGGCAAATTAAGGCCCAGAAAAAGCACATAGCTGAGACTATAAACACTGACAAACATATATGACAGTGGATGCACCAATACACCTGTGACCACATTCTGCATGTTGGCTGATCTGAACTTGGTGGTATTAAATCTGCACACATAAAACGCATCTGAACCCCCAGCGTGGAAACACTGAGCAACAGGAGCAATGCAATACCCAGGCTGGATTCCTCTGGCTCCCATCAGTCACTATTCTTGCTTTATAATGTAGACAGCTACAGCATTACTAGGTAGGAAAAAAACCCACTTCAGCTATGGAAAGCGAGACTGTTAGCCTAGATCTCACCGATAACTCTGTTAAACCACTCTAGTCAGAGTAACTCCAACACTTAAAATAGGTGTCTCCTTTTAGATATTTCAGTCTGACTGAAGGGTAAGGCCAAAGGAGGGAACCATGTATCTTAAGATTTCTTCAGTTACTTCAGGGTTTCCAGCTTTTGGCAAGAGAAGAATTCCTTCAGATGTCTTCAGGAAAGGAACTCTCTGGAAAATCCTATGGGCAGCCAAATCCTTACGTGGACCAAGCTACCAGTCTCCTAAGGATGCATTAATTGGCAACAGGCACGCCCTACAGCTTTTCTTTAATGATGCTGTGGACTCAGAGCAGCTGATAACACTAACAAAGACCTCAGACTAAATCTGGATGGGAAAAACACGTTTAGTGTCTTTTCAAAAGACTCATAGGTAAGTAATTAGTAGATCTACCATACAAGCAAAACTCACAAATGTATGATTTTAAGTAATACAGAGGGATTGGTTTAGAAAAATGTTGTACAGTTCCTGAGCCACCCTATATGACTGACTGTAGTCTCTGCATCGTTTCAACATTCAGCAGAGAATGAGTACTATACATGTATGAGGGCAGCACCAAGTAACCTAGTTTATCAACTGTACCATATACCAATATGTCATTCTTAATCTAATATTTGACTGATTACAACTTGGGGTCATTGATGCAAATACAAAACCAATCATGTAAAATGAGCTCAGGTTAACACTAAATGTTAGCAGGTGTGCAAAGTCGAAAACCGACAATACACCTGAAGTAAGCCTTACAGACAGGATCTCCTCATATTTAGAACTTTACAAGTATCACCATAAATACTGAATAGAAGATAAAGAGAGGCTTCAGCCCCTTCCCTCCCCGCACTTTGCCTTTAATCCACCATCAGTTGGAAAGAGTTTGAATGTGAAGCAGGCCCAGGGACCCCAGGCCAGCTCACCCCCGCAGAGCCACCCCGTTGCACCTTTTGCTCTCGGCCCCGAAGAGCCCAACTGTTTTGCAGCTCAGCACAAGCGATGGACCAGGCTGCGATGCCAGGCCACCCTGAAACAACAAAGATAGATGAATGAGTTTTATCTTGATATCTTCATCAGACTTGCAGTACCCTATTTAACTCTGCTTGGACGGTGTCCAGGATTGAGATCCAAATGCATAAAAGGGACATGTAAAGGAACAAAATAACGTAGCAATTGCACAAAGGCAAATAATTATGAAATGTGTATCGTACAGATCAAAGTTAAGTTATTTAAATGTAGGAAAAAAATCCATTAAACACGACTAGGCAGTTGTGCTTTTAAATTCAGCGTAGTTAATGAGCAGCGCAATACTCAATAGCAAACTACTGCCCTATGTGGTACATTTTACCATTTCTTGGAAATCTAAGCTCTGGGAAATTAAGTAAGTCAGTAAAAATTAGGACGTCAATTCAGAACAGAGAGCTTACTTGCTATCAGTAAAAGAGTAAGGCTATATTGCGCAAAGTTTATTTATTACCCTTCTATGAACACAATGAAATGGACTTGTGCCTTATGTGAAATACTCAAAGTACAAAGATTTTGGCATTTTCGTTCAGTAATGGTGGCTCAGATTTTTTAGAAATAGGCTAAAATTTAGAGCATTTCAGTGTTCACTAATTTACTCTTCGGCTAAAAAAATGTTTTCTAAATTTAACTTTTACAGAGATCGGTGTTGTTACCAAAATGTGAAATGCTCGCTTTTTACCATAAATCTGACGCTTGGTCGGTAAATATTTACAAAAATGTTTTTGTTGGGCATGTGAGTTTGATAAAAACTAAGCTGCACCTTTTATAGGCAAAAAAATTGCAAAGAACATTTACTTTAAATTCATAGATCTTGATAGGAGATCATTCTATTATTTCCCCAAAAGCTTAATTTTACAGCTTTCCTGTAACAGAAAATCCTCTAGTCTTTAAAATCTTCTACACAAATGATGGTATTAATATCTGCTTTGTTGGGATCATTATAGAAAAAAATGCACGTGGGATTCCTGAGGCAAGGAAGCGTGGCTCCCCTCCTTCCCCACTGATATTGCCTCGCATCATTCCATACTGTACAGCCAAAAGAAACTGGCGTGCTCCTCTGGTCGCTCATGGAGACACAACAATATTCACACCCTGGTTGGTGTTCAGTCAATCTGCAGCTGCGTGGGAACACTCACAGCAATGAAATAAGCAAATGCCAACGTGTTCCCATGATCAAGACATAAGTTTGAAGCAGAAGTGATCCATCTTCGTATTTTATGGAGCTGGCCCTTTGCTGTAGGATACTTAATGTCAAATAATTGGCCAACATTTGGGACTTCTGTTACTAATAGTGATGAGTATCCTGCTTTTCCTTATTTCTCTTTTTTATTCTGTGCCAGCAGCATGGAACACACTTGACTACTTTTGCAGGACCGTATGCTAAAACTGGTGTCTTCAAAGTTAGGAGTCAAACCTTGTCGCGGTAATTATGTAAGACACCTCATAGTCCTTGACACTTCTGGCATCCATAGTTCTCATCTGAAAATACTTAAGGGGCATTCAGGTTTTATGTGCTTTGTCTGTGTTTGAAATTACTTTTATTGCTGGTAGAGAATAGGAATTGTTCTTTGGCTGGTCTAAGCAAAAAGCCAGCTTTTTGCACTTTGACAAAGGGACAACAAAGCTGCCCCTTTTTTCTTCTCAGAAAAAAAATAAATCAGCTACCAAGACAAGCAAGCTCAACGACAAGCAGCATTTCATGGAAACCAGAGCCTTTTTCACTTGGGAAAGATCTGGGGAAGCCTTTCCCTTTCTCCACATACCGTGACATCATGTCAGGATACATAGGGCACTCAGGCTTGCTGAGCACCTTTAGTACCTTTCTCAGCTCTAGAAAGACAAATCTTTCTTTGTTCAGGTTTTCTTACCAGTGGACTGACACTCGGTTGTCTATGGACAAGTTCAGCACGTAAGGTATGCTTCAAAGAACAAACTGTTTTCCCAGTGAGGACGAGATTCACATTTTCTGAAATTCCTCAACCTCAAATTCCAAACTGACTGATTAGGTCCTTGCAAATCAAGTTCCTCATAGGCAAAAAATGCTCTTGGCTGCGTTAAGAGCAATCTGTGTCTTCCTTTAATGTATTTTTTGTCTGGGAAAGCTCATAATCTAATCAGTGTTTAATAAAGCATGCTGTCTTCCCCTCAAACACAAAAACCTTTGCATTATGAAAACCATCGTGGCCTTTCTACGGCTTAAAAAAAGGTAAATACCTGGGTTTATATCCTTAGCAACAATATGCACACTGTACTTCAAATGCAAGCTTGCAGTATTTATCAAGCACCCCAAAACTGAATTTAACTCGAGCCACCATTTGTCTGTAATTTTATCTTGATTGATTGTCAGTCAGAGGATGTCTTTAGGAGAGGCTCTGGAGTTCAGGGCAGCCCCTAACAGGAACAAAACTCCTGACCCCTGCGTTGCGCACACCAATTCACAGGTGTGGGGTAGCATCGCGAGTGCTGCAGTCTTGGAGGCAAGGGTTGCAAATCAAATTGGTTCTATGGGCCTGTACATTATCATACTGCTGATTTGAGATGCTTTTCATGGAGTCTTTCTTATATATAAAAAAAAACCCATAAAAAATTACAGGTAATTAAAAGAGAGGTCCTTGTAAGAGCTTTCTGAAGAGGTTCTAATTACGTCTTGCTTTAAAAAAGGGAAGAAAAATGTGGTAATTCCAGTAAGATCCTTGAAAACGTCTTATCAGGGGAAAAAAAAAAGAAAGTATTAAGCCTGCAGCCTAGGGTTCGGAAGCTTCTGTAGGAGAGGGAGAGCTCACAGATGTCACATTTGGGCTTTTTGCTGCCCAGGTCTTCACCTAGCAGTTATCTGAAGGACCTCTCTCTATCACTTTCTTTGCAGTGCAGCAATACATACATTTTATCCTCCCGCCACACCTGTAAGCTACGGCAGCCTTTCCTGGTGCCCCCCAAGAGCTCACTCTCTGCTCCAGCAGCAGATGTACCACGGTTTTGCCTTCCTCCATCTCATGTCCTTACAAGTCAAGGACACCCTTTGCAAGAGCTGATTATCCTTTCCTGGTATTTTAAGGTCCTTTAAAATGCTAAGAAATGTACATAACAGTACTCCAAACATTTTTTTTTCCTTCTGAACAATGCTTTATCTCACTTTTTTCCTACTTCCTAGCTTTCATGACCTGCAGACTATTATTTTATGAGTCCCTTATACAAGTAAATAGTTTTCCTTAGAGCCTGTGTTTCCCACGCCGCAGTGTTTCACCCACCTCTCACTGTTTAGCCACGAAAAGCATGGGAAACAGCCCTCGCGGTCCCGGTGGGAAGTCCTGTCCCACCATGCGAGGCGGGGGCAGAGGCCTGCGTGAAGGCGTGAGACTGTGAACAGAAAAATAACGCCAAAAAAAAAAAAAGGTGAGAAACAGCATCCCCGCAAGTTTAGAAGCGTCTTAGTGTTTGCATTGTTCCAGCTGGCTTCCATCCCAAACCAAGGGGCGAAAAGGAAACCCAGAACTGAGCAGGTAAAAACAATTACAAGCCTTCCAGTCAATGGATAATTAAGTTAATGAACAACACACTGTCATTCAAGGAACTTAAAACTGGATGAGACAATAAGAACAGATTCAAAACAGAAATGAGAACCATTTCCATTAATATCCCGAGCAGGCCCTGGGCGTATCCTAATGCCAAACGACATTCTTCCTCTTTTTTTAATCAACTTTTCCATCAAAGTCAAACGTCGAAGAGAGAGAGTGTGCAACAACTTCACCATACAATTCACGTGAGCCCTTAAACAAGAGATACAAACACAGCATACTTAATGAATGTGCAGTGGTTATTTTCACCTTTAACGTATTTATTTATGGTGTTTAAATACAGCAAGCGGTACTGCCTACTTGTTCATAATCTGTTTCCTATTTCATCTTACCATTATAGATGAATGAAGATATGAATTTGGGGGTTTTTGTTAGAGCTTGGACAGTTCGTTATGTGGCCTCTCATCTGAGGACAAACGATGTTGCTGGGGGCTATGCTAGCACCTATCTGAACAGCAAATTTACTCCCATTATCACACTGTAAACACGACTCAATGCAGGTGTCAACACGTTTATTCCAGTAGCACCAAAAAAAATCCCAGGTTGGTTCACATTGCGTTAGGTGATGTGCAAGAGAATAAAAGACTATTTCAGTTAAATGTCCTCTTCCCAAAAGTATCAGAGGACTGGTTAACAAATTGCTGCTCTCAAGTTTCTCAAACAAAAATTTTAAATGTAGGCTGATAATACATGTGTTGATTTGAAGGTACAGAAAGAAGGCAGGCCAGACTACGAAGCTCTGCAGACTGGTTGCTCTTACCTCTAGATGTCTCTGGCTGGCTGCCTCTTGCTCATCTAGCACATTTCCCACAAACGTAATCTACGCTTGTTAAGATAAGTTTTAAATAACAAAATGCTGACAATGGGTAAAAAAAAAAATGCGAAGTGTTTTCTACGTGCTCATGAACACAAACAACAGGCACCAGTGGAAGGTTTAAGGTCCCACACCTCACAGTGTATCTGAGCTAGACCTTTATCTGTATGATTAAAAATCACAAGGGAGGCCTGGTTTCTGAACGTAATAAAGAATAGCCAAACTCCAGGCAAATATTGGGAGATCTTGTGTTTAAATTGCCACCAATATACAGAAAATGTTAGGCCATTTATATAGAGAATAGAAATGCACAGAACATAAAGAGCCTTACGTACAGCTCTGCATGCCTTTTATATGGAAAAGGCTTCTATTTCTTGTTCTACTTGGTTTATAAGCATTTTTAGTACCGTAATGCTTACACTTGTGCATGAGGAAATCAAGTCAATTTGCTACATTAATGTTGATATTAAGGACTACTCTGGTATTTCAGCACCTTGCCCATACTACCATATCCTGTGGCGGCTTCATCTGTTAATTACTATATTGAAAGCTTAAAACGAATACCTGCAAGGTATTTTAGGAGGAAACCAGAGGCAGGAGCAGGAAACCTGCAACAGTAATCACAGCATATCTTTTTCAGCTTAAAAACAAGGTAAGAGTTCAAAGGAATTCATTCAAGCCCTCTGTCCTTGTGGTCACTAATTACACAGTCCTGACCTTTTTTTGGGCATCCATGTCAAATCACTTGAAGCATTGCACAGGTTTCAAAATGCTTCAAGTTCTCACTGGAAATCTGTTTGTATATACATATACACATACATACACAGAGAGATACGGGGACAGGTACATTGGAATCTTATTTTGCAGCAAATACATTCTTTCTGCTACCAGTAACAGTCAAGAAAGCAGATTTCTGGAGCATCTTCCAACAGCGATGCAGTGAGTGACAATCAATTACACCCGCATGACCCAGCTGACAGTCTAATTTAGCCTACAGAAGCTTTATGACTTTGCTGGTAGGAGGGAAACGTATGCACTTGTCCTAATAACACTGCTCGAGAAGTCAAGATAAGAAAGAGAAATTTGATTTTTATGTAGCAGCTCAGTCCTAGGCTGCAATTAAGGGAAAACAGCATGCTTTATTATTTTTTCCCGCATGCTGAAACTGAAGTTTAATTTCTCTGGAAGCTGCTGGAATATGACTACCTTTTCTCTCACTGGCGGTTGAGGACACTGGCTGGCACCGCTACCGCTGAGCTCGGTTTAACCGAGTGGGAACGACCATTCCCCGCCCCGGCAGCCGGGCGGAAAGACCCAGAAGTCAGGCTGGGAAGCCCGGCGCCCATCTTGCGCGTTATTAACCGCTACGCGCAGTTCTCCTTCCCAGCGAGGCCATCTTCTCCGCCAGCCTTCCCAGAAGGCGCCAAGCAGCCTTCCC